>NC_091111.1:6705294-7016029 GCF_024713975.1 Paralichthys olivaceus
AGAAAGAGAAGTAACAAGCACACAAAAAAACAGCTATAGAAACTGAAACTAACAGTTCAGACCATGAACTGCCTGATGATTTTAGTGTAACTGGGGGTTTTCCTTCACTTATACTCAACAGCTCCATTCAAACACAAGATGAAAACATCTTTGTCCCTTATTCATGAAAAAGACTCTGCATGTGCCAAACCTGAAAGACTGAACTCTCAATCCCCTTCTACCGCAGCTGAAGGGTTACTGCGGCAGCACAGATACAACAGTGTTTAAAAGAATAAGCAGTGTATGCTTGCATAAACAGACTTCCTTATTCCAGAAGGTGTGTTAAATACACGATGCAGTGGACAGGCTATGCTCCAATAAAGAGAAAAATAGTTCTGCATTTTTGAAAAGGCACTTACTTGTTGGGTGTTAGAAAAGACCACTCTCACATCTGTCAGTGTAATATACAACCTACCAGAGCTTACTGCACTACCACTAACAGTATTTTATTAATTTAGTTTTATTTGATATATTCTAGTTTTTCTATTGTTTCTTTTTTTCTATTCTTGCGTGGTTTTCTGTCTAAATATTTTGAGCATGGTTAGAGGGAGCCTGTGACCCAAGAATTTCATTGCCTGTGACTGCTGTATGTACAGTATTTGGTGTGCACAAATAAAGTCTTGAAGTCTACAGCTCACTAAAGCCATAAAAAAACAAAGATTTTCTCATTTTTGCAGCTGAAAAGTGCTGGTGGATTCAAGTAAACTGTCTCTTCCTGCATCCAAGCCTCACTTTTTAAGGTTGATCCGTACGGATCTACCTCTCACTGTTCGGAACTAATGTGAACAGAGGAAGAATTGGACAAGCCCCGCTCCCATCATTTAAATGTGGGATTGCTACGTTCCTGAAATACTTTTACCAAATACCATAACCCTTTTCACTTCCCAATAGCCATCAATAAATAAAGCTGTCAGACAGTGTGCGCGAGTGAGTTTTTTCCGAGGCATGGCTTTGAAGAGAGGGCTGATGGGAGGAGGTGGGATGTATCACAGAAATAGGGTGGCGGACAAAACCGTTGGGGTATGTGGCCACGAGAAAGACATATGACAATGGAAATACATCCAGCATGGCCACACTTTTGAAGCAACATCACCCTAATTTGTCTGTGGTGGGACTAGCACGGAAACCCAACAAACAAAGGCTATTTTTTATTCACTAATGTTCACATGCACATCAATTTCACCAGTAAATATCAATTATACTAGTTTAAAACTTTATATTAACATTGAACATCTGAAAGTTGCAACGGTCACTTGTTGTAATTGTTCTTCAAGTTCTTAAGTAAACAGAAAATAATGTTATATTTGTCTCCCTTTCTTTGTCGATCAAACAAATGATCCAAGCTAAAAACCATGATCTGATCTGAACCTTAGAATGTATGATCTGTTGACCCTCAAGAGTGCTATATTTCTTCTTATCTAAAGTAAACACGGTTAGTTCCCAAAATGCAACACTATTTCCTTAACTTTCAAACTGAAATCGTCACCAGGATTTGGGCGACTGACCAGCTCTGAGTGACTCACTTGTTTTGAGACTGTGATTAATGCTGTCCTTGGTTACCATAGTGACCCATGCAGGAAATGCAGTGGTGGCTTTGATAATTAACACACAAGATGAATATGCATAGCGGCATATATGAGTGCGGTGCAATGATTTCACTCACACATAATGAATTAAATGACGGAATAAATGCCATAACGAAGGTGAGAAAGTGAGACGGCAGAGAGAGAAAGAGAAAGCACAGAGGGGCGGGGGGGTGAGAAGGAAGGAATGTGAGACAAAGAGTAACGCTGGGAAACAAACCGAAAAGAATGTGTGGTGGGAAAGAAGCAAATATAAAAGGAATATTTTTGATTAAAACCACATATCTTCGCAGTCCAGAGAACAAAACATCAAACAAGGATAACCTGAGTGTCTTTTTGCTAATTCTCTGCATAACAAAACATGATAACATGTCACACAAAAGAGGAGGAAAATTGGATCGGGACCTGAAGAGAAAACCCTCTAACCATCTTTAGCAGGAAAAGGTGCAATTAAAATTCATTCCCAGGTTAAATGACTTTAGAAAATCATGGATATTGTACGGATCCAGATCTTCTCATCCGTGATGGAAACATAAAACCTGGTTAGACACAGTAATATCCAACCTTTTCTAACATGATGCCACAACGCACAAAGCATAAATATTCATTGTTGTTGTTTTTCCCATCTATGAGAATGACGTGCAACTTAGATTTGGTTCTTCACAGGCAACATTGTGTTTATTTGCTGTAACTTTGGTGTAAAAAGAACATTTTACCTTCAGTGTGAACAGCCAAGGAGAAGTGAGAACGACAGTGACAGTGAGAATCTTACCATGTTGAAGTAGGATCGGATCTTGGCGCCTCTGGCCAGGTCCCACACAATACAGTTCCCATCATGCCCCGCTGAGAACAGGATTCTTGGATCAAAAGGGTGTGGCTCCAGAACGAACACTTCATCCTCGTGACCCTGTCAATAAACAACATGAACGTCTGGATAAAGACAATTGTAAGAAATAAAGATGATTCAAGAGAAATCAATAGTGTTTTTATTAAAGGTTGATTTACACTTGGGCAACATTGAGCATAATTTGTGTCACTTGCTTTACTCTCTCTGTTTAAGTGCATTTTGACATCCAATAATTCAGTCAGCTACTAAAACACAAGCGTTGTAATGTTAGAAAGAACAGAATCCATATGATATTTGACCAATGTCCACTACAATCACAGGTCGCATGCCTTTAAAAGCAGCACTGTGTAGAGTTTCCAACAGTCCCTGCTAACCCTGCATTACCATCCCATAATAAGATAATGTATTATTATTAACTTGACAAATAAAAGTAGAAAATATATTTAGGGTAATGCATTTAGATTTTCAAGGTAAGAAATCAGTTTAAAAATCCACAGTGTATTTGTAAAAGATCAGCGATAATCAAAAAACACTGTGACATGGGTGGTTGGAGGGCAGCGCTTGCAAAACATTAACATGTGCAAAAATCAGTGATGACACTACTGCTGAGAGACCTAAAAGTTAATCATCACTCACACTAGTCAAAGTTAATTCAAGCAGCAACACAAGGAAAGCGTTAGTGAACTGTTAGAAGAAGATTGACACATAACCCTTGATTTAATCAAAAACCTCATAAACCTGAGTTAATCCTAAATTCATGCTTGTGTTTACTTTTGTCCTGTTACTTGTGTGTCTCTGTTTGTCTGAATGTGTTTAGTTGCTGCATACCATGAGGACATGGACCAGGTTTCCCGTGGTGGAGTTCCACACCTTCAGCGTCAGATTGTTGGCTGCTGTGATCACCGTGCTGTCATGGCGATCCCACGCTACCATGGTAACCTTCAGCTTGGTCACCTTGTCTTCCAGTGGAGGAGGGTTGTACTTCCTGAGGGGTGGATGTTGATGACAGGTTTTTTTCCAAGTTGAGATCAGTTGTGTTTACGTTTCACACAGAAATTAAACAAGAGAGCAAATCAAAGACATATTGTCTGACAAAAAACTGACATCAGGGATTCACCTGTTCATTCCTTTTTTACATAATTCATTTGGAACAAGCAAATCTCACACCTTAACCTTCTCTTCTCACCTGCTATGAGAATAAAGACATTTGTAAGAAATAAGCGGCAAGAAAAACCTGTGCTCACCAGAGTTCCACTTCATCTGGATCCAAAATCTTGAACCAATCTCATAAGTTCTTGAGAAAGCATGAAGCAGATGTAACTAACAAAAGCCTCACATTGGACGACCTTTCCTCCTCCACAAAAGAAGGCAATTCTTTTCAAAGTCCTGATACTTATGATAATGTGATGCTGATGAGCCAGAAGATTTCCTATTTTGTTTTTGAAACCTTTGCTCAAGTACAAATTAACAGGATGCTTCAAATTCCTCATTTGAACCCAGATGATGGCTGATTTTCTGAAATTGCCTCTAAAATGGCATGTATCCTAAAATTAAAATTTCATTCTCATTATATAATGACTTTATTGTTGATATCTTAGAATTTGTTTCCACTTTAAGTGGCCCTCATAGTCCAAGGTAATATTCAAAATATTTCTATTTCAAAAAGATAATATTTTCTTGTGCTTAGATTTTCTGTACTTTCTGTCTTCCTAGATGAGACAGGTATTTGTGTGCCTGAAGACTAAAATCCCTGTTTTTTAGATAACCAGGTTATCTGCATTTATTATCATTGTTGGATGTTCATTGAGTTCATTCTCGCACTACAAGATTTACATAGCATGTTGGTGTCTTTTCCATTTTTTCAGTCAGTGATGCCTGCAGTAAATCTATAGTCTGTCTGGAAGCTATCAGGTAATCAATCACTTTCACACTACGTGCCACAGGTGTGAATATACTGTTTTTTATAACTCGTATATTTATGCTCTGTAAATTATTAAATTATAATCTCACCCAATTCTGAATAAATTAATTCACATGTAATTGAAAGAAAAACGTTTGGCTGGTGGCACAAATGGATTTAAATCTCATGTAACTATTGCTAAATGAATGTTTTTACTTCCAAGCAATGCGTTCAACGGGGATTCCTGGAATACAATGGGTCTGGGAGTCTTTGATTGATTTCTGTAAAAACTTCGCCTGACATTGTAACCCGCAGGACCATCCCAGCCCACAGCTCTGTGCTCCAAGCAAAACAGCACTGGTGGAAGAGCCACACTCTGACACACACACACACTCACACGTACCCGGGTAATTTGGTCTGCATGTCCAGCAGAATGCTTCTCCAGCCCTGAGGCTGCAGCTGCCAGATTCGTGCTGTACCATCCCTGCTGCCGCTCACAAACCTACAACACACACACACACAGATTTGTGAAAACATAATCATGCAGCAAATAAACTGTAAAAATAACACTTAGTTCTATTTTAGCTTTCTGCTGTACAATGGCTGCTTTCATCTGCACACATCAGTGTACACTAATTGTACGCTCCCTCCCCTCCACTGCTCCCCTCTGCATAGACACTACCTCCCTCACTGCTGAGATTACAGCAGCCCACGGGAATTAAAGCTGAGCTTGTTTTTCTGCAAACTCCACACAGGCACACAGATTTACACCCAGTGAGTGCCTGATATATTCAAGCGTATTTGTGTGTAACTGTGAGGGAGAGAACATGTATTGGAGCATGTAGCGGTTAGTAAGTAACAGTGGTATTTCTGCTGATCAGTCAAGTTACATTATTACACCCTGAGGTTCCATAAAAACAAATTACCGCTACAACTATGAGGCTCACGCAAACGCACATCCTGTGTAAACTTACCTGTCACTGCAGTGTGAAAACTGGATGCTGTCAACTTTGTCCTAGGTGAGAAAAAAAACAAGAAAAAAGTCAAAACAAGAAATTTCACTTTGATTGTGAATTACAAATAAATGTCTTTTTACAAGCTTTTTGAAAGTAAGTAAGTAGATCTTGGGTTTGTCTGTTTTTTCATTAGAATTAATTTGCACAATTACATTATAATATAGCATGTATTTTGTGTACATATACAAATATATGTATATAATTTTGTTCAGATCATTTTGTTTCATCTTTTTGTATTATTTGTTTGTATATCTATATAATGGATTTCTGTAACCTCCTTCATAATAAATGTAAAAGACATAAATTAATACAAATGTGGTGACTAAAAAAGAGAAACCTGATGACTGATGAATCAATAACAAAATCATGTTTTTATCATTTTGTACACCACAATTTTAAAAACAAAAACCGGTTGATAACAAATTGACACAACAAAGCTTTAAACATACGTTTTAAATTAAACTTGTTGATTAATAAGTCATCACTATGTATTTTTAAGCATCTTACTTTGACATACAATTTCATAAAAACAAAGTTTTTCCATTGACTCACTGTGTGCGACTCCAGTTCAGAGATCTTCTCTGGCTGGCCTGAACCAAAGTAGTACACCCTGATGATGTGATCCGTGCTTCCTGTGGCGAGGAACATCCCACCTGGATACACACACAGAAGTTTTGTTAGGCTATTGCACACATGCATTAATTTACAATTCTTAGCTTCGTTTCTGTTTAATGCCTGTGGCTCAGTGGCATCAAAGAGACCAAACATTCCAGCATTTTATTATATTTAATGGATTTAAGATTCATAAAAGAATACACAATAGTTATTATATACCTCAAGGATGAGTAGCAGCAATTTGTCTTGTATTTTCAAGGGCAAACTCTGCAGAGCTGGTAGCCATTTATCAGATGTTCAAGGTCGATAACATCTCAAGACATAAATACACCCTCACCAACTGGGAAGGACACTTATTCCACATTTACTGACAAGCAGCACACAACACTCGAGTATGGCTCTTCAGTTAAACTGGTCTAATTGTCCACTTTTGTTTAACTTCTGCTTCCCCCTGTGCTGCTGTTGTGTGGAGGCATGTGTGGTGAAAATCAGAGTGTGTTGTGTTCACCTGCACTGAAGGAGGAGCAGATCATCTGGACACCAGGCCTGGAACGCTCCGTGAATTTACTGGGTCTCTGGCTGCACATGCACATGTAGAACAGAAACAGAGTAATCAGAAAATGTTGTTTACATTGCAGTGTCTTATTCAGGCTTTTGTTTTAATCAGTGTAACATTGGAATATCAGTGTCCATGTAGACGTAGCCACTGTTATTACTTGTCATATTAAGTAAATTTACACACTGGATGTTGTGGCAAGACGTCAGAGTCAAATCCAACATAAACAGAAAGTAGAAAGTGAAAGTAGCAAAGTGTAAAAACAACATCCAAAGTCCATGCACACTTTAAATCAATACAACACTAAATAATGTACTGAATACACAGGATAATAACGTTTTTCACCAAGTCACAAACATGCATAACAAATATGTAATTTCGAAAGGTGTGAATAGCATTTGTACAGGTGAGACTTTGTGAATCTACGTTTGTGTTTCTCACCAAAACTTGAGCGTGCGTGCATCCCACTGCCAGAAACAGATGGTTCCGTCAGCTCCGGTGGAGGACAGGTAACGCTTGGAGCCACAACAGAGAGGAGAAAACTGCAAACACAACCAATGAGAGGTTACAGCCCATCATTGTCGACACTCTAATGATGTTCCAAACACTACAGCAAAAAAAGGACAACTAACCCACATGGGCTTAAAAAGCATTTTTAAGGATGTAGAAAGACGGAGATAGAGAGAGAGAGGACATAGAGAGGCCATTTTAAACTGTGAGTGATTAAACAGCATAAATTCACAGGACAAGGCTGACTATGTTTTGACAAGTCCCATAAAAAGACCAAAACTAACAACCAATCCTAATGGTCCCTGTTAAAAGGTTGTGTTACAGGTATAACATAATTTTATATAAATTAACAGGTACAGGCTCAGATAAAAAAGGAAATGAACATGTGAGGCAGCAGGTGAGGACTTAAGTATGTTTTTTCCTGGAGAAATTAGAAATTAAAATGATGCAGTATTTTTAACATCTAAATCGGCTTATATGAAGCCTCGTCAGCCACAAGGATTTGTTTTTATTTTTTCAAAGCCTATGACACCTCTGACCACCTCTGCTCAACTCTGTCACTCCAGACAGCAAACTAGTCCATCAACGTGGATGCCATAAAGACAAATATAGCCAGTGGTGAATACGTTTTCAGTGGCTTTGCAGCTTGTAAAATGCTTTTGATAGCCACAAGCTAAGCACGTTGTCGGTGAGGAACCCCATTAACACTTGTAGGTGCTGCGAACATATGTGTTTAATCAAGGGGGACCGGTCGGGTCAACAGGTTAACAGGTCCAGACAGGTTCAGATTTGACTTGGAGATAAATAGGGGTAATGTGTCGGGTCTGGTGCGGAGCTTGGTGGGTGGAGGTTTGCAATAATGAACCTGAACAAGGATATAAACTAACAACTACATTCCCCATGTATCTCAGGAGTGGCTTAATCTTCAAAAGACGAATGCTGATTAATACATTAAACCAATGACCGGTTTTGTTTTAAAAGGAATTTTGACAATAAACAACACCAGCCTTATCCATTAACGACATACACAATCTTTTAACACCATTATGTTCATATATGGCACAGTAGTCTGCTCCGAGAAATGATACTGGATATCAGCCAGTCATTCCATCAATCGTCCATATGTTGGAGTTATGCTCTTCATCTACGTAATATGCAAAAGTGACCGTGGACTGCAGTAAAGTTTCATATGCTCATAATCTAAAAAAGTGGCTCTCTATTCTACAAAGATCATTTGGCAGCATAATATTAACCAACATGCAAAATGCTGACATGAGAGCATGAGTGCAGGCATTTAAGAATGGCATCAAGAGCTTTCAGATCTTTTTGTACAAAGGAAACACACACACAGATAAGCACGCGTGTAAAACCACATCCTCTGTCAATAGTCATACCTGTAGTGAGGTGATAGATGCTGCATGCCCCTCCAGGACAGCCAAAGGGGCACAGGTCTGTAAGCACCACACTCTGATGGTCTTGTCACAGGAACCTGCGGCGATCATGGTGTTCTCGTAGCTCACAGCCATGTCGGAGATCTCGGCGGCGTGGCCCCGCAGCGTCGACAGCAAGCGTCCATTGTCTGTTCCCCAGATCTTCACAAGGCAGTCGTCTGAGCCCTGGGAAAGATTATTAATGATATTTATTAGTATTTTTAATAGTTTGAGATGTGGCTTGTCTGCTTCTGAAACACACTTCTTGTAAGACGGATGAAAGCATGTTAAGTTCAAAAAGACTTTTGAAATCGGAGCAAGCTGCAGCTCAAGGCTGCAGATTAGGAATCTGAACACAAACACAACAGAGAATAAGACTTTTCAGATACACAAATAGATTTACAAATAAATAAATATAGATAAATAGTGTGTATCTGCGGTGCCACAAGAAAGAACAACAGACATATGGGGGCACCAGATAATCAAACCATTAGACTGATTTGATTAATACCAGTAAAGGGAGTTACACTGTCATGTAAACACCTTCACTACATTATCTAATAAGTAACACTAGAATGGCACTCAGTAGAGCACATACCTCCACTAAGGCCCTGGTCCTCCTTAAATTCTGTCAAGTTCCACCAAATTTCATACACTCCTATATCTTCTATCAATCTAATAATTCCAGAAATCTATCTCTGTCTCTCTGTGCGACGCACATTTCAAGAACCATTCATCTTATCTTGACATAAGACCAAGGAAGTGCATTGTCAAATGTGGTGCGATTTGTACACATGAAGCGTTCACTATTAATAAACACCAGTGCTTTGTAACAGCAGTAACTGGGAATCATCAAAGAAAGTGCTGGTGTCGCTCATGACAACAGGAACTGTGTTCTGCATTTGAGCTTCACCGAACTTCAAATATACAAGTTAACAGCTCTTTGTGCAGTGGCAGTGGCGCAGCTTCAGGGTCCTGCAGCCAGTCTTTACCTGCCACAGCTCAATTACTGCAGGGGACTTTTAAAGTTTTAGAGAGAAAGATGTAACCAGCATCACCACAGGCCAGGCAAACAGCCCATTCCAACAGGCAGGTTAACAATGCATTTGCCAGTCCCCCAAATGTGCCTGATTTCTTTCATCAAGATCCAGGAATTATTCCCCTGAAAAACCTCTTGCAATCTCGCAATGTTAAAGAAAGTAATCAAATATGTTTCTGTTTCCTGGTAATTGATCCAGTAGTTTATACAACACTAATGAAAACATAACCTCCATAGCAGAGGTAATTAGCAGGCAAATCACTACCATAGTGTGAGTATATTGTGTTTTATTCCATGCATGAATTTACAAGGATCCAAACTTAAGACACAAAGTCATATTTCAATACAAAATGAGTCACTCAGCTCATCTGTGATGGAAAATTAAATTAAATACATTAACTATTTAAAATAACACCACATACTTAGACTGTTTTATATTCAAATTCTCCCTATTGGCTTGAATACAGGATACAAATTACATAAGTTTGGTTTATCTGGGAATCAAAGTCTTCCAACCACGTAAATGTTTCATCAACCTCTGACCTTCATTTAGTTTTTCACAATGAGGAGTTACTGCACACTAAATGTCTCATCAATTTAATCTCACACACACAGACACACGCAGACACACACAGACACACACAGACACACACAGACACACACACACATCAGAAAAAGCCAACCGTTTGACTCGCTACCCTGAAACCCCAAAAAGATATTTTTCACACTGCTGAGAGACAGACAGACCAGTGCAGAGCTACACTGAAGAAGATAAGAGTCATCTCAAACTGTAGAGAAAGACTATTGTGTATTGGCGGAGAAACTCACAAGATGTCTCATTTTCGACAAAAGC
This sequence comes from Paralichthys olivaceus, assembly GCF_024713975.1. Taxonomy (NCBI): domain Eukaryota; kingdom Metazoa; phylum Chordata; class Actinopteri; order Pleuronectiformes; family Paralichthyidae; genus Paralichthys; species Paralichthys olivaceus. Next base: position 6,715,683 of record NC_091111.1, read on the forward strand.
TGTTGTGGGCTTCTAGCAATAAGGACATTTTAGAGGAGAAGTCATCTCAGTAGAATATTTATATTTAGTAATAAGTCATGAAAAGCAAATCCAAGATGCTCAAGATCAAATAAACATAAATAGAAAACAGCCATAAGGGACTCAGAGTAGAGAAGTGGTGATCCAGTTCACCAGGGGTTAAAGTGTTTGTGATTCTACAGAACCATCGGTGTCTTGATTAATATCTTAAAATAACTTCTCAAACCAACAGGTAACAACTATCAAGTAGCGTCACCAGAGTGTTATTTTATCATGATTAAAATTATATTAAATTTTTTAACACTCACACACATGCATAAACACACACAATAGGCTGCCAGTTTGTAGCCAGGAGGCAGTATCTGGAAAATAATTTCCTTTTTATCATTTTATGATTGACGTTTGACCCTTCACACATTTTTTTGTCAGTGAAAGGTGTACAGAGGGACGGTTTTTGTAGCAAACAAGTTTGACATGTTTCCTCCTTTGGCAGCCACTTTGCATCCACATTTTTTCCAAACTGGATATCTGTCATCCAAGACAACCCCCATGTTGTTTTTTGGACTACCCAAAGTAAACAGAGTACCACTGCAACCCTACAACACTAGAAACAGAAAGGAGCCTTACAGCTTTAAAAAAAATCCATAAATGTGCAAAAACTTTCTATCAAAATCAATAGTTTCTGACAAATCAAAGGATCTGGCTCTAATAAGACCATCAGCTTAGATTACAGTTATTTGGTCACAGACCATGCCAACACATGCACCCTTTTATATCTCCAAAATTTTTGAAAAACAGGCCATGCTTTCTGCAGCATTCTTTTTTTTAAGCGTGACTAGAACTGTAATTTTGTGGACTGATTACAACAACAAGCAATTCAGAGAATTCAAGGACAAACTAAGGATGGGACAAGATGGGCAAAAACTGACGTGGTCAAATGAGAGCCAGGCATGAAAGGTGCATGATATGGAAAAGATAAAGACATGACAGCAACTTTCCTTGTTGCTTTGAATGTGAAGTTGTGTTAGCTTCTGTCACCAGGACAAATAATCCACAACAGCTCTAATTTGTCCTTTCACTGTGGCCGTGATAATGAGCTCCAAGCCATTTCTAAAGCTATATTACTCAAATCAATATGGCTATTTGCCAATCAATTGTTTAAGCAAACCTATATGCATTGATCACACATGATCACAGATAATGTTTCAGCTAAACTACATAATCAATTACCAACCATGGCCACTGCAGCAAAGCCTGATGGAAGAGATCCAAAAATAAAGAAAATATATAAATAAAAATGATCTTGTGATGAAAGGAGACAGCGAGAAAGGGAGAGAGAAAAAAATGAACTGAGAGGAGAGAAAAAAAGGGAAGGAGAGAAAGTGAGGGAGACTAAGAACGAATTTTAATTCTGGCACTTAGCCAGCGCCTCAGAGGAAACATTTTCTCCAGTTATGATGAGAAATAGCAAAGAGAAGAAGAGGAGGAGGGGAGAGAGAGAGAGAGGAACAAAGGAAAGGCGGCGCAGAAAAAGGCAAGGGGGAGAGGAAAAAGAAACAGAGATAAAGAGAAAAGAGAGACAGAGAGTCAATCGACCCCCCCCCCACCACACTCCCTCTCAGCAGACAGCCATTTTTAGAGATTTAAGAAGTGAAAGCTGAAAATGGTGTATAGCAGCAGGCAGTGTCTGACTGGAGAACCCAAACAGAAGGAGTGAAACATTAAATCAAGATTATCTCCTTGTTGATTTAATATTTAATACGATGCTTGTTCCGTTTCACAAACAGGAGCGGGAAAAAAGGAAATACAGCGAAACCAGAGGCATCCAGAGGACAAAGGTCAGCTCCCCCCACTTTCCGTTCCTTAAAACACGATCATTATCATAAAGTTATTCGAACTTTCCTCTTCTGCAGGCTAAGATCAGTTATAGCTGTGAGTCATTGAGTAAAAGTGTCTCCACCCGTGTGAGGTAAACATTAATTACGTGATGCTGGAGCTGTTACAACACCGACTACAGGTGCTTGGTCATCTTGGTAAGCAAAGGACAGCTTGTAACAATCAGTCGCGTACACATAACGCACAAGAGGTGAGTCTAAACAAACACAGAGCCCATCGCACAACAGTGTCAGAGAAGTCACTTTTGAACAGGCAGAACACAAAGAAGCCCCTTTTCCACTGGTCAAAAAACCCACTAACATCTGGCTTTTGTCTGCGATGGGAAAGGATACAATCAGCATTCTCTCCCGGGTCAAATGACTCTGCAGTAGACACAGGTTTTTATCGGCTCTAACTCCAAATGGCAGTGATGGAAACAAAACACCTGGGTAAACACTTCCTCTCCTTCTTTATTTTGACAGTCTAAGCGCAAAATTATGATGCAAATTGAACTTGTGTGCGTTGGCGCACAAAAACCCATGCACGTTGAAGACGGAAGACTTTCTCCATGTCTCATTCATTCACAATTCTCTTTCACTCTTTCTAATCAGCTGACTGTTGGATGTCTACTGTAATCAAATCAGATTTTGCCAGGATCTCCTTCAGCCAATCGTGTCGTTGCTGTCAAACTTTAAATCTGTTCTTCTCTCTGTCACCGTCATGAGTTATTTGCTGTGAACCCCCTCTTTCTCACTCACCCCCAGTCTCCATATCCAGAGCCCACCACTAGTGTCTAGACCCCAGAAGGTTTCCTGTGCTACTTAATGACATCACGAGGGGTGTCATTTATATCACATCATTTTCTTTTCTTATTGTGCATACATGGCAATAAATGTGTTCATTCTCAAAATGGTGTCTCTCCTGACTGAAATAGTTTTTTACATCTTGGGAACAACGTGCAACCACATTTTTTTCTTATTATTTTGCAATATGCAACATTGTTTGGCATTTGTGATGTCAAACATGACTCAGAGAAAAATAGAAAGCCAAACTTCTCTACTGGCAATAAGAAAGGAGTCAATCATTTAAAAACCTGTGTATACCTGCTAATTTTGGTGTGTAAGAGGTAAGGTGCGTCACACCAGCACACACGCCAGCGTAAAAACCTGCAGCCTTACCGTGAAGATGCGTCTTCCTGTCCTGTCGAAGGTGACGCAGTACACGGACGACAGGTGTCCCAGGATCCTCTTGTGCATCTTCATGTGCTGGTACACAGCAGTGGGCACCAGCTGCCGGAGACGGTAGGATCCGTTTAATCGACGGCCGAAGCTTGTCTCCACTGGACGCCAAGAGAAGATAAGTACACCAATGATACATTAAAAAAGGACAGTGTCAAATGAGTGAAAAACTTTGTTTAATGGAAGTAAAAGAGAATCAGCAAAGACACACTGAACACACTTAGGAGGCAAATGCTGCTGTCAGATGAGACCTTAGCAAGCAAAGATACAGTATAATGTAGTATGTAAAGAAGTGACAAACAGGAGTTAAAGCAAACAAAGATTAAAGAAAATGGATGAATGTTATTTTTTCTATTATTAAATGAAAGGGTTTTCTTACCAATATTAGGTGGGCTTCCATAGATAATTGGCGGCTCCGGTGGTCGTCCGCAGTGAAGGGCAGCCAGTGCTGAGCCCTTCCACACAACATGCTTGCAACCTGGAGAGAGGTGGTCATTGAAAACACACATTATACTGATTCTGATATGTCTTATAGCCTGTGGGATCTTTTCCGTATAAAGCTCCACTTGGATTTTCCTTCGCACATGAAAGTTTTTGTTAGTCTATTCAAATATGTGGTAAGATAACATCTGACTGGGGGGGGGTTTACATGTGTGTTTGTGAAAGCCTCTCAGGTGCACATGCACTGTTTAGATGCTTACTCTTGCTGGTGCGGAGCAGATTCTGCCTGCCGGCTCCCAGCAGGCTGATGAGTCCGGGAACACTGGCAGGGACCTCCCCCTCCAGCAGCGGACAAACTCTAGAGCAGACCTGCAGCAGGTGGTCTGGACTGATGTGTCGGTAGAGCTTCACCTGAGCACAAACATAAATGTGTCATAGTTTGGAGCAAAATCCCCAGTCAGTGGTGAGCAAGACAGTGTTTTAAAAAAAGGGAAACTAAAATAAATGTGTACAAGCTACATGCCACCAAACTCTTACAGCTCTATAAATTTTTTGTCACTCACCAGTGACTCTGACAGAAAGTGTCAAGGAATAGAAAAGTTCCCAATAAGAATTAACATGATGCCACATAATTACACTAAATCTGAAAATAGAAAAAAAACAGTATTTCACTCGGTGTTAACTAAAAATAAAATGCTGGCTAGCACAAAAAAAAATTGGTAAACTACATTTTATCCAGCACAGAATTAAAAAAATTACAAATAATAATATACAGTGCAGAGGGAGGCAGGGAACCCAGCAGGCTTGTTTTCAACCTCCATCTAAATATTTTTTAAATTTCAGAAAATTTGAAAAACACAAAATTAACATGAAGAAAATAATATGACTAAGTATGAGAGTCAGCAAATTAACCATAATATGTATAGCCTAATAGCAGCATTGGTATCAATATAAAAGCAAAAGATGTGTGTACAGGATTAGTGTGCAGATGCATTCAAATGTTCTCCTGAGAGTGTGTGGGGGTATCATTTTGTACACATGCATTGAATGCTGAGCAATAGTAATCAATAGTCTCCCTCTATAGTTTAGGACTTACAAGTAACTGTGACCTTTACAAACAAAAGGATTCATTTACAGACTTGATTACATTTATTTTTAAATACTAAATAGCATTTTTTTCCAGCATTTAAAAAGAAGCAACAGGAAAAGAAGCGAGGTCACAACCTTTTTTCAATACAAATAAACTGAATAAGAACAAAATATTATAAATAAATAAAATTTAAACTGTGACTGGAAGAAAAGCTGACATTCAGTAATTCAAGTGTTTAGTTTGTCTTTTAAATGTACATGGACACGGTTTAACAACAGTGCAGTGCAGCAGCAGCAGCAGAGGAGGGGGGCGTGGCACGCAACATAAGCATGGAGCAGAATGAAAGAAACACTGTTATAAAACAGAGTGAGTGTGTGTCTGACACTCGGGACACTTCTGCATGGCTGACTTCTGAAGAAAGTCACGGCCAGAGTGACTGGGGTGGCACAGGATGAGAGAGACAGACATATTAATTTTATTACTATCATTATTATTTGTATTATTATGTTACTAATATTACTATTTAAAATGTAATGATTTAAATTAGACAGGTGGAAGTCAGCTTTGTTTCTGACATATCTGATTTATATATCTGAACTGGGTCAAATAAGCCTGAAATTAAACAATTAGTCCTCTCTTACACACACACACACACACACACACACACACACACACACATTTTATCCAATCCTTTATCTGAGCAGTAACACACACACACTTACACACATACAATTAATGACCCCTTAATTGCTTTCAACATCCTTGCTGGTTCAGAGACGTGATCGGTGTTTCTAATCACATATCAGCACACACACCTCTCTCAGGTACATACACAGCCATGACAAACACACACACACATCACCAGAGTAATGTGCAACAACAATTTGCTCCATTTTACTTGCTTCAGAAGGGGTAATAGATAACACACATCCAATCCAACATTCCCCAACCCCCTCTCAAGCCACAACAACAGCACCACCAGAAAGCACATGGTCCTACACACACCGTTACAACTATCACCTCACATTTCTATACACTGTTTTAAAATCCACATATTTCATCTAAAATCGTATTTTCTGTTACATAGATTTATAACACCAAAAATCGAAAATTGTGAAATTTGCTAATAATTAATATTCAAATTAATTGATTACTATTAATATACTGATGGTCATAATGATGACAGTTTTGTGTGTCATTCAGAAATAGGCCTACATTTGCGTGTGTATTGTGCTCCTGCTCGGTTTTACATGCAAAATGAAAATAATCATATATCTAATTAAACTACCTTAATTAATTAGCCACAATTATTGGAGGTTAATTATTACAATATCACGGATTCCTCCTGGCTGCCCAGCCCCCTTCTGTGCCAGCCCGAAATATATAACCCCACACAAGCTCACACGCAACCGCTGCAGCCTCCAAACTCTCCCTTTCGATTATTTTCTTAAAATTGGTTCTAATAATTAAAAATAAAAAATACACTGCAGTATTTTTTCTAATAGAGGGAATTACGCACAATAGACAGGAGGCAGGCTGAACGGCTGGGGATGGGAGGAGGAGGAGGAGTGAGTCAAGCAGGAAGAGAGAGAGAGAGAGAGAGAGAAAGAGAGAGAAACACACAGGCAGAAAGACACTGTCGATCATTTCTTAAACGTATAGATGTACATCAACACACTGCAAGCAATGTTCATCTGTCTGCCTTTTTGGATGTAGGAGGGAAAATCCATGAAAATGTAGGTCTGTGCGGATTAAATAGGCCATATGTGGTTATCTTTATATGAGTGTAATAATTAAACTAAATAAATAGCAAAACCAACATGGGAAACTATATTTTACACAGGCTGAGGGATAAATATATATGCGATGGTTAATTCTCTCCACGCCCCCATGCGTAAAAATGAGCTTTGAGACGAGCCCCGTTTGTTTACATGACAATTAGCAGCGTCAATTACAACACATCAGCTCTACGTTACCTCGCATCCTCACATCAGCGGCTCTCCCTGAGCTCTCCCATCCGATCTAAACACCTCAAAACACCCCATCTCCAAAGAAACACAGCAGCAGCAGCTCTCCAAGAAGGGACTCCACGACAGATCATCCTCATGCAAACAGCAGCTGCAGCCTCACTGCACATGCTGTTGATATTCTCCTCCAAGAAAAAAAAAAACACCACACAAAGTCCTGTTTTCTAACTCTTTGCCCCCCTGTGTGTTTTCAGCCCATGCACACAAATGATCAGGACAAGAGCGCCTCCATCTCTTCTCCTCTCTCTGGCTTGTGGCGCAGGGAGTCCCTCCTCCGGATCCTGGCGCTCCTTACACCACAACACTCATGACGTATCACACATTTCACACAACACACTTTGCACACGCACAACTATCACAACCTTTGGGGTATGCATGGCAAAAACTTCGTGCACATGACTCTGGGACCCTTCTGTGCAACCTCCCCCTTACACTTGCAGCCAGCTCACCCTGCAAAGACCTACACTTCTTCTTCTTCCTCCACCACCTGATTTAAAAATTGCGGGAAATTCAATTTCTATTTTGCTCTCTAAAAACTTTTTCCTCCGTTATAGAGCAGCCTTACCAAATTTTCGTAGGTCCCGGGGTGCTCCTGCCCCGTCCAGTCCAGTCTTTTGGGCAGCAGCTGGGGTGGAAACACAGTTATGAGTGCGATCGTCCGGTTCGTAAATGTGTCGTGTGATATTTTTGCGAGGAATAAACGAGAAATGAAGAGGAACAGCAACATGACAAAGTACAGTGCAGGGGAGGACGCATCTCTCCCCGCGCTGCTGGCTGCTTACCTCCTTCTCCTCCACCTCCCTGATCAGGGTCTGAAAACAGCACACAAATACACAAATCACACCCCCGTGACAATGTCGGACATGTTATAAATGATCCTAAAAGGCGAAAACACCAACCTCGGCCGCTTTCTGACACGGTCCAGCCTCTAGAAACCGGGCTATTAGGAAGTACAGCTCTGGTGTGGAGGGAGAAGAAGAGGACGGGGAGCTGCGTTAGAAGAGGGCGCCGAGGAAATTGGAGGAGGAGGGGGAATTAAAAACCAACCGTGACACGTTGTTTGCGATCTCCTCTACTCACCAGAAGTCAACTGCGCGGTGTGTGTACTGTCTGAAGCCATTTTGGTGTTGTTTGCCAGGGCAGCGCCGGAGCCTGTGCGCTGGGTCTCGGTGGCTGCCCTGTAGCTGTCACTGTTTATCCACCAGGAAGAGGCTGCCTCCATTCAGCTGCGCTCTCACCGAGTCCCGGCTGTGCGTCGAGCCGTGCCTCCGCCGAGCGGCAACTAGTGCGCGCTGTGCGAGCTAGCCCAGCGAGACAACCCCGGTTTTCTTCTCAAAAATAACCCACCGCCATCGCACCCACGCGTTCACTGTGCCTCTTTGTGAATTTTAGCGGCGGTCAGCCCCTCGCTGGACCCATATTTACCTAAATTCCCCCTCCCCCTCAAACGAAAAAGCGCAAGCCCTCTGCGGAGGAACACGCGTTGTGTGTGTGTGTGAGTGCTCCGCGTGTGGAGGGGAGGTAGAAATGGCAGCCTGCTAAAGGAGCGTACACGCTGCTGCTGCTGCTGCAGAATGGCCGCTGCTTCACATCTGGACATTTCACACGTTTAATAATTACACTCATATCTGCACACACTTCATTTAGCCGCGGGTTGACGCGAGGCTAATTTCGCCGGCCTCCATTTCCTGTGTTTTTTAGACGCGGATGTCAAACATGGCTCCTGCTCTGAGGGGGATCCATAAGCGACCTCACCGTCTCAGCTCTGTTTCTTTATTTAATAACACGCCAATCCGTGCTTATTCTCCGTGTCCTCGCTTTACTCTGTGGTTATTAGTGTGTGACAAGACGTGTTTATCGCTAACACACCCACTCCTCTCGGTCTGGGAGCCGTTCGGTGGGGAAGTCGTCCATTTCTCCTCCAAATACTGCCAGGCAGTAAAATGGGGGAAGGGTTGGAGAAGAAGGGGAATGCAGCTTAATGAATGAAACCTCGTGAGTTACAGGGATTTAATGGCAACGAGGCATTTAAACGAGATGGTCTATCAAGGATCATGACAGAGGAAATGGTGACATGGCAGCCCACTTCCTCTGAGGTCCACAAGACACATTTCGATCAAGTAGCACTAATGTTATTTTTTTTGGACAATCAAATGATATTATCATTTTATTAATAATGTGAAGGAGGTATATGTCTTTAAACAACCATTTTTCAAAGCATTTGACCAACTTAAAATGATTAGAATCTCTTACTGACCCAGACTGCTTTTTTTTGAAGGAAGACACAATTAATAATATTGTAATTAATGATTGCCATTATAATATTAGCACAATCTATTAAATTCTAAAATTAGATTAATCAACCTCACATTTAATTAATGTGGTCTGTAACACTTCACTTCAGTTTTTCCATAGATTAAAAAAAGAATTAAAAAGCCCAGGAGCTTACTTTATCACTGATCCTCTAGAATAACACTCAACTCATCACAAGCAGGGGGAAAAAATACAACCAACATATATATAGCAAATAATTATTAAAGGTGACTCGACATTCATGTTTTTTTTGTCACGAAAATTTTAATTAAAAAATATAGATGGAAGATACATAGTAGTGTGTAACAATTGCCTGTTAAATCTGCTCTGGGAAGCACTCGCTTTCAAATTTGTGAGCAGATTATTCCACAATACAGCTACACTGTAGAGAAATGTATCTGCCGATTAGACTATTCTCAAGGTATCTCTATAGCTTTGTCATTTGGCGGTGAAAATTAAATATTGTAGGTACCATCCATCTAAACAAGTTTTAAGTGAGCAACATGTTACTGCGATTGGTTATTTTCTGCACCATCAACCAAGCTTTTTGAAATGTGCAGGAACAAGATGTGTTAATGTGGATGGACTTTTAATAAAACCCTTATAAATTAATTTTAGGCCTTTCACGTGTTTTGTTAAGAAGTGGCATGGCCGAGTAATCAATATGAATTGAGCACCAGTAAATTGAGCTGTTGAGAAAGGTGGCTTTCCGTGGTGTAATTCTTTGATTTTTGTCTGTGACAGCTTACAGTTGTATTTATATTTTCACCTGTTAGAGACTTATCTTCAAATGCAGCCAAAATAAATAATATTGTCTTTAGAATTTATGTGGACCTCTCCGACTTTGATCAATCTGGTGACCTTATGTATTTTAGAAACAAAAGTAATATTCAGTTTTAATGTATGGACATTATCATCATCAGGAGTGTCTTCAACATCTGTTTTGCCTTTAAATGCTACCCTTAACTGATCGTTACTGAATGGTCAGCACATAAAAGATAATATATAATAAAATAATGTAAAATATGATTAGAATAATATAATGTAAGGGCCCAATATACTACCATGCAGTACCCCATCCCAGGATACTTGACTCTGAAAGGGTCCCGTTAGATGAATCATTTGTTTACAATTTCACAGAATGGGCCCAATTCAGGTTAAGTCCACTGAAACCCATTGCATCCGTCATGACCATACCAAAACTTCCCTCCATCCACTTCTCTTAAAAGTCTGATGAATATACAGTAAGCATGTTTCCGCAGAATTATTTATGTTTTGGCTCGTATCACATTTGGTAAAGAAACCACTGGAAACAGGCCAGTTTGAAGCTGAAAAGATGGTAAAGATAAAAAAAAAGGAAATTGACAGATGACAGACCGATTCTCGGGCTCTGTCATTTTTTAAAATGAGCTCTGCGGTAAAATAAAGTAACAATTTTCTGACTTTAATACAGATTTAAACTTTTTTCCTGCTGACACACACATCACTTAATGCTTACTGCTCCTCTCATACAGAACTTTAATTCAGTTCATTTTAAGACGCAACAAGATATTAAAAAAGGCTTTTCTATATATGCATCATACATGTCACCATGTGTCTTGTTTTGATAAGGTGACAGTTGATCCATGCATCGTAGCAAAAATCATTACCGGTGCTGTGTCCAATATAATTATTATTATTAATATATATTATTTACATTGTTGTATGTTTTGCTTTGTATTTATGGGTTAATTTGTCAGTTACACCCATTAATAACACAGATATTATAACAGAGAGACAGAAAGTCTACAGATGATGGAAGCAGAAGGCATATTCTGCTTTGTCCACGTTCACTTGAGTTTTCTGACCTTCCACTTCAAAACTTTCAACTTAAGTTAACTGTGCTGAATGTGCTCATATCACGTAGAGCTGAATTTGTCACTTTCTTCAATGGAGTTAATTTAAGGTGTAATCATAAATATAACTGACAAACAAAAATGCCCCTTATTGATATTGTTAATGCACAGTGAAAGTTCAATACTTGTACAGCAGCCTTCCAGTTGATGGGGAGTTGGACACCTGTAGCTGTAGAAGCGTCAATGGACAGATTCTCTTGCCTTTAGTCCATTTTACAATCTGTAATCCATACTTCACACATTTTATGGCTTGAAGAAATAATAAACACTTGTGTGGAATAGGTCCAGGGCTGATATTTTTGTTAGTGCCCCAGCACTCTCTTCCATTTTACCTTTCATCCTGACTCATTGTCAGTATAGTTGTTATTGTGCTGACAGACGTGGCCACAGGGAGGCAATCTCACTCTGTAGCACTCAGCTTAGCAGGGGGGCATGAAGGAGTCAAAGGTTATGAGTACTCAGGGGAAGTGTCAGCCACAACTTTGCCTCCTGTAACCATGATAGAAATTTACTAACTATTAGTAACCAGATCAAATTATAGAGAACTTATGCATATGCATCATCTATTATTTTGAAAATCTTGTATTGACCAAAATATATCCACACTCTGGCCCATATTTCTGCCCCTAAAGATGAGAATAGCTGAAAGCTTTGGATATTTGGATAATACAATATTCCATTTACTTTAAGATTCAAAAATGCCACAAGAATTGATATAAGAAGCAGTTATTTGTATCTACCTGCTGTGCTTTGACGTTTTATTTTGTAACAATCCTGCCTGTACTGTCCTTTATCACCTTTAATCACTGTGACCATCTCATTTCCTCTTTAGTATACAAAGATTTGAATCATCATGTACCTCTGCATGACTTTCAGTGTTACGGCGTATGAGTTAAAAGGTGAGATCGTAGTAGTTTGTTTACTAGAACACACATGCATATGTATGTGTTCAACATTTCTCGATTACATTTTAATCGGACTCTCCTGTATCTGTGGTACTCAGACATCACGACTCTACACCTCCATGTTTTACAAAGAGGAACTTGTCACTGGCTGGTGACCGTGAGTGACAGCTTTTCCTGCAATGAGCAAATGACATGGTTTCATTGGGTCCCTCCACTCTGGCAATTGCTGACCTTTCACTTCCTGACACAGCAGTTGTATTTAACACAGCTTCGTGCCCCTGGCGACCTCACACACACACACACAAAAAGATATACACAGACACACAGTGGCTTTGTGTCGGTTTAAAAACTCTGAACATGAACACGTTGAAAGGGAGCTCTCAAACTCAGGGCGAACACATGCTATGTTCACATGTGCATGGACCTTTGCACAGTTTTCTGTACTACAAAAACTAGCATGGGTGAAGGTATAGTTATAGTATAGTAGTGGTTAAAACAAAAACTTACATAGAATTGCTATCTAACTGGAGAATTTAACACACAGCACAAACAGTTTTTTCACCAATAAGAGGAGAGACACAGAAAAACAGAAAAAACTCCAATGTGACATCAACTTTTTCTTTAATTTCAAAATATTTTCCCAACAGGTTGAAACTAGAGGGTCCAAAGCCAATAAAGCCGTCTAGAACAGAAGCACCACTCATTATTGCTATGTCACTCTGCTGCGGGACAAGGCGTCCAGGGGTGGGGGGGCAAAGTGAACAAAGTCAAAAGACCCACAGACACATTCACGCTGGCACACACATACAAAAGGAGCTATGTGAAACACAGTGGTGGTGATTTTAAAGAAAAATAAAAGCTGCAGATGTTCTCCACGGTGACTATGGACCTTGTTTCCTGAAGCTCTGCGAATAAACAAATCCCCTAATTCCCAAATTAAATGATAATCTATTGTAGAGTAGAATAACTACAAATACAGGCAGAGCTTGTCTTAAGATCATAACAGTCACGTTTACGGCCCACCTTCAGGCACAATGGAGAACATTCGCAGATGTCTGACAAAACCATTTCATTCCATCTGCAAGTTTCTAAGAGGAAAACTGTGTAGCGATACGGAACGGAGGGAGGAGGATCGAGCAAAAACATACTGTAGTTGGAGGAGCTGAAAAAGGAGTGTGAACATGTGGGGACGGGGGGCTGCTGGTTGTCCGTCTCTACTATCACAAGTCTAAAAAAAAGTCTGCATGGTACAAAAATCGTCAGTAAAAAAAGATGCTTTGCTGCCATGGAGTCAGAGGGGACGGGTCGGTGGACGCGTCCTTGTCTTTACGCCTTCTCCTCATTCACCTCCTCTGCCGCTTCAGTTACCTGGAGGAAAGGAAAAGAAGGTAAAGCTAGGAAGTGTTACTCCTCATTCTGTCCACGCCACTGAGAACAGCCTCAAAAAGCCAACCCACAACAAGGCTTGGTTTGGTCTGCCAAGGATCAGCTCCCCAGTGGGTTCATTCTGCATGTAACTAAATCAGCTGGAAGATGGAAGGTGATCTCTCTCAATAACCTAGCCACACTTGGCTGCACTTGGTTGTAGTTTGATGGGTCTGTTGCTGGAAGCGTCTTCACAGAGTTATCTGAATAATGTTACATCAGCTTTCTGTTCAGAGTTGACATGGTTTCGGGCAGGGTGATTAAATAACTTGGTTATGAAGCCAGCTTCTTGGAATAAGACAGATGTTTTCAAAACAGAAAAACACAGCAACTGTCCTCTAAAAGTTAAAATCTGACCTCAACTCTTCTGTGAAATGATTCAGGGAAAGAAATAGGTCAGGGGAGTTTCTGGAGCACAATTGAAGAAATACTCTGGCATGTTGGGAGGTGCGTTTAGTCACGTGTGAAGGTCTTGTGTTGGTATGAAAGAAAGCTAGAGAAAGCAGCCTGTTAGCTTAGCATAATGACTGGAGATAGGGTTGAACAGCTATATGTCTTTCTTTATCCAAAGTGGGCAAATCGAAAAATATGTAGATTATATAAATCTATATATGAAATTGGTTTGCACTGTTGTCTCACAGCAGGTTTCAGATCCCAGCCTGGCAAAGGTCTTGCTTTGTGGAGTTTGCATGTTCTACCTGAGTTTTTTTCCTTGTACTCCAGCATCCTCCCACAGTCCATTCAGGGGTATAAGATTTCACGATTTATATTCTAAGTTGTTTAAATTATTTACACTTACTCAACATGATAAATGATTCTTGAACTTAAAGTTACATGGAAATAAAATATGTAATTGAAATCCATAAAGTCAATGTTTTAGGCTTAAAAAAATATATTTTTGTGTGTATGATTCAGATAATTCCTGTGTACACCTGCCTGTGCATAACTCCCTGATTACTCTAGCACATGCACGTCCAGTGTACGTTAGTGGTGAAATGATGTGGGTTTTTAAATGTTAGTGTCTCATTTCGGTTCAGCCGACATGGTCTATGTTTTTACGCTGTGTAAACTGGGTCCTCCGAAGGATGCAGCCACTGAATTGAAACCAGGGTAGTCTACTCTACTTTGTAGAAAGTTGTGTTAATTGGTATGGACAACAAGAGGTCTGTTAATGGTAACACAATGAGGTCTGTGGATTATTAACAATGTCTGCAACCTCTTTTCTGGGAAGTGTCCTTTTTCATTGATTTGAGCAGCTGAGGCTTTCATCCCCAGTGTTTGGTGTTAGTGTCTGATGAAAAAAAAAAGCTGCATGACAGAATACACAGCAACAAAAATATGTCTGTGATGAGACTGAACTGACTCTGAAATGTGAGATTGAGACCAGCATCATGTTGCCAGATGAAATGATCCTCAGTGAATATTTTTCAGGCTAAAATCACATGTTCACAATATTGGCTTGTTTGACAGATACACACTTGCACACCACATAAGTGTGGTCTCTTATTGCTCAGAGAGTCTACTCACTGAATCCCATAAATCCTCTGCAATCAGCGGGATTCAACAGCATTGCAACGAGGCAAGCAAAAACCTGCTTGTGTGCGTGTGCACAGTCTCACTAGAGTGAACATCTCCTGGCTATTTTCTCTGCCTGGCCACTGGTGGAGCCAGCTGTCTATGAACACAGTGAGCCAATCACCTTCCACGTCACAACTCTGTGCTTGAGTGTGAAAAGTTGTCCTTGGCCCACTTCACTGCACACAGCACGGAAAACGCAAGACATCCTCTGCTTCACTCTTTCGCTTTCATTCTCTCTCTCTGTCTATACACACAGCACTGCAAAGCACACTGGGTAAACGTTTGCTCGATTATTGTGCAATGTCAGTATAAGTTATACTGTTTGTTAGTGTCCAAAACACACACACACACCGAAGATGGATTAGAGGCACTCGACCATACCCTTAACTCTGACTGTCTCACTCTGCCCTCTCACTGACATCAAGGAGGGAGCCGTGCTTCTGATGGACGACACGCTGACAGACGGACGAGACACATAGATCTGTGTGTGTGTGTCAGCGTTCATAGGTGTGAATGCAAATAATTGTGTTTATTAGTGATAAGAAACAGATGTGGATATGCAGTGGGTGATGGAGGCATATAGGTGTGGTGCATACATATGTGTGTTCATGTTAATACACAAATGGACAAAAGAAGGGAGTAAAAATCGTTATTGTCTTTGTCTCTGATTGATTAAGACATTAAGTCTTTAGGATCACTTTTATTACCTCCGCCAAGCGTTGTCTCTTTGTAAGCAAAATTACAAATACTACTAACTAACATTAACATTTTTAGAGCAGATTTGATTAAGGGGATCGATCCAGAATAGTTTTTTTTCACTTTCTTTACATTGTGAGAAGCAATAATGCAGCGATCTTGATGGAAAAAATCAGGCCCACTTAGAGGACTGACGTCTATGAGTTTGTGCAATGAGGTGCCCTGGCTAATTTTTATATTTTCCCTCCATGTACCTCATTGGTCTTGGTCTCTCCGTTCTGGGCAGGGCCTTCGTCCTTCTTTCCTTTGGTGGCTTTCTTTACCTTGGCCACCTTATCATCTGCCACCTTCTGCATGTAAAAAAGAGGAAGAACAAACACTACATATACACTCAATGATGACCCACATTGTCAGAAACAGTGTTTTTACGTTTGATCTCCTCATTTGGATTTGGATTCTAATTTGTTGAAAGACTTTTCAAAGTAAAACTAATTCCATCCCAAATTATAAAGTATTTGTTCGGTTCCTTGTTGCAGAATGACAGTGCTGCCTCTCATTACAGAACGAGAAAGACAAAATGTTGATTATGCTTCAGCAGGGAGTCAAAGTCATTAAAATAAATCTAATCATATAAATAAGAGTCGGAATTAGAGAGTTGGTGCTGCAAATTATAGTTTTATAATGCTGGCTGTAAAGTATGTTTGCACCTGGGTGTGTTTGTGTGCCAGCAGACTTTAAGACCTTATGAACAAATTCATGGTGTGTGTGTGTGTGTGTGTGTACTTGTACTTATGTATTTGTATTCATTTTGAGCAAATACTTTAGAGTGAAGACATTTTTGGAAAGTGAAGACATTTTGACATTTCCTCACTTTTACAAAGGCCTTTTTGAAGGTTAAGATTGGCTTTTTAGGTTTAGGTTAGGCATTTAGTTTATGGGTAAGGGGCTAGGGAATGCATTATGTCATTGAGTGTCCTCACTTAGACAGAAGTACAATAATGTGTGTGTGAGTCTGTGTTTTTGTGTGTGTGTGCGTGCGTCTATGACGGACAATGTTGGTTCAATACCATCATTATGAGCACATTTCTGTTTTAGGAGTAAGACTTGGTTTATAGGTTAGGGTTAGAATTAGGTTTTTCACTATGTCAATGAGTGTGTCTTGACAGCTGAAGAGAGATGTGCACATGTATGTGCGTTTGTGTGCGTGTGTGTGAGTGCTTTACCTTGACGATGCTCTTCTTGGGTTTGGCCTCAGGCAGGGGTTGGGCAGATTTCTACAAAATTACACAAGCCAGTTAGGACTGACCAAGCTCAAATGATGAAAAATACTTTAGTATCAAAGTATTTAATTTATCTGTTGTTCCCTCTTAAAATTTAAAATAAAATAAAAAATAATTTAAAATAATATTTCTTATTGCACTAGATGCTTAAAAATGTATGAGGATGAACACATGGCAGCTAAAGGATTGGGATGTCTGCACTGGATCCCACTGTAAATATTAATAATGATGAATACAGTACTAAGATCAGAGAGTATTCTTGGTTTAAGTAGTTTTAAATAACTGCCACTGCTAAAAGCATACTGACCTCAGACCGCCATGCAATGACTATATCAGACGGGAGTTTAAATTGTCACCAGTCGGTGCTAGACCAGTTTGCTGCAGAGCTTTTTCCAGGCTGCTGAATACGGACCACGTTACCCTGGAGCCACAAGCTAACACTGACGCTACTGTGACAAAATTAAATCATGTGATCCGTTCTCAGAATATCTTGTTTTTTTTCCTCTAGAAAAATCACTGAGACTCTGCACATGAAATAAAGAAACAGTGCAAGTAGGAAAAATCACCTACACTAAATCAGAATTTGGCAAACAAATGAAAGACCATACAGTGAGTTTATAAACAACCTGTCAGTGCTCGTTTACTGCTTAAAGTCACATTATTAAGTCAGTTTACCTCACTGAAGGAAATATCAAATCAAATCAGGAAACATGCAAATATTTATTGATTACATATTTACATAGTAGAGGATACACATTGACATTTTGGGACAATAAACATTCTTATTCTTCTGTTCTTCTTTCCCATCCTATGTATATCTGTTACAAAAGCACTAAAATGAAGTGGTTAAAAATTAGCTTAGCATCAAATCTGGGAACACATCAGTTACTTCCTGGATTCTCCGCAGGTCACCTAAACAAGACCAATCAGTGACTTGTCGATTTTACACTTGCTTTTTGTCAGTATAGGACAAAGTGGAGATATAATGTGTTAATATTTTTGCTTTTGGAGTGTTTTTTTTTTTTTATACTTTGGGACGGAACAATTTCCCCTGTATCCAGGCAGATAAGCTAAGCTAATTAGCTTGCTGTGCAGTGTAGAGAATAAGAGCATTTCCCAAAATGTCAAACTCTCCACATGCAAATGTACTGAACGGATGAGGTCAACACACAAAGTACAACATGGATAAAAACAGTGTGGTGGAGCTGCATCATCACATCAAACTGACTTTGTGACAGTTTTGATTACTTATGAGTATTTTAAGAAAAGCTAAGAACTGATTTATAATAAGCTGATTATTAATGTTTATAGGATTTTACCCTTTAAACCATGCAGCCCCACCTACTGTAACTACAAGGTGTTACACATAAAGAATGGACAAAGACAACATAGAAAAGACATACATACCAAGTCAGACACAAGTAGTAATGTGTGATCAAATCCATAAACTGATTAAGGACTTGTCTCTGAGCTTTGGTATTATGACAAGTTATTATCCCACAGGGATGAGGAAGGAGAGGACAGCGACAGGGGTGAAGACAGGACGGGGAGAACGAAACTCACCTCTAACAATCTGTCCGACCTTCTGGAGGGCTGCAGGAGCAAGGGATGATCAGGGAGACAGAGAGAGAGAGAGAGAGAGACAGAGTGACAGAGAGATATCAGTTGTACCTTTACGACCTGATCTGATCTTCTTGTTGACGGCTTCAACCCTGATTATTAACCTGTCATGTGTCTATTGTCTAACACAAACAAACACACTGAGTTTGAAGAGAAAAAAACCCATAGCACACAAACTCATGTAGGAACACACACACACACACACACACACACAAAACACCAAAACATTTACCTCTTTTCTTGTGACTTTGGAGGCCTCCTTGCCTTCGGAACTCTCTGGAGACTGCAGTTAATAAAACAACAAATAGAGAGACTGTTACTGGGGCAGGTGTGTACAGGGCCACACATATACAAGCCCACCAACCATAACACACAAACACACTGGGAGCATGATATTTCCCCTCTACAGTTCAGAATGGGTGATTATGAAAATAGGATTTGCTTCATTAGGGTTTATTCTCTAAAGTGGCACATGTGTAACTTATCATTTCTGTGGAGTTATATAATAAACTAGGAGGAATAATTAAAGAACAAATCATTCAGCAGCGTGGCTTTGGAAAAAGGTCAAAAGTTTAGAAACAGATTAAAAAAAGAGTATTGAGGGCCTCTAATTTTTTTAATTCCCACTTAATAGTGATGATATATTAAATGTGTGACTTGAGCTGAAACAATCAGTTACCAACATCAAATTAATCTGCAACTGTTTGATAATCCATAAACCATTCAATCCATTTATTTAGAAACAATTCACTGGTTCTTTTATTAAGAGGTGGTGGTTTTGTGAGTCTTTTATGATAATAAAAGAATATCCATCAGCCTGTTGGGAGAAACTGTTCTCTGAAAGTCCAAGGGATTATTCACTGAATTTCTTTAAGAATAAAAATAATTGTTGAGTGCAGCCCTCTCCATGACACATGTATTTTGTATTGCAAAACTTAGCGAAACAAAGTTGTGGGCCTAAAAAAATATGTAAAATCCTACAATTAAACAAAAAAACTAATATTAATAGCAAACAATAACTGTTATTCATATATTGTCAAATAGCATGTTAGATGTAATTTATCAAATTGAATTGAATAAGAGGTCTTAAAGCTCACTATTCACTACATTCACAAATTAAAATCAGGTTTTTTCCTCAATTTATGTAATTGTACATGTACCAGTTGCAATTTCATGTTACCTGATGGTGTTAAAGTATGATGAAGGTGTGTGATTACCACATTAATGGAGACATCTTGCTTACATGACCCCCCCCCCCCCTTTCCAAATAATATAAACATGGATTTATTTGGAAGGGGGGGTTGGATATTAATAAACAGTGAGGGCTGTCAGGCTTCATTTAGATCATGAACATACATTCAGGCTGCAGGCAGATATGGACGGTGCACACGCACGCATGGACGGTGCACGCGCGCGCACACACACACACACACACGATGTTGCTTTAGCCTGCAGGTTGGGAATCGCATCATTTGCATGTGGGCGACCTCCGCCCCTAGAGGCCCCCCATTCTCTGTCCTCAGAGGCGAATGTGCGCAGACAAAGGCAGTTTTTTAGACGGCAGAAAAGCCCGTTTCCGTGTATGCACTGGTACAATGCGCCGGAGCCCGTCGTGCGCCGCTGTTTAGACAGTGTCACGGCCTCTGTTAACACGGCGGCAATTGTCCCTGATCCCCTCTTTCTTTTATTCCTTTCTCTCCATCTGGATGTGGCTCTGCTCAATCGGCTTGGCGCCTGCACCACTCATCAGTATTGGAGAATTAAGACGAGACAGGGAGGTGGAGATCGGGGGTTTTTTTCGTGTTAGTTTACAGATTATTCACAATCTGTAAATCTCATATGTGCCAGGATCGATGGCGCACAGAATAAATATTATTGCGCACGTCTTCTACGGGATTTACGCATCAATCCGTCTGGCGGGTCGCTCTGACTTTCACCAGTGCGCACACTGGACAGGGAAGTGACAGATAAAACGACAACAAGAACGGCCATTGACACGAGCACAGGGACGATTATAATGTAAAAACGATCAAATGTTGCTGATAAAACGTCTCACATACGAGCAACGACGCGTAAAACACACCAGAAACGCTGCGCACCGAGAGACGCTTCCTCAAACTTTGGCGTCACCTCACCTGCCTCGACGTCGCCACAAAATCGCGCACCGCAATTTTTCCTCTCAAATGCAAGAGCAGAAAAAACTACAGTGAAGTAGAAATGGCACAAACCACACTCACCTTTCTCTTCGGCATGTTTACGCGTGAATTATTCTCCACAAAGCGCGGGGAAAGGTTTTTAAGGTGATGCCGGAAGGTCCAAGAGATGTGAATTTGAACTACCTCGAAATACAGGATCAATATCTAAGCACCTTCGATAATATGTTGATTATATGCACTCCCCCAAAACTCTATACCTCCCACCGTCATTGGATAGAGGAGTCAAAATCCTCTCCTGTGCCGACTCCCCATTGGCTCTCCCTGCGACTATGTAAATAAAAGCATCGCGGCCATTGGTTGTGGTTTATCAGAGGCTCCATGTGATTGGCTCCGCGCTCTTTGTGCGCAGATCCCACTAGACTGCGATGGCTGAGAGGGAAAGTGGAGACAGGCCAATGAAAGCCGGGGCCGACTCTCGTTGAATCTGGGTAATGTAGGAAGAGACAGTGACAGACAGAACCAGAGAGAGAATGAATGTTGTTAAATAAAACACAAAGGACCAGAAAGCAATCACAATGGTACAATGTCAGCCAGAGAGCAGCTCCAGAAAACCATTGTGTCTGCAAGGTTTCTCTGTCATAAAGAACTACAGTATTGACACACTACGGATTTACACAGAATACACATAGGCCTGCAGCAATGGCTCCAGTCCTAGTATATTCAAGATTCTAAAGAAAACAATACATTCAATACACTTCACACTGTTTATATTTATGTTTTCTTCATTTAAAAGGGACAATGCACAATTATTAATGTATATTTCATCATTCACACCCTGTTTAGTTGATGGTTTCAATTATATAAATAACAAATAGATTTGTGGTATAAAAATGCATAAGTACATGCATATAGCACAGGAAAACACAGATAACCAGTAAAAACAATATAAAGACAGCATATCAAAGAAAATAAAGGAGAAAAACTAAAATTCTTGCAAACACACACACGCAGATACAGACTAGAGACAGAGAGAAAGAGAGAGACAAAGAAGAAAAGGAATAATACAAAAAAGAAATCAGCACCACAGCGACATAGCCGAACCACTACTTCAATGTGCCAGATTTAGACACACAGGCCAGATTCCATCATGCAGTCCCAAGAAAGGTTGAAGGTTGAAGTCAAACAAATAACAGACAGTACATGCACATAGCACATGAACAGCACAAAACACAAATGACCAGTGAAAACAATATAAAGGTGTATTGATCAAAATAACAAAAAATTAAAATCATACATACACATAACAACAATTAGTGAGATTGGACAGAGAAAAAGAAACACGAAAACAACAATCTGCACAATGGCCGATCCACTTCTCCAGAAAGAGTTTATACAGTTGTGGTGTTCCAGGTATATGTTGCTCAATAAGAAAAGGCCAATAGTTACTTATTCTATTTGGTATTTTAATGTCTCTTCTAGCAGGAGCTTTGGTAAATGAGTTTTTATCTGATTTAATATTCTCAGTGAGTGGAGGGGTGGGGGGCATTTGAAGCAGAGCAACATGGCTGGAAAGCAATAGTTTGCCCTGTGGAGGTTGACTGCAGGGGTTTCATTGCAACATCCACCATTAGATTGCTCAAAGATCTGGGGGATCCACGGACAAGCCCTGCGCCAGACCATAAAAGAAACATCACACACTGCAGAACGCTGCAGCCAATGGTCAGAGGGAAAGATCCCAAATGGGCTCCAAGATCCGAGGGACAAGCACCCAGGTCTGATCAACCTGTGGTGGGCCTGCCTTAGAAGAGGATGTCTTCAGTAAAGGCCGAAACACCTGATGAAGTCTTTCTATCTTGAATATTCAATTATCTATTTTCATGAATGGTGTTTGACTCTAAAAAACTTCCGAACCATCCTCAGACAGTGGTGAGTGCTGCCACAACCTACTCATATTTTATTTTTTAGTGTGTTGTAGGGATAATCATACTCAGTCCCTGCCAGCGAGGCTCATGTCTAAGTCAGTGATAAAAGGGGCCCCAGTGCTTCCAGCAGAATGGTGATATCTGCCACAAAGAACATCCAGAGTGTTTCCGACACAACAATGGCTTTCACCACATTCCACAGTGTTGAAGTACATTCACTACATATATAACACCGTTTAAAAAACACAATGACCATAAAACACGTTCTACAAAGAAATCAAGCACCAGAAAACCACCACAACATTCTTGAGCTACATCACAATGGATAGAGAGAAAGACAGAGAGAGATCAGACCTCTCACAAATCTCACAAAAGACAGAGCTTTCCTGTCCGAACAAACAAACACACACAAAAACCCTCATGCCCACATGGATGTGAATACACAACTGTTTCAGGTGTCAACCCAGAACACACAGGAGCAGGTAGCATGACAGCTGCTGCGCTGTTCCCACATAGATTCACACCGTCAGCTAAATGGAGGGTGAAAACACAAAGACAACAAGTACAACACATAGATGAAGGAAAAAGCACAAAAGGAATCCACAATGAAAAGAAATAATCAGCTCCAAATTATTTTTGAAACAAATTAAAAAACATTGATGATGATAGGTGCACCATCACTGTTCGGTTTTCAGCCTATTCTAGCTTGTTTGTTTGGTCACATATTAATATTATTATATCTAAAAAATATATATTTTTCATAGGTCCATATTAGGATATAAAATAAATGACAAAATGCAGAACAAAAATAATTATTGTTATAATAATAATGTGTTTTACCCACTCCGATAAATATGCAAAACAAAGAGCTACTTTACACACTAAACAAAACTGACATTTGAGATAAATGTTGACCTCCACAACTAACCCTAGTCCTAACCTTATATATTAAAGGTTCAGTGTGTAGAATTTAGTGACATCTAGTGGTGAAGTTGCATGTTGCAGCTGAGTACCCCTCACCTCACCCTCCCCTTCCAAACATGACAGAGAACCTGTGGTAGCTTTCAGTTGTCATAAAAACTCAAAAGGTGTTTAGTTTGTCCAGTCTGGACTAAAAAACATGGTGGCCTCTATAAAGAGGACCTGCTCCTGATATAAATATAAAGTATTTGAATATAAAGGGCCCATTCTAGTGTAAAGAATACCACAATTTATACAATTTAGATGAAACACACTGGGGAAAGTATCAAAAGTATCACTAGGATTATTATATATTCATTTCTGCCAATAGATCACTTTCACCTAAATCTTATACACAGAACCTTTAAGTTTATTTCTCGGGGACAGTGCATATTATTAACAACACTGTAAATATGCCAGAGTTTTCATCTGTGTTCCAAGAACAAGTGTAAAATCAAATAAGAACAAACAACATATTTCATGTTTGAAACAGTTATCATGAAATAGCAAAACAAACAGGTCTTTTTTTTCTGCTAGAGCTTTCAATCGTACTACACGATCTTCATCAGCAGCCGGATTTGCCCCAGATTTCGTGCAGTAGTTATTCATATTCTCCATTTGTGTGGGCACTTGAAGCACCTCTTGCGTATGAAACAGTTGACAGAGAAGCAGTCTCACCTCAGTGTGCATTTATTAGCCTTGGCAAAGCTTATGATCATAACCATAAATCAAGGTCATGAAAATTGTTTTAGCAGAAAAAAACACTGTAATGGCAGATAAACAGTGTCACATGAGGACAGGGGAGCTGAGATCGGAGTGTGTGTGTTGGGGGGGGGGGGGGGTCATAAATAGGCTCAGTGAGAACAGCAGATACATAACTGAGATGTTTCTTCACAACACAGCACGAGAAGAGCCAGATTGGGGTGTACACAGCACATGAGCGCCACCTTGTGTGCAGTTTTTGTCATTGCTGTTGCAGGACTGATATTGCATTATCATATGTAAAAAAAAAAATACTGACAGAATTAGAGCAACAAGGTCTCTGAACTGTGCTATTTTTAGTATCATTCGTTCTTCTTTCACATCTACAAACATCTGTAATACGCCAGAATTAACCATTATTATTAATACTATTATTTTTTTATCATTATCGTCATTCTATTCATCTGACACTAAAAGTAAATGCATTTTTACTATAAATATTTTTATTTATTTATAAAGGCCTCCTTTTCCTCCTCCCCTGTCCCCTCCCTCCCCTCTTCCTCACCCTACATTACGTCATAGGGACCCACGCACTTGTCGATCGCGGTGTATGTTGGGTGATGCAGCTCTCCAGCAGCCGGAGCATGCTCTTACAGGACGGCCTGTTGTTTTTCACGTGTGCTCAGGTTGTTTTTACTCAAAGCAAATAAGACGTTTTTATTGAAAAGGCTTTGCAGCCACTCAGGAGGTCAGCAGGGGCCGGGGCTGTTTATCGGTGCGCGCAGGGAGGAGCGAGGCGAGCCGCTGCAGGATCAGATAACGAGGTGAGCTTGTTGACACCATTTGCATTTGTGCATTTGTTTATTTCTCCCCTGCATCAAAGTCAAACGCTGCACACAGGCGACATGCACTTGCTGCTGTGTGCGTGTGTGTGTGTGTGTGTCATTGTTGCAGAGCTGCGGGTTGTCGCTGTTAGCGCTGCAGCACAAAAGCCTGTTCCCACATCCATGTGTCAGACTATGATCAGACATCTATTCATGTGTACTAATACGTGCACTGCATCCTGTACCCCCCCCCCGGTCTCTGACCTGTGATGTCTTCAGAGACAAACGTCTTTGTGTTAGTAACGATACAGTCTTAATGTGGAGCTGGATATATCTAACTAATATCAGTACAATGCTAAGAAAGGTTACAGTGATGTGATGGAGCCTTTTTTGAACCAACTTCTTATTTGCTTGTTCATCATATCAACACAAGAAGGTTTGTGTTCATTATTAATCTGTGGATTAGTTTTTCTAATCGATTGATATTAAAGCATGTTTACAGTTTACAGTTTGCAAAATGGTGCAAGAATATAATGTTATTCAAGTGAAAGTGCAGTAATGAGAAACTGGAATCCGGAAATATACACTATTGTACATAACTTATGTTTATCAAAATAGTTGTCAATTCACTTTCTTTATCTGAATCGATATTTTTGAAATTATTAAATTTTTTGTATTTTGATTTTTCTTTCTTTTTGTTATTTTCTGAACAATCTAAAGACAAAAGATTAATGGGGAAACTTATTGGCAGATTAATTTAACATGAAAATGATCATTAGCTTCTATAAAATATCACTGTAGTATTATGATGTCTGGGTAGAGCTAATGGTCATTTACACCAAGTTTTTAGCCTGATGTCTCAAACACTATACCCACCCCTCCATTGGCATAGTGGTGAGTAGATAATAATGAATATTCATTTTTGGGTGAACTATCCCTTTAAGTAATAATCTCATAGCATCCTTATAAGCAACCTTAAGTTTGTGTAAATTAAGAAATGTGATGTTGATTGCTTTGTAATAACCAGTATTTCTGTGTACTTTCAGGTTGTGCCTCCACACACTGCACTATGCTGGGCTGCTTGCTGCGAGGAGGCAGCAGTCCTCTGCTCTGCCTGTGGGCCCTGCTGCTTCTGCTGCTGCCTCTGGTCTCCCTCCATAGCCTGAACCAGCATGGGAGCAGGGGCCACCGTGCGAGGGACCGGCCCAAGCTGCTGCTCGTGTCCTTTGACGGCTTTCGCTGGGACTACGTCGACCGGGTCCCGACGCCCAACTTCCACAACATCATGAAGGAGGGCGTGATGGTGGAGCGGGTGGAGAACACCTACATCACCAAGACCTTCCCCAACCACTACAGCCTGGTGACCGGTCTGTATACAGAGACGCACGGCATTGTGGCCAACGAGATGTACGACCCCGTCCTCAACCGCTCCTTCTCCATGGAGACAGACAGTATTTATGATTCACGGTGGTGGGAGGAGGCGGTGCCCCTCTGGGTAACCATCCAGAAAGCCGGAGGGCGGAGCGGGGCGGCGATGTGGCCAGGGTCTGATGTGAAGATCCACGGCATGTTCCCCTCTCAGTTCCTCCAGTACAACGCCTCCGTCTCCTTTGAAACCAGAGTGGAGCGGATCATTGGGTGGTTATCTGCGCCTAATGAGGACGCAGTGGATTTTGGAGTCCTTTACTGGGAGGAGCCAGACGAAAGCGGGCACACTTTGGGGCCTCAGAACTCCCTCATGGATGAAGTCATCGTCGGGATCGATGAGAAACTCGGCTTCCTCATCAATGAACTGAAAAAGGCCGGGCTGTTTGAGAAAGTGAACCTGATAGTGACCAGTGACCACGGGATGACACAGCTTTTCACTGATAACATCATAGAACTGGATGAGTACGTGAGCAGAGACCTGTACACCTGGGTGGATAAGAGTCCGGTGGTGGGGATACTGCCCAACGAAGGTATCACTTTCAAACAATCAATTGTGACACTTAAGGAAATGGACTCCAGTCTTATGTCTGTATATGATAGATTAAAGTCAAGACCGAGAACAGGTTAAATTACAAATCATGATCATCATCTTCAATTGTTAGATAAGGTCAAGGAAATGTATGTGATTGAAAAGATCACTCATTGTTTAAGAGCAAAAGAAAAGGTATTGAATAGGTTGTAATAGCAAATGTAATTATTTAATAGTCATTAAGTTATATATATATGTACATTTCCTTTTAATCTCGGATCGTTTCTTTAGCTAAACTTAGATTAGTTGAATTTATTTTTTGGTGTCCACTCATCCAGATATCTAATTTTTGTATATTTGCTTCTCTTCCAGGGAAACTAGACGAGGTGTATGACAAGCTGGTGGACGCCAACCCAAACATGGCAGTGTACAAGAAGGAAGAGATTCCCACGCGCTTCCATTACCAGCACAACAGCAGGATCATGCCCATCATCCTGGAGGCCAAGGAGGGCTGGACCATCCTGCAGAACAGGACCGGGTCCTTCATGTGTATGTTTACAAGCCCTATAACTCTGTGTTGAAACAATATTCTGCTTTAAACATCAAACCGGTTTTTCAGCTCCTATTAATAGGAGCACTCACTGAACCTCATGTTTTCCCAGCTGTGATTAAGAAAGAAAGCCACATTTGTGTTTCCTTGGAAGCAGCAGGAATGTGCGAGTGGGTGTGGATGTTCTTTCTTGTGCCATTATTCTTTTCCTCTTAATCCAATTCAAATCAAGCAAGTATTTTTCCTCTTTAGATTGAAGACCGTGTATTGTGGGCAGAGCACCAGCCAATTTCGCCACTTCGTTCTTCCTCTCTAGCAGAAGAGTTGTTAATCAGTAAAATGACCCTGTGGCAGAAAGAAAAACCTGCTGACTGTTTGTTGACGATGTGCTGCGAGACTGTGCAGCTACATTTGAGTAGCGTGATGCTCTGCTGCATGTCAGGAGATGTTCGTCCTGTTGTTTCAGCAACAGTGATTATGATGAAGTTATCGGAGCATGTTTCATCATGTTACACCAAACACATACAATCTATGTCTGTGTAAACTATGTGAGGCCTTCTTCTTCTTCGTTGGGTTTATTGGCGGGTGCATTACCGCAATCTATTGTGATGCCTCTACTCAGTGTTTAAATACACAAATCCCTATTATGAATGTGGCAAGTTCCTTTTAACCAAAGGCTTGTGATGATTAATCATTAATCATTAATACTGTATGTGGACTCCGCCATTTAGAGCCAGAGCCGATAAAAAACAGTAAAAAAAAAAATCAGACACCTCCATTATTGCTGCATTTGTGACGTTGAGCATGACACATTGAGGCCAACTCATCTACTGGCAATGGGAAAGGAGTCAATCACCTTTTTTATGGGTTTAAGGCCTTTGGTGTTAAAGCGGTTTAAGTGTCATCATTTGGTTCTGAAATTAATTTTTCAGAGGTTGTAAGGTTGTAATGTCCAAGTTGCTCCAGACTTTTCCCCAAACTTTTGCTGCCAGAACCCTCAAGAAAATGTCAGAGTGAGCCCATGTGAGAATGCAGCAGGAAAATCTCCTGAAAATTCACAGCCAGCGAGCTGATGACGCTTCTAACACACAAACGGATGTGAAACTGGAGGAATACATATACCTCAGGAAAAGAGGAGCCATACATGTAGAAGACAAAGACTAAGATGTCAAATTGGAAAGTCAAGATTAGAGAGCTTTTGGCGACGCTGGTGTTAATGTGCTGCGAGCAAAGACAAGTGATTTCCGCAGCAGAATTTATTCGTCCTGCCTCCTGAATGCTCTTCCCACACTCCATCCATGACTGATTGTTCCAGAAATATTCCTGTTTTTGTGAATGTTCTTCTGCTGCATTCTTCACAAATGAATGGAAATCCTGAGTTAAGGTCTTCAAAGCCAGTATTTTGAATACTTTAAATCCTATATTGTTTACCTCCACGTTTAATAGCCACCGTTATTCTTCTTCACTGCCTATGTCGGTATTTGTCACGTTTATGTTACCTCCAAAGATCGATCAGACGCCCATATACTACTTCTTCCTTGCTTTTACATGTATACAATATATAAAAATCATAAGAGGCATTCCTATACAACGTTACTACAGGTCAAAGAATACACAGAGTATTTAAGGAAAGACAAGTCTCAGATACTGCACCTGATTGGATGGTTGCTGCCATCGCTGATTAACTGTATTGATTTTACTCACCGTGAATCCTGTCAGGGAGCTGATGGCACTGATAAATGTTGGCAGCAGCAGTTAGCCACTCTTAGCCTCCATCAGCTCTCTGTGCTTGTGTGTTTTCATTCAATCTTCACTTCTGCTCGTGTGATTGATGCAGCAGGAACCTGTCGGCCGAGCAGCGATGGTCGTGAATCATCACATCTGATCACATAAATATGTTAACAAAAAAGTTCTGTATGTGGAAACTGGAGACATATAGATTAGGAATGAAGGAATAATAATCAAAGCATTCCATTCTTTTTTTTGTGTCTCTCTCCAGTGGGAAACCACGGCTACGACAACACCCTCCGCAGCATGCAGCCTGTGTTCGTGGCTCGCGGTCCAGCCTTTCGCCAGAATTACATGAAAACCTCCATGCGCTCCGTGGATCTCTACCCCCTCATGTGCCACATCCTCTCTGTGCGCCCTCTTCCGAACAACGGCTCCCTGTCGAACGTTCGGGACCTGCTGTACCCGGAGCTGGCTCCCCCCACGCCCAGCGCCCCTCCCAGGGTCGAAGGGCACTCCTACGCCCCTGTTGTGGGGTCTTTCATCAGCGTGGTGATGGTGTTGGGCTTTCTCATGTTCTACATCGTACACGTGACGCTCATGCAGCTGCCGTCGCTGAAGCACAGACGCAGGGAGATGTCGCAGCCCTTGCTGCAAGAGGACTTGCACCTGTAGCCGAGGAGACAGAAAGGATAGCAGACGTAAAAAGAAGAGGTATCGCTCCCCAAGGTAGTCTGCTCTGCCCAGAAGCATCCCCTAAATGCCTACTCTACACAAGTAATTTGCCATTGTGCTGCTCCTTTATTAGATGGAGAGCAAGAGAATTGAATGTGACCTTGCAATCATGTACAGAGCTTTGCCCAAAGTGTGAGGGGGATGTGAAGGGTTTGCTTCTGGTGTAGGATCAAAATAATAAACCTTTACATGGGCTTTATAGTGGCTTTGCTTTGATTGTGAATTTTACCTAATAGCTCATTGTTTTCATTGTCACGTACAAAGTAAAAAATAAATTAACAGCTGAGTGGGGATTTTAACCTGTGATTCTGGCAAGAAGGAAGCTTTGGTGGCAAAAACCTTGACTTGGATAGGATAGGATTGGAAGCAATAATACAACTGCGCACACTTTCAGACAATCTGTCCTTGATGGCATTCATAGTGTTGCACTCTTGTGTGCTGCAGGAAATGTGTGAAGAAAAGTCAAATGTAGCTCGTTGTCTTTCAGAAGAAAAAGGAGATTGTTCAGGTCAGACACATTCACAACAACAGGAGATGTTCTGGAGTAGTCAGACAATAAGTGGTGCATGGGTAGAATATTCAAGAGGCACGACATGATGTGGAAATTCCTCCGTGGAAATCACTGTGTTTCTGTTAACATCACATCGACACAGGCGTGGACCCTTCTGGCCAAGAGCTGTGCAATCTTGTCATCTTTCCATGTTGACATCTTTGTCGCCATGTTCTAGGTGTACGACACCTCTTTTCGATCCTTAGATATTTGTATTCTTCCAGTTTCGCATCACTTGTTTGAAACGTTCCCATGGTGATTTTTCCAACAATTTTCCTGCTGTTTTCTCACATGGGCTCACTCCATGGCTCAGACATTTCACCTGGGGGCTGGCAGGAAAAAGTCCAGAGCAACTCACTCTGACATTTCTCACTGGAAAATCTCAAGAAAACTTCAGTGCGTGTCAGCAGCTCTAGTAAAGTTCAGTCAGACAACTCACGTTCAACCGTTTATTGCAGCAGTAGAACAGGTTTGTGTTCAGCGTCTAGGCTCCGACTCAATCATTCCCCCCAATATGATTATACAGATATGATGGGAATGACGAGTAAATACTTGTAAACCCTCCCCCCCGAAGCAAATGGTAGCAATACTGCAATAGCAGTGCGAGCAAAGGGGTTAATGGGAAATTTCTCTGCTTAAATAGGCCACCTAATTAGGTGGGTGTGTATAATAGATGATTGTGGAGAATGAGGTATGTCACATGATGTGTGTCACATGATTGGAGCAGTGCAGCCTGAACTAGCTCGCGGGGTTCGCTCCATTATTTAATCTTCTGAAGCATAATAGCAAGTAGTAGCAGTGATATGGCCGGCAGTCAATATAGTATATTTGATGATTTCAAATTTGTGTTGTCGTATATTCTACTGGTGCATTCACATCAAACTAGAAGAAACTTTCACGTTGTGTTACTCACGCAGGTTTGGCTGTTGTGTTTACGTGAGTTAACACAACCCACGAATATTCGCCCGTTCTCCTCGGGAAAAGAGAGGAGGACTCCTCGCTGCACTACCTGAGCCTGACCAGTGCCTGGTTTGGTCACCTGCTCGCTCAGGACGAGTTTGAGTTGACTCATTTAATCACATTGAGGAACAATGTGCTTCGTGAACACAGGATTAGGGGATTCAACGCCTTGTCAGAGTTTTTCCCACCAATTCCTCCACTTGTGCTGAATTAGAAGCCACTATGTTATTATAAATGCTGTGATTAAGCTGAAGTATTAAAAACTCAACTCGTCTCATGCGATTGGCTGGGCTCAGTGTTACTTTTGAATGTTAGCTGGATGTACATGTTCCAGTGAAGGCTCGACCAATGTGCCAGGCTACTGCTCACACGCGTAGGCCATTCCACGAGCCGACCATGTCACGACCTTGCTCTTTTAGTAGTCAGCTACCATTTGCCTTTTAACTTAAACGGAGAACATCTCTCTTCATGTGTGTAATCCTTTGTGTGTAGCGTTTTTGTTTGGAAGATATTTTTCTGTATAGACAACTGTGTGCTCATCCTCACGTGTCTACTGTCATAACCATTGCCATTTGTTGGTGAAATGTGAAGTGCAATTGCTATCGGTCAGTATTTTGTCATTGGGATATTAAGGGTTTCGTTGTTGCTTGGTTGAGAAGACTTATTTCGGCCCCTGATTTGCACTACAGGACAGAACTGAAACACAGCGAAGGGGCAGCGGTCGGATGCTTTTTTTTTTTTTTTTTAGCTCATGTACATTTTGCACTCCTTGTTCGTAGTCGCTATTTCAAACAATTAAAAAAAATTAGGAGCCTATTGCCAAAAAGCTTTGATTAATGTAAGCATAGAAAGTTGAGTAGAATCCAAATCTGTCAGTTAAGTCTGTTTAGGTCTATTTTAGGAAAGAATTTGTTCGATTTTCTTCTCATGCTTTTAGATGCATTGACTAATACCTGTGCCCAAAAAAATGACAGACATCACTGTGAGAAATTACTTTTTACAAAATTTAAATCAATTGAAAGCATTTATATGGAAAATATTAATTTTCTGATAATGTTGTTTTATGACAGAGGAGTGTTGTCTGATGATTTGTCCCCTACAGAGAAATGAAATATATCCATACTTTATTTAAATAATTCATTTGAAATGGTTAGAAAAGATTAAATATTAGATCAAGTTTATATCAGTTGTAATTTTACCTTGGATTTGAAATGTCGATATTTAATATGATTTACAAATGAACTATCTTTGCCATGTTGATGCAATTAAAGAGTCTTCTGAAAATAAAGGGACTAATGAGAAACTGAATGTATTGCATTTTTCTTTATTTCATGCATGTGTATCTGTCTGTATGAGGCAGTTGGATCTTTGCTGCACAATAATTCATAAAAACAAACATCTAATTAAAGCTTGCCTCCCTATGACCACATTTAAATTGGGTCCACACCACACAATCATATCATAGATATCAGTCCCCTAAATATGTCAGATTTACTTGATTAAGATCTATGTATTCCCTGGGAAAACAATGCCCCAAAATATTGGTTGTGGCCCCCAAAGGCTATTTTGTCCTCAGATGACAGCAGATAGGCTCCAAGATTAGTTTTTGCATAATCCTGCTGACAAAAAACTAAATAACAAACAGGGGTAAATCATAATCTAATTTGCTGAGGTAATAAGAAAGCAAATCAGAAAGAATCCACAAATACGTGCAAGGTCGGCTTCATCATTTATCCACCATGTGTGCACATTAGAGGGCGCTACTTCATAGCTCAGTGAAGAGCCACTAAATAAGCAGTTGTTCACGTCATTTCAGCTAAAAGAAAAGAAACAACTCATCTTTGTTTCTCCTAATAATTTTGTTGTCAATTAAATATGAACTTTTTGGTCTCAAAGTAAAAATATAAATTGGATCAACAAATCAAGCTCATTTATTATTTCAACAAAAGTGACCATTCGTCCTGATGACTTGAAATCTGTAGTTTGTATTTTTTTTTCTACAAAACAAGAAACTAACTTTCCAAAACTTGAAATTAAAAGTTGGGCAAACTCACAAGTGAAATAGCTCAATATTTTATTGTGTAAGTTTGTTACACTGGCATAATGAAGATTACATGTAAAATACAAGTATAAAGTGAAGTTCTGCTGCACTAACAAGGAATCAGACTTTACCTGAGGTCAGGATCAGATGTCCTTGAAGACTCGGGCCTCTGTTTTTGCGTTGGTCACATGTTAACTCGCAGGACCAAAGGTCTTTTATGAGTTATCGCTGGAATTTGCTCCTGCGCTCAGTCAGTCTGAGGCAGGCGGACCGTGTGCCACCACTGCAGCTCTGCTCCTCCACACTCAACCTCCGGTCTCTACAGAAAACAACAGTAAAACAAACCCAACCATGGAGAACACAGTGGATGGGGGACATGTGCATGAGGAGCGTCGGGATGGAGCAGACAGTTCTGACTCAGAGACCAAGTCTGAGGGCTCAGGTGAGGCGAGGGCGCAGCTGCTCAGCGAGGTGCAGGTCCACGCCCCTGCGGAGGGAGAGAGCTGCTCCTCGGAATACTTGGAGATCAGGGACGGGGACAGACGCAGCAGCTCGTCCTCTTCATCCAGCGACGACGAGGATGAGGGGAAAGACGAAGGAGCTGATGAGGCCAAGGTGGAGGAGGAGGTGGTGGTGGCGGTGGTGGAGCCGGAGGTGGCGGTGACGATGGAGCCTGTGGTGGAGCAGGTGAACGGCGAGGCGCACGACTCATCCAGGCGTTCATCGTCCTCCTCCTCGGCCTCCTCCACCTCCCCCGGAGACCCGTGCGAAGACCCGCCGACCCAGCTGAAGACTGAGGAGAAGGATACCGCTGAGGACGGGTTGGTGATGGCCTACACCCTCCCCGACACTGACACCAAGCCGGAGGAGTCCGTCGACTACAGCCTGAAAACCCTGGAGAGCGTCAGTCTGGATGAGAGCAGCGCTGCTCCGGCTGAGCCCATAGTGCCTGACCCCAGCCAGCCCGACATCTCTCTGTTCGTCAAGGTAAGAAACACACACAGGTCCGCAGAAGACAAGTTAGTGAAGTGTGTGGTGACCCAGGTCAAACTTCTCAATGAGAAACCAACAGCCGGCTCTGTTTCATCTGGGGGCCTTGAGCAGAATCGTAATATAATAATTCAAATATAATCATTTTATTTTACACAAAATTACAAAGTGCTTTACAATGAAACAGAATTTCAAGAATCATAATTTCTATTTTAACATAATAAGCAAGATAAGACTTAAGATAAGATTTTAAATTAAAGATATATAGCAACAATTAAAAATTAGCTATATGATAGAAGTGAGTCTAAAGAAGAGATTTAAAAGAAGACACTGGCTGAGATCTCCAGCCTGGGAGTTCCAAGGTTTTGGGCCCGGATAGCAAAGGTCATCTTTAGTACCCAGTGGAGGTATTGAAGCTGTTATCAGGGCCCTGTTGGAGGATCTCAGGCCCTGCCTTGTTGTGATACAGTAAAATATTCATAGAACAAGCCAATGTATACAATTACAAACCTTATTAACCCATGAAGACCTAAGGCACTTAAAAATACCCTCGAAAACCTAAACGCTGTTTCAAAACTACCCCCTGAATCCTGAGAGTTTTCTGAAGAGCTGAGTGTCAACGGGGGAACTAGAGTTCCCATAATGCATTTTGCCTTTCTCTGAAGTGTGACGGTGAATCTTGATGCATTTCATCAGTCATGTCTTAAAAACGATGATATTGTGAATGAGACGTAAATGTCTCACCTGACTTTAAATAGAGAAGCACTCAGACGTAGCATCCGGTCTTAAAATATGTACATGTTACAGTTAAATCAGACATAAAGTCTATTTGTCTTAAACACTTTCATGTAATGTAATCTATCTATTTTTCCCTTATATTTGCACACACAATTTAATTCACTTTCACAGTAAAATAGTCTCACTGAGAGCCGGGACGCTGGCATCCAAACTTCGGAACAACTTTTTGTTGTTCTCGTTTTGGTTCTTGATGGAGCACCAACACTGTAAAGTGTAGTCTTTAGTTTGCCTATATAAAAGTCGGCACTATCAGGCAATTGACACGTTCTGTGTTTGGAGATAAAGAAAATTGATTTAGTTATTGCAGCTGCCTATAATTGTTAAATTATAGGCTAATGAGCAGATAAGATGACAATAAAACTGTTCACATCCTTTTCTCCTGTACATGTACGTGCTTGAAACTGAAGTTGATTCTGTCATGTATTGCACCTAAAGACTGGTGCGTATGTTCAGAAACACCATCAAACAGTGTCAGAGCAATGTGTTTTTTTACCACTTATAAAACTACTATAGGCAAAATTATACAGTACATTAATCTACAAGTTCACAATATGATAATCACATCAAATAATCTGAAGTGCAACTGTAATTGAATAAAAAACATTTCAGTCATGATGCAAATCAGGTTTCATTTTGAAGGCCATATTAAAAAACATTAAAACATGTTCACACCTCCGCCAAGGCTCAATATTCTCCCATAATTCAATTAAGGTGCATCAATTTTTACACACTTATGTCATTCCCTTAAATATGCCTGATTTGTTTTCATCAAGATCCAAGAATTATTCACTGGGAAATTGGTAAACAGTTTTTAAATAAATCATATCTAAATACTACAAGAGATTTATCAATGAATCATTGCCAGAGTGAACCAATGGTTTACTATTGAGGCCTAACTGGCTGTAGAGGTCTTTTTTACGCTGAATAAAGTAAACTTTAGTGACCAGGTACTGATGAATACAACCACAAGGAAGTATATTCAGAAATATCTTTGACAACACCAGTGATTTCAGTAAGAAATGTCAGACGCAGTGATCTGTGTTTGTCACAGCCATTGTCAGTTACTTTATCTGGTGGCAACCTGATGTAATAATTAACTAATTTTCTCAGGGGCCATATAAACCAAGGGTGAACTCCATGGCTGAGCAAATCTGACTGTGTGTGTTTTGTTGCTTTTGTGATAGAGCTGATCTGCGAGCTTTACTATCAGCTAACACAGGGGTCACTTTGCTGATTGAGTCAGTGGACTGGAATCAAGGAGCTCAGCAAAGGAAACGACAGCAGTAATTCCTGCTGAACTTTAAAACTTTGAATGGTATCAGAAAAGAACATGGTTAGATAAAATGTGTACAAATTGCAACAATGTGTCCTGAAAGCGATTTTCTTGAAATGATCAAAACTCTGGGCTGGACTCCAGAAAGAGTATTGGCCTCTTAGCTTATGTTTTTGAGAAGATTCCTTCAATGCATCACAACAACAACAATATATTGAATGTTCAATGTTGTGAGTTTGAAAATTCTCAGTAAAAATAAGGAATAAGTATCTTCTGTCTCTTTATTCCTCCAGTGTATCATACATCATCGACCAGCTTTAACAAATCAAGCCAGGCAGTAACTACCAATAAAACAATAAGTTTATGTGGCGGCTGATTCTCACATAGCTTTAACAACAAAATTGTGAAGTTCACGTGGGTGTTCTTTTAAATGCAGGTAAATAGACTAAAGATTTTTACTGACTTCTTATCCATAGTAAAGAACTTTGCCTCTAAGATGCACTCTCACTTCGCTGTCTTGCCAAATGTGCGTGTTCACTGGGTGTCACGTTTCCATTAGTACTGAATAAAACCCTGTCTACTGCAGAGTCACATCACACGGGAGAAAATGCAGATTGGATCCATTCCCATTGCAGACAAAACCCAGATGTTAGTGGATCTGACTGGTGGATCAGGGACTTTATTCTCTCACCAGAGCACGTTAGCACATTAAAAAGGACAAGTCTGGCACATGCAGCAGATATGCTTATCTTCACACTGTTATATCACAATTATGATAAAAACTGGCATTCACCAGGGTAGTGACAACATACTTGGCCCCTACTCCACATAGCATGCTGTCCTCTACTCCTACATCTGGCCTTCCTATCTGAGAGAGTCCAATTTGTGGGTGGATTTCCCAACAGTTTAATCTTCACCGCTTGCCATAAACCAGACCAGGCAGTGTTATAAAAGCAGGGAGGGCAGTTAGGAGACCATCTATCTGAGCTAAAAGTTTATACGACTCCTCCACTGCTCTCTTTGATAAAGCAGGCCACTACAGGACAGGTTATCACCATTATCAATAACAAACATTCTCTCAGTGGGCAACCCTGTTTTTACACTGTACAGTAACAAACTGTCTAAAGGTACAGTGTGTAGAATTTTGTGATATCTAGTGTTGAAATTGCAGCTGCAAACCCCTCACCTCACCCTCTCCTTCCAAACATGAAAAAGAACCTGTGGTAACCTGCAGTTGTTATAAAAACTCAAAAGGTGTTTAGTTTGTCCAGTCTGGACTAATGTAAAAAACATGACGGCCTCTGTAGAGAGGGTCCCCTCGATGTAAATATAAAGTATTTAAATATAAAGGGCCTTTTCCGGGATCAAGAAAATTACAATTCATACAATTTAGATGAAACGAACTGGTGAAAACATCATGAGGATTATTTTACATTAAATTTCTGCCAATAGTTCCCTTTCACCTAAATCTTAGACACTGGAGCTTTAAGAAGTGGTCAAAGTTAGGATGGACATAACATCACATACATGCGTTTGACGTCACGGATGGTTCATGTCAGTTTAAACATACAAAAAAATGCACAAATTGATGAGACTCACATTTGGGAAGTGTTTATTGTTACAGGAAGAGAGTTTTAACACTCCACTCCACCTATGCTCTGGAAAAGTACAAAATGTTCGAGTAAATGATTAGCCCGACAAGTCAGTGATTTCAGCTTCCTTTTGTCTCAAGAGGACAAAAAAGAGAAGCGCTAAACCATTGATGTTTTTATAGTCATTAAGGATTACGAAATTCTTACAGGAACAAAGGCACCTGTGGTTATGTTATTCACTGGTTTTAAAAAGAGAAAAAACAATCTCACTCTTACCTCTGTATGATTGTATGGTGATTATGAAGTAATAGTCAGCAAAGGGTTAGCACAAAGACTGGTACCAAGGTGAAACAGCAGCATTGTTCAGTGTGACAAATTTCTGCCTCTGAAGATCATTGATCAACAAATCCTGCTGGGTTATGTCAGGATTGCAAAAATGGCTCTGACTCAATGTGCAAAACTCACAACTACAGCACGTGTATAAAGAATAAAAATAACTTATTATCAAAGTGAATATGAAAAACAGTGAAATAAAGTGACAACATAACAGACTCAAACTACGTGTAAAGAATGAATGAAGGGGGTAAATGTATTTTCTAACATTAAAATCATGGCTTTAATATAGTTTTGATGGTACACAAACTCTAAAAAGGGAGAATTGCCACAGCTCTCACAGAACATCTGGAATTGCACCACAGAACTTTGATGTACTATGCAGCAACATGCTTTACAAAAAAGGTTTCACACACCAACAAGAAAGTTAGCTCTGTATTGTCAGTATAGGGTAAAAAAAAAAAAAGATCAAATAATTTATTCTGTTTTTATATCTGGTTTATTCTCTAATAATGTGAGGATTTAAAGTGTTTAAGCAGACTTACGAGTTTGTAGAGCTGGTAGGCAGTCGGATCAGGCAGATGTGTCTAAAACACAAACAGCACATTTGATAAACGTAGTTATAGGTACCGATAAATAAACACTGGGAAGATGCTGGTACGCTCTCAGAAAACTGACGAGAAAAACTTACAGAGAACAAAGGAAACACACAGGTGACACTAATCAAAGCAAGGAAGGTAATCAACAAAAACAGGAAGTGAAGGGTTTCCAAACATGAAGTACAAAATAAAACAGGTAGTGATAAACTCAAAGTACAAATAACTTGAGACACAAATCTAAAAACCGAACACAAGGATGACAACAATTCCAAAAACACAACGATGGTTCTAATGAAGATTAAATCTAAAGGTTCATAAAGGTACCAAACAACGAGCATCAAAAGTTTTTCAAGTCTCATTTAAGGTTGAAGAGAGGACCCTGCTATGACCCAGCTCTGAGACCTCAGCAGAGGAGGAAAGACACATGATGCTTTGACTAAAACAAAGAGATTATATTATATTTATCAACTAATAGGACTGGCAGGAGCTGGTCGCTTATATTCTATCTGAGAGGTATTGGTCAGCTGCCTCCACTGATGGCCTCCATCAATGCAACAGAAGACAGGACACACACACACATACACACATACACACATACACACATACACACAACAACACACACAAGTTCTGGCAGAGGCCCTGAGGCTGTAACACGTAGAATCATGATGTATGGAGCAAAAAGAGTTGCAGTTTTACAGGGGGCTGTGTACAGGAGGTCAGCTGTGTGGACACACTTGTGAGTGGTATCTTCAAAATGCAAGGAAATGTAGTTTTACCTCTTTTACATGAGGTTTCCTGTTTTTTGATGCCATATTTAGTAGCTGAAGTACAATGGTATAAGATCTAAATCTGAAAAGAATCATTAGTGAATGTTGTTTCATTGTGGATGTAGTATAAAGCCTGTTGAGACACAAACCTAAAATAAAACATTTGGAAACACTACATTTCCCTCATTAACACTGATAATGAGCTCTTCCCTGCACAGAGGCCTAGTTACTGGGTTCTGCTGCATGTTGCTCTGTCTGCCAGGAGAGGGGGCTGCTCTATAAATAGAACCAGCTTTGAAAAGCTTTTTTCTCTGTGCTTTCATCTAACTGTCACATTGACAGGTTGTGAGAGTCTTTTTTTCTTGGGTGTACCTGACACAGTGAGCGCCAACCAATTTCCTCACCAAGTCCAGATGAAGACTAATCCAGTCTGACCTGCCTCTTTATTTTTGTTGCCCTACATAGGCCCCATCTGGAAACGAACGCCAATTCCTGCCTTAAAACCAAAGCCAAGCATCAATAATTCAGATAGGAATCTTCTCCAGGTCTCTAACTGGTGATCAAATATAACCTGTGCTGTTCTGTCTCGTGTGTGAACATACATTAAATATGAACGCTGCTGTTCATGCATACTGACAGACAGGCGACCACAGAAACAAAAGCAACACTAATGTTTCTCAGGCAATTTTAAGATAGTGTATGATATATTAGGGGAGGCTGTGGCTCAGGGGTAAGAGTGGGTCATCCACTAATCAGAGGGTCGGCGTTTTGATTCCAGTCTTCAGTTTCCCCTGACCGCTGTGTTGGCAGTATATGTGTGTGATAGAGAAAGTGCTGCACATACATGTACTGTATGAATTTGTGTGTAAATGGAAGAATGGCAAACTGAACTGTAAAAAACATTGAGTGGCCATGTAAATACAGACCACACACTTCTTGATAGTTTAAGATGTGCGAGGGTAAGTTTCCTCAACCTAGTTGAGAAATTGTCGGACTAGGTTGTCGAAATTGTTTTTTTATTGAAAAATAAAAGTGTGAGGTGAGCAGTTTGGAAAAGATAGAGTAGTGATATGTGTGAATGGGTTGTTTGGTTGCCGTGGTGGGAACAGAGCGATGGGGCTCCACCCCCTGGTGTAGACGACACACAGACACCTGTTTCCCACTGTGTGTCAGTGAGAGCTGCAGCTCTGCTCTGCATCTGTGTCTAAATCAGAGCTCAGGTCTGCATCTGCCACCTGGACTGACTCTCAGCCTCACCTGCAGGACAGACACCAGGGAGGAAAAACCTTCACACGACCAGACAGAGGTGGACATTTTGAACCGAGACTAGAAACAAAGGTGTCACAAGAGAGGATCCCTCATCATCAGAGAGGATATCTGGAGTTTTTCCCTATTTTCTGGAGGATGTAGATCTCCATGGAAAAACAAAGGACTGCAGATAAAACAAATACTAAAGAAAGAAGGTTACAGCCAGAATTAGACGTCATGTCCGCAAAGGATCAAGATAGAGATCCTGATATCGAACTGTTTGTCAAGGTAAGACAGAGACAGAAATGTTATTTACAGTATTCTTAGTTTTAGATAGCAGATGGAAGCGATGTGTCAGGAGATTTTTTTACCTGCAGCATCAGTGTGTGCTGCGGAAAGCTCATGTAACTCAATAGTGCAGGTTCAGTTACAGCGGCACACTGTGCTCCATTTTGACCCGGGATTGTTGCGACAGTGATACTGAAGCTGCGTGTTGATGGCGTGCACAAAAAATTAATTTGTTGGTAAAGTTGGTGAACATTTGTTTTCAATGCACCACAGTGCTACCATTACTCCGGTCAAAGTTTTGTCCAAGAAGGGATATAACAAAAACAACAACAACATTAATGATAATAAAAAACGTAATTTATATTGTACCATTCAAAACACAATTAAAAGCTGATTGAAGACCAAACAGCAAAATAGCAAAGAAAGATTAGAAAATGATTTAGATAGTTGGTAAGATCAAGTAAAAGAAAATCAGTTGAGATGTGGTCGTTAGACTTTTGCACTGTAATGTTGACCTCATTCTAATGGATTAAGTGTCAGCCACTCTGTTCTTTCATATTCTGACGTTCATTATTTTCGTAATGATCAATCCTCTTGATCATCACCTCAACTAGAGCGAAACAGATAGAAGTACCAGCGTGGAAGCGTCTAACTCAGCAGATGTACAAGTGTTGTTTTGCTCTTAGATGCACATATCGGGCCCCGGGAGGAAAGTTGGAGGCAGATGAATATACCTGAGGCAGGTGAGGTGGAGCAGGTGGAAACGCTGATGTTGGTGCCTGGATGCACTGACCCAATTAGCTGGCGTCCAGGTTCCCTTTAGCTCATCCACCTCCCAGGAAACCAGTCAGCTAGGAAACGTAAAGTTCACACACACTGACATCAGCCTTTAGATTCACCTTTTGTTACTTGTGTTCCGTCGCACATTTAGTTTCAAAGCTGTCATCTTCTTATTACATGTCATTCTTAATGAAACTCACTGTTGACTCTGTGTAAACTTTTATACAGAGTGGTTCCCATGGCAGCTGCATCCCTGAGATTATTTTTCTCCTCATGCTGCCGCCTGACATGTGACCTACATGGATTGACGACCATCCAGCATAGCTGCACATCAATTATCCCCTTAGCTCCGCTCTGCATTTAGACAGTACACTCTTTTCAACACATCACAACACAATATGATTGACTGCACAGTTTAATCCTCTTATTTGAACTCTTCTTAAGGAGAGAGAGGTTCTATACTGAGATGTTGAGTCTGAAATGTTTGTGTGTTTACTGGGCACTGTGGGGCACCCATTGGCAAAAAAATGAATGGCTGCATTATGGGTAATTTAGGATGCAGTGTGTTTGGGGTTTTGCCAATTGATAAAAGAGTAAAAATGAAGATATGTATCTTTTATTCTTTTGAGTCCTCCTCTTTGGAAGCATGATTCTCAATAAATCTTTATTGCCAACTACCTCATAAAAGAAAACTACTACAGTGATTGAAACTGCAACATATAATATTATTTACTCAAATTATTATTCTGATCTCTTATTGGAACAGTGTGAATTTAGGAATGTGTGTTGCCATTTATTGCATTATTTAATTAATAACCAAAAAATAATATTCATGAACATTGGTTTAGTTTACACTGACTTGGTAGAAAGACAATAACTGTCATTACCTCCACCAGGGAGGTTATGTTTTCATCTGCCATTCTTTATTTGTAAGTTAGCAGGACTCACAAAAACTACTCAATGGGTTTCCATGAAAGTTTGTGAATGAGTGCGACCCAAATAAGAACCCATTCAATTTTGGTCTGGATATGGATCAGGGGACGGATCCAGGAATTTCTTTTCACTTTCTTTAACATTGTGAGACAGGATGTTTTTCAAAACTTTATTGGATTTCTCAGAGAATAATTCA
Source organism: Paralichthys olivaceus (assembly GCF_024713975.1). NCBI lineage: Eukaryota > Metazoa > Chordata > Actinopteri > Pleuronectiformes > Paralichthyidae > Paralichthys > Paralichthys olivaceus. Next base: position 6,758,966 of record NC_091111.1, read on the forward strand.
TGGGTCTTGATGAAAGAAATCAGCATGTTTATGAGGTTTATGAGTTTGTGCAATTAGGTGGTGATCCAGTTACTTTAAATGTGGTTTCATAAGGGGCATGTTGGGTCTTGGAGGAGGAATGCACTCTCTCTTTCTAGTTAACATGTGTGACAGACTAAGCACAAGGAAACTCCAGTTAAAGTATGATTTACATGAATATGTATGTGACGGATCATATGAAGTGACACATCACTCAGTGGCTCCAGTCACTCACGTTATTGGTGCCTGCAGAGCCCAGTGTGTGTGTGGGTTTGTTTGTGTGTGTGTGTGTGTGTGTGTTTGTGTGTGTGTGAGACCGCTTTTGTCCTCCATGTTCTAGATGTTGATTGGCTATTATCAGCGGTTGTGTATTGTGTTTCGGCCGTGCTGCTGAGCGCAGCCATAACAATGCACAGACAGATACATCACATGCACGGCGGGCAGCCTGACAGCAGTGGGAGCATCAATGGTGTGCATACAGTCGGCTCAGCTACTTTCAGACTGGCAGCTCTGTATTTTCTGGTGTTTGCTCGGAGCTTGTCAAGTGACCACTGGTGCTTGTGATCTTGTACTTTAATGCCATCTACCTCAATGATTAATAATTCAATTGCACATAATGAAACTCATTGGCTAAAGAGGGTTTCATTTCCAAATCATGAATGCATGAAGTGAGGGAAGAATAACTCCATTTATTGAATCCCTGCTCCCCTCGCTGACCTCGAGGTCAGTGCTCTCACTCTGACACATGCTGTGTGTGCAGGCCGACAGCTCTGACCCTGCGCTCTGTGGCCCAGTGGCCAGTGAACCAGCTGACGGAATGGCTATGTATAATTCAGCTGTGCCAGTGGATCAGATGTCAGTGTTGGTGCTCTGCTGAGCATCTATACACAATATCACTATGTGTGGAAGAAACTGTTTGGTGGAGAGGAAGTGATTCTATTAGCAGTAACTGTCTGAAGAGAAAACACAACTCTTAATTCTTTATTTCTTCAGTTGATGGTTAAAATTTAAAATGCCAGAGAACTTGATGAATTCATTCAAAGTAGTTAGTAGGAAGTTTTCGGGTTGTCTGTCTGTCTGTCCTATTCCCATACCGACTGAATTTCCTCAAATTTGGTAGAAATATTCACTTACTCAAAAATACTCACTGATTCCATTTTTGTGGTCAAAGGTCAAAGCTCTAGGTCGGCTAGTGAAGGTCATATCTCTGCAATGCCATCAAGGAATCTTTCACATCTGGCACAAACATTTACTTATACTGAGGGATGACCTAAATTGAAGGCCTTTGGAATTTGAATGTTGGGGCTTAACTCCAAAAGTGTTTTGTGGACTCAAACATCTCACCCACCCCTCCATTGGCATAGTGGTAGTAGATAATGAGTGAATATAACTTTTGGGTGAACTATCCCTTTAATGTAGTGTGTGCATGTGGTTTTTGAAATTATATTTCCTTCTATGATCCCTCATCATTGGAGTGACATTCTGTATGCAGCACATTTACTAGTTAATGAGTGTTTATAAATTGCAACATTTGGTAGGTCTCTGTATACAGGGTCAGTGCGTGGGAAGATTGTAAGAGTGTAGTTTTGGTTTGACTCCTTCGTCCTCATTGAAAGCTGATGTGGTGTTTAGGTGTTACATTTATACAACCTCTGACACGTCTCCCAACAACCTCACTAATCAAATAACAAGATAACAATAGAACAGTCAAGATAACAATCACCTATACAAATATATATTTAATTATTAGCAGGAAGGTTGTAACCTTGGGAGCGTCACAAGGTTTCATTTTGAGACAATGACGTACTACAAATACAAATACTTAAGATAAAGTTTTATTGAAACTGTGTCAGAATTGTCTAATTGGTTATTTTCCATCCCATAGCTGTTTCTGCTGTGATCACATTATCCTGAGCCATGCACCTGCTCTGTGTGTGTGTTTGCATGTATACATCACATGTGTCCTATTTCCTTGCCCTGACTTATATTGTCATGTTGTGTTCATGTGCAGGCCGGTAGTGATGGAGAGAGCATCGGAAACTGTCCCTTCTCCCAGCGCCTCTTCATGATCCTCTGGCTCAAAGGAGTCGTGTTCAACGTCACTACCGTCGACCTCAAGAGGTCAGTTACACACAGAGACGCAAGAAACTCCCAACCTGTTAGCACACCTATACAGCTTCCTCTTGACGTAGCACTTCCCTCCAATGTGTGCTCCGCAGGAAGCCGGCGGATCTGCACAACCTGGCCCCGGGGACGCACCCTCCCTTCCTGACCTACAACGGAGAAGTCAAAACCGATATCAACAAGATCGAGGAGTTTCTGGAGGAAATGCTCAGTCCTCCAAAGTAATTCTGCTGGAAGGTTTTACGACATGTAGTTTACAGTATCAAGATTATATTACAGACTAACACACACACACACACACACACACACACACACACACACACACACACACACACACACACACACACACACACACACTATGAGCTAGATTTATTTCACTACAGCAGCACTGTTGAAAGGACAGGAAACATTTTGGCCTAGTAAAACAGAGCTGCATTTGATGACGACTGATGTTAACTGATACAACTGTTTGCTGTTTATGGCTGTTGTAAATCTTTGCTGGATGACTGTGTGTGTGTGTGTGTGTGTGTCTCAGGTACATTTGAACATTCAATTCTTGAAAAAACAAAATGCAACAAATCCAAATGTATTTGCCTCATTGACAACATATTTTGTGTAATTTCAGCAAAAGCAAGACATATTTTATTTCTTGTGTTTTGTTATTGCAAATGTTTTTTTAAAAGTTAGTGTGTGAGAGCGAAACATCAGATTAACTAAATCTCTCTTTATGGCCTGTAAAGTTTTTTACATTATAAATGGACCTTACTGTGAGAAAGCTCAAGGAGGCGGGCGGCCAACATGGTTTTGAGTGTGTAACACGTTTTTAGTCTGAGCTGAGCTCCGGCCCAGGTGTTAATGCTCTCCAGATGGTTCTGTCCTGACTGCGTCTACGACCCCCCCCCCCCCCCTGTCTGCTCAGGTATCCCAAACTGGCCGCCAAGCAGAGGGAGTCCAACACAGCTGGAAATGACATCTTCGCCAAGTTCTCAGCCTACATCAAGAACACCAAACTGGAGGCCAATGCTGGTGGGCTGCTCACTGTTTCTTTTACACTCAGAACAAGATGGAAAAAATACATCTGACAGCCATTATTTCATTCCTCCACTAGGCTGTAGCAGAGTCCAGTGTTTGTAACTCAGAGCGTTTGCTTTGCTGCCACCTAGTGAGGTTATCACCACACAGGTTATGTCACTCTATTTATTCCTGTGCGTTTGTGTGTGTGATTAGTTCTAGAGAAGGGTTTGACCAGGGCCCTGAAGAAGCTGGACGACTACCTGAACAGCCCCCTGCCAGATGAGATCGATGCAGACAGCATGGAGGAGGAGAAGGGCTCCAGCCGATGCTTCCTGGACGGGAACGAGCTCACCCTGGCAGACTGCAACCTGCTGCCTAAACTGCACATAGTCAAGGTAAACACAGTGTTACAAAGACAAACAATAGAAGGTGAAATCCATTCTTTTAAAATTATGTTTTGTTGTTCCAAAGGTCAAAAGTTCAATTTACATGTCAGGTGTTCACCAGTGAGTGCTGCTGCTACAGGAGGCAGGGTCTAATGTTACCTGTCCACTCTGATTGGAGAAGGCACAGATATTATGTTGTGGAGTAAATGTGAAAAGAATCTGAAAATAAATATACTTTGAGTACAAAGTAAATGTACTTTGCTACATCTTGCCACTGATTGCCACTAGCTCTGATAGATCATATTGACGTTCAACATCAGCCTCAGCTGTACATTGTCCCCTTTAGCAAATATTAACTAACACTAATCAGAGATGGTGCACATCGTTGAAGATTATACCTGCTACACATTAGCATCTTAGCATCGTTAAGTTTAACACAAGAACTGGACCCAGACGCTAACCTCGACACAGAGGTGCAGTGAAAGTTTAACAGAGATTTAATGAATATTAGAATGTGCATCAGATGAATCCAATAGTTTTTAGGAATAGGACAGAAACCAGACTCACGACAGCAGCAAGACAAAAAGGCAGGAACAGGCATCTAAGTCTTTACCACTGGGTGAAACAGACAATTACCAGGGGCAGGCTTCAATATGGAGGGTCTTTTGCATGATGATTAACAATAGGTGTGATCAGGTGAGGAGGAGGCGGGATCGAGCACGACCTGTAGCAGCCCACACTCAGAGATGGGGGAGGGACAGACAAGAAAACAAGGGAAGGGAAAACAAGACACAGAGAAAATGTGAATGCATTTGAAAAAGTGCAGCGACTCAGAGCATTATTCTCCTCTGACATTTCCCCCGGTCCTCTGAAAGAAGTCCTCATGCTGTTAGTGCTCACTCACTTTCACAGAAAACACCCAGGAGGTTGTTTAAACTCATTTATTCCTACATTTATTACCTGACAGAGCAGGAAATGAGGCCGGTTGACAGAAAGCAGATAAATGGAAATGACAAATTGATTCTACAGGTGGACTCCCACCTGAAAGGGTGGATTTTAAAATTAAAGTTTTTCATTCAGGTTCATGTTATAGTTACAGCTTCTTTTTCCCGCTACAGGTCGTCGCTAAGAAGTACCGCAACTACGACATCCCCTCAGACCTGACGGGCGTGTGGCGGTATCTGAAGAACGCCTACACGCACGACGAGTTCACCAACACCTGCGCTGCTGACGCTGAAATCGAGACGGCCTACAAAGACGTGGCGAGGAGGCTGGCCAAGTAACTCGCCAATCAAGCTCGAGTGAAACAAACAAGCACAACACAAAACAATACTACTTTCAAATACACGTGACTGTCCTTTACTTCAGCGACATTTATCTAAGAAGCTGTGATTTCTGACTGTGATGGTGAACAGATGTTACAGATGTCTTTTGCAGCTCCAGATGTGATGGATGCAAATGCAGAAACAGACGCTACAAATCAGAAGTGGAGCAGAATATAAATCGACGACCTCAAATCACAAGCTTTCAAACTGGATTGAGATTTTGCTGCCGTGAAACTTCTGACATAACGTGATCATGTCTGTCTGCGTTCATTTCTCATAACACAAGTCTCTCTTTCATACGTACTCCACCACCGGTCCACGCGGCCAAACGTTTTTCTAGCTGCTGATGTCAGGGTCGCTAGCTTTATTTATTCCTAAGCCCACAGAAGACTATTCAGTTTGCATTGTCACGTTCTGCCTCCTGTGTACGCGCCTTTCAAATTAACGTTATGATTGAAGCCCTGACTGATTATGATTATGATTCTCTCTGACCTTCACACATCAGTGTGGGTGTGTATGCATTATTCATAAATTCACTCTTGCTTCCAAGAGGATGGTTTTTAAGAAGGATTGATTATAGAATTAATTTGAGGAAAAACCCCCAATCTGATCTGTTTTTCTGAATTAAGGAGATCATTTTCATTTGTAAGAAGAAAAAAATGGAGCCGCATGATTTCAAGTTCCATAAGTTTTCTTGAACGCTGTCTATCTTTTGAGGTAAGATATCTTGTTAATCCAGAAAAACAGCAACATTTTTATTGAAAATTTTCTTGCTAAAGAAAAATGCTTGATGCAATCGAAGAAGAATTAGCCGATGAGAGCGTCTGTAACTAAAAACAAAGCTTGTTTCCGAATTCCTTGCACAAATCTGTTTGATTAAATTGTAATATTTTTAACCTGATCTTCATAAGATATGAAAAATCGTCAACTATGTGCCTTTATTTGGAAGTATCAAAAGTCCACGCCAACGTCACTGATGGACTCATTCTGAAAAATAAAAACCTGTATTGCAGCCGGAGCTGAGAGGTTTGGTTTTGCCTCCAGCTGTTAGTGTTGGGTCTTAGGTATTGATTTCGTCTCCAGTTACAGACGACATTATGAATGGAGAGTGTATTTATTCAGCAGCCCCAATCAGGCCTGATTAGCAAGAGAGCCATTAGCGCCGCGATGAAAAGCATCTTCCAGGCCAGGTCCACCGTGGTCAGGAGCCCTGCCCTCCAGCTCTTCATCACACAGACACGTTTCCTCTGCTCGTAGGGAGTCCATCAACTTCCACAGCCGAAAAGTTCAAGTTCAAAAGTTTCATTAGGAGCAGGACGGATTGTCAGAGGAGGATGGAAATTTGTTTTTCGGGGGGCTTATCGTCTTTGGCGTGGTGTCAGGCTGCAACTACAGCGAGACTTCCTTGAAGAACCATAAGGCTCTTGTGTGGTTTGGACAAACATATGAAATGAAATTGGAGCATGATGACTGAGGGGCTTGCTCATTGCGAAGCTCCACAAATAAAATAATATTTTCACAGATCTGCTTCTGCCTTTTCTTTTCTTTTCCAGCGAGGTGATCAATCAACACTGATACTTATAGGCCGTCAAGAAGGGAGGGACGGAGGGGTGAGCGTCGCGTCTCGACGATAGCGGAGGTGCTACCGAGGCCTGGAAGTCCTGAAAAAGGGTTAAGTGTCTCTGACTTGAGTTGATCAAATCCAGTGGTGCAGGTCTGTTTCTCCATCCATGACAGAGAGCGAGGGAGAGGGAAGGAGAGAGAGTTAGAGTGATGACCGTTGACAGGCTTAAATAGAGGCTTCCATGCCAGGGATCAAACGCCATCCCTCTTCTCCACTCTCTCATTAAGACGGAAAACCCGAGCACCGCCATCCGATCTGTCTCCATTTTTCCTCAAAGGAGTCTAACTTGAAAGATCTGCGCCTGTCGGATTTACAATGGTGGGCGAGCGGTGTTTACTGAGACGCGGCCTTGCCAGAAACAACAGTCAAAGAAAATAAATGGAGCCTGCCTAGTGTTTCCACAGGAGTAAGGAAATATGGAGCGAGACTTGTGCCTTGCTGTTTGGTAATTAGTACCTAAACATCCCTGTCCTTGGATCCCATCGCTCACATCCAACATTTCTGCGAGCTGGATAATATACAGTGGAGCATTAACGTCAAACACGTCTGGTCACGGGGTCTGGCAAGCCACATTAATCTGTTATTACACTCCCAGTGGAGCTAGCAGTCGCTGGCCTTGGCTCGGCCACCGCAGCACGGGGAGTCTGTGTATAGGCTGACAGGGCTCACACTCGGCACACTTTTATAGCCAGGTTTACTAAACCTTTTCAGCTCGGGCATAAATTGTGTTAATTGAGTCTCGCTTTGAGAGCCAAGCTGATTAAAACAAACCAGAGCGTTTGACGTGTGAGGACCCACCAGAAACAGACCTGTGATCCAATTAAAGGCCAGACCCATAGTTTGAGAAATACTGCCGTGTGAGGCCTCGGTGCCCCTCAGCAAGAACAAGTCAAACTCAGCTGCTGCTTACCTTAGATATTGTACCCAGGAGACACACACACACACACACACACACACACACACACACACACACACACACACACACACACACACACACACCCGGTTCAGCCTGAGGTGATGTTTGCGTTTCTTCACTGCTGAATGTGTTTCAGCAGAGACTTTTTTATGCACATCTTATAGTATCATATAATCCCTCTTCCTTTTTCTTCTGATTCTAATCATAAATGAGACCAGAGCGCCCCGAACTTTTCAACCCCTGACCAAAAAAGTAAAGGTGCCACAGACTTAGGATGAGAACAGATGAGATGAGAGAGGAGAAGAGAAGAGTCATTGATCCGTCTCTGGGGAAATTCACTTGGTACAGCAGCAGATTGTCAGAATGGATTAGATAAGAGAATAGAAAAGAATAAAACCAGTTAAATAAACAATACTGAGAATATGTACATATCAACTATCACAACGTAAAAAATAATTTGTATAGAGATGAAGTTGAGGAAAGTGGCACAGAATGATTTCATGAGGATGTAAACTGTATTTGGGGAAATGTATATATCCATATATAGACTGTTATAAGTATATAATCACGTATGGTATACAAAATTAATTCACCTTATGTAAACTAAACCGCAGTATATTATATGGTGTATAAATATATATAGATGTATGTATAAATATAGATATAATATCACAGGAGGTGTATCTAATTTATGGCAATCATGTTGTGACCCCCCCCATCAGGGCCTCATGACCTCCCAGACCATATATACTGTATATATATATATATATATATATATATATATATAATCTCAGTCTGTTCTGCTCATGTATGATTATTTTAAAAAATGTCCATCCTAATAACTATCAGGTGGCAAGTTATCTGGAGCCCGATGCTGTGTGAATGGGTGAATGGGACCTGTACTGTAAACTGCTTTAAATGGTCGATAAGTCTAGAAAAGCTCCATATAAAAAAATTCCATTTACTCAAACTATAATTTTATATTTTCTTTTGAAATTAATGCTGCTATATTTTTTCGTGTGTCGTACAAAATGAGTAAGAACATATGTCAGCTCTGGCTACCTGAGGGTATTCAGGTTGGAAAAGTCTTTAAGGAAAAATCGGTTAAACAGCTCTCTTGGTTTCTAACGCTCGCCAGGTACAATGAGAGCTTAGAAATTCAACTATGTGAGGCACAAATAATTTGAGCAGAAATCCTCCCTCCATTCACATAACTGCTGCGACTCCTGACTGACTGACGTGTGGAATCCACATGGCGAGGTGACGGCTGAGGTCCGACAGGCCAGGCGAAGGAAGCGTCTAATCAGAGCACAAGAACCGTGTCATAACAGGAGATCGGTTTCAAAGCAGAGACATAGCCGAGCAGAAGACGAGTCCTCGTCTCTTCCACTCGGAGACACAGAGCATCTCAGAGAGTATCACATTCTCTGTAGCCCCCCCCTCTCTCCAGGCCCCCTCTGCTCGCCTGCCCTCGGAGGTTTGAGTGACTTGTGGTGAGGCCTGATGGGGGATTATTGATCTGCCTGGCGCACGCCTGCGGTTTGGGCGTAAGACTGACGACCTCACCAGAGAGGGTTCTTGGCACTGGCCGACCCCTGTCTCGGGTCGGCGGCGGAGGAGCCATGTGTAGGCTGCAGGGACTGGCCTGTCGTGGCCTGAGAGCCTGCAGGCCCCATGGTTTGAGCTTGGATGGTTGATCAAGACATTTTTTTGGTGTATTTAAATAATCAGACCCAAATTTAAGCAGAAGATAACAATAAACATATCTGATTGGCTTTTTGGAGAGGAGTCATTGGAAATGAGTAGCCATGTCTGCAGACGGCAGAGCCCGGGGGTATTTATGCTCTTGGTTAGATTTACTGGCTCGAGTTTCGGTTCCAGTCGTGAACCACATGAAATAATCCACGGTCACTGGAGAAGGATGTGGACACTGTGCTAATTATGTGAGATGATGATGTCAGGTACTGATACCTACTCGTGAGCCAGAACTTTTCTCTCTGTGCCGAGTTCCAACGTATATAACCGCACAAACGCGACCACACTCGCTGTACGACCACACTCGCATCCACATGTCGGACATGTCTGGATCCTCGGCAGCCCTCACACTTCCGCGCTGTCAGGCAGGCGCTCGCTTTATCATTCATGGTTGTAAATCATCGCTTTGCCTGCAGGAAACATGCAGCATTTTATTTTCCAGTCATAAACCATAAAACTTGCCTCTAACACGAGTTATGATCCTTGGAGACAGAGAGGATGAATGTCTAAAGCAGAACCAGACACGATGGCGGGCATCCTCCACCACCCCCTCCCCCCCTTTCCGCCTGGCATCCCCACGTGGCCGCACAGCCGCGTGGTGTATTTTCCAAACAGCGCCGACACGATCTGAAGTGTCACCAGGGCCGTATGTCATTCAGCAGCGAGCTGGGTCCTGTGTGGCTGAGCTGCATTACCAGTCCGTTAGTTCTCCATTAACACTCGCCTGATAAAGTTTTCACAGACCTTCATCTGACGGGAAGAACACACAGAGCTCCTTCACGCCTGGTTTCCGACGAAGATGGGGCCCCAGCCCGAATTTTTGAAATTTTATTGCCTGGCTGAAACGTATGGAAAAGGCCTGTTTTGCATGAATATTTGGCACCGAGCTGAGGTTTATCCTGTTTTATGTTCTGTACACTCAGTCGTGCTGCGACAGTTAGCCGCTCCTGACAGCTGAGATGGTGAATAATTTGAAACACTGACATGAAGCGAAGGCCTTGGACAAAGAGACCTTTTGTTTGTGTGTTTGGTCGCTGTCCATGGTCCTGACACGTACAGTTTCACAGTAATTCCTTTTTTTTCTCGTTCAGGCCGGTCTCAGATTGCATAATCGGAACTGGCAGAACTCATTAGATGTAGGCATTTTTGGGTTTCATAAGTGCACTTTTCTCTGAATTGGGTTTCACTTGGCAGCAAATGGTTTCATGGAATCGAATGTTTCCAAAGCGGGCTAAAGACGCAGGCACGCTTTAATCTGGTGATGAATGGATTCAGCTCTAGGACGTCAGACGGCCGTACAGCCTACCATGTCTGCGAGGGTCTCGGCTGCTGCCCACACTGCAGCTCGTCTGCCAACTGATCATTTATTTATTACAGGTCAAAAGACAAGCTGTCTCTTATGACCCCCCCTCTCTGTGAGGATCAAGAACTTCATATCTGGTATTCATTTATGGTTTTAAATCTCTCAAGCAGACTGCAGACACAAAACGTGAGGTGCTAGAACTTTTGTCGGAGCACCACTGACATAAAATGTTCTAGTTTGGCCACAGCCAGTCTGCCTGTGTCTGTATGGAACATGTATGGGTGGGCCCCCTCACCCTGGTCCCTAAGGTTAAATAAAAAAGCCACTAGAGTGCGCCAAAGTACACAGTTATTGTTGACTCAGTTTGAAATTCTCCTGGACTGGGAGGGCGGTTGCTCAATTACAATCAGATCAAATTAGGTTCAGTTTTGTGTACTTTACGGTGGGCATGGGCTGGAGTCAAAGACGGTTTCTCTGATATTTAAGTGGCCCGTCACCAGTAGTTAAACTCAGATTAGGGAGGGTCACAGAGGTCAGGACGCCAAGCTGCTCAAACACAGTCAGGACACAGCGGAGAGCCCCAGAGCTTATCTCTGGCATAAATGAGAAATCAAGATGTGTGGATTTCCCTGTTTGAGGGAGAAAAGACACACACACACAAACACACACACACACACACACACACACACACACACACACACAAAACCTCAGCTCTGTTAGTGAAGACTGAAACATACACAGAGATATACAGCTCTGTGAGTGGTATGAGACTCTTGAGGATCACTTCCCCTCGAGCTGCTTCTCTGAAACGTTTGTAGAGGTCAAGTAAACTGTTTGTATTGGGCTGTCAACTGTGTGTGTGTGTGTGTGTGTGCACAGTCATCTGAATGAAGTGGTTTTATCTCCTCACAAACTCCTGCTTGTATCCCTCTCAGCTGACAGCATAACATCACAGGAAGAGAGTGCACCCTTCTTTGTGCTGCTGCTGCAGAACTACTCATAACCTGGTATAGAAATCAAGCCCACATCATCGCTGGCATCATGGTCAACCGCCGAAATTTAACGGGGACAAAACTCCATGTACCAACTCCCCCAGAATGAGTCTGCTGTCTCTCCCGTGCGTGCAGGACATTATGCTAATTTCTCTGGGTGTCTGGGTCCCGCTGCTCCTCCAGAGTTCATTATTATAATTGCTAGACATGGCTGAGAACGCTGAGAATGTGAACCTGAAACCAGTGGGAGCTTTTTCCACGCAATCTATATTCAGGGAAATCCCGAGAATGTTCCCAATTTGAAACTTTAAAAAAAACACACACACATGGGATGGTGTAGCTCTCCCTCTCTTCTCCCTGTGTGTGTGTGTGTGTGTGTGAGTGTGTGTGTGTGTGCGCGCACACTTAGACTGGCTCTATTATGTCTTGGAATAATGTAAAACAGCTTCCCTGGTTCCCTCTGTCTCTGTTCCTGTCTCCATCTCTCTGGTTTCCCAGTGCACCTTTGAAATGAAGCCATGGCAGTGGTGGTGGCAGTAGTAAGTCTGGCTGAGCGTGCCGAGGGCCCCCGGCCCGCCTCGGCGTCCCAGTCCAAAGACAATGTTGGTGCAGACGGAACGGCGGACCAGAGATGACACCGCGGAACGTGCTTCCTACACAGCTCAACTATTTCATAAAAGATTAAATGAGCAATGACACCGCTAAACGGTCTTGGAGAATTAAGAGCAAACTCAGTGGTGGCCCTTTCTATTGAAATGGAAAGTCAGCAGAGAGGAACATCTAATGCAAACACACAGAAAGTTCTTCTTCTCCTCATAGACAAGTTGAAAATCTATGATTGTGCAAATTCATTTCAAACATCGGACTCCCACAAGTTGTCCTCTGCCTCGCTGTGAAGTCCACTCTCAGCGTTCAGTGCACAGGAAGTCTCAAGTTTCCACATCACACTTCTGTAAACTGTAAATTGGACCACGTTGGCTTCCCATGGTGATGTCACGAGTTATTCCACACTTACACTTTTAAGTCTTAAACTGTTTTTAGGAAAGAAACACAGAAACTTTCCCCTTCAATCAAATGAACATAAAAAAACAACCTTCTAGTGTCAAACTCTGCACATACGCTCTTTAAGGCTTAACTCAGCGGACAGAAAACGAGGAGGATAATCTCTATACACAAACATATTCCACATGTAATCAAATCATTAGGTGGAGAGAGGAGATGAAGAGGAAAAAATAAGTTACAAAATTCCTATTTTATTCTTAAAATAAACAAAAATGTACAATCACAATGCCAATTTCACTCACTGTTGTCAGGTCTGTTTGTCCCTTAAAAAAAACAACAAAAACAACAAAATCACTTGATGATCTTTGATGAAACATACCAGCAAAGTCTAATGGCGTCTCAATTAGTCTCAGTTTCCTGACAAGCGTTCATGAGAGAAGAAGCATAACAAGAGACAACAAGAAGAAAACTTTACATACGAGCCTGGATATCATACATGGTGATCATTAAATAATACAAGATCTCTGATGTATGCAACATTACACCAAAGGAAAGGAAAGGATGAGCGTCTTATTTTCTGAGGAAGAAGAAAAAAACAACAAATAAAAGCACATGAGGACAGAATGGGATGTCAGTGCTGCGGTGGCATGTAAACAGTTTTTAAAAGACCATTTCCTGTTCAAAATTTGGAAAGAATCTGCAACAAATGTGCAGTTACTATGGAGACACTGGATGAATTTGTATTTGGAAAATAAAGCTGTAAAATCACAACAATCTAAAGGTTTTTATTTGCTTTCTTATGTTACACTGTACCAGCAAAAATACTTTTCGTTTTTTTGGACTGCAGCAGTCGGGGAAATGTAGTGTGACATGTTCAATTCCATTAAGTGAGTTCAGAACATCCTCTGCAGAGACGGGGAAAGAGGCACTGCGTGCAAACCTTCAATGAAAAGCTTGAAGTCTGATCCTTGGACAGGGCCATGTTTTTCTCAGCTTTTTCAAATTGGGTTATTATATTACCTATATGCACTGAATATCAGATTGCATGAAAGGAAAAAAAAGGTTTTCTTTTTTTAAACAAATACCAACTGCCTTGTGAGATCAGATTCTGGTCCAATGTAAATGGCTTGTTTGGCCAAGTGTTATCCATTCTGCGTGTGTGTGTGTGACTCCAGTGGCATTATATCGGCAGAGAGCACCAAAAACCACGAGCCCCGCTGGCAGCCGGCCACAAGTGCTGCTAGAAATAAAACAAGAAATAAGTGCTTTATGAAACAAACATACACAAGTCTCCCATATTTTTCGGTTACCAGTTTGCTGCCAGCAGCTGCATCCAATCACCTCGGTTTTTGCACGTTTTACTTTTAGAAAAAAAAGAAATTTCAGATTGGAAAATATCAGACCTCCCACTCATCCTGGTGCCACGGAGATTTTCGATTGTGACACTGGTTGGTTGGTGAGGTTTGTACAAATGTTATTTGGGTAAATCATGTCAACAAAAGCTAAAACACTGGAATAAATAAACGCCTGAAGGAATGTCACAGTCTCTTTAGTCTTTAACTGTGATGTCTCCTTTTCAATCTTAAAGACAGAGAGAGGAGGACAAAGTACCCATGTGTGTCACACACTAAGACAAACTTTTTCAAAGCCATCTTCTGCACATGATATGAAAGCGATAATAGACTTGGCGTGTTTCCCCCTGCGATCTTGACCGATCACACGAGGATTTCTCCCGTCCTGAGGATTTCATGTATCACAAACTAACTGAACCTTAAAAAGTCTGACCTGCTGCCTCGGAGCGTACCACCAGACATGGAGCTGCAATCATCATCATCTTCAGGCTCCGTGTCAAATTGTGCATAAAAGCACCATTTCTTATTTGGATAAGAAAATACATATGTATATGAGTGCATGTCAGACTAGACAAACTACAGAAACCAAGCAGACTTTCCCCCAACGGATAATTATTTTCCCCCCAGTGAAGCGCTCTTTCATGGTATGTTGCCAAGAGGCACAATACGAGTTATTGCTCAATAAATACCGAAGGTTTAATTCCGAGCCAAATGTGTGTCAACGCCTAGCGAGGATGTCAGGCTCTTAACTTGCGGAGCAGTTAAACTGAAAGTTACACCAGAAGAAACATGTTGCAATACTCTTTGGAAATTACATTTCATATTTGAAACAATTTAAATCTTTGGGTACTACAAAAAAATTAGACCTCTCACTCTCTTAAATTACCTATCAAAAGAAAAAAAAATCATTTTAACTTAATCATATAGATGCATCAAAAATATTCAGATTACACTTCTTTGCCTCAAGTTTCAAATACAATACATAATTTATGGCTTTATAAGTTAAAACTAGGAAAAACGTCTTAATCTACATCGCTTCACCCACAATATACAAGTTAAATTAATTGATTTAAAGCAAATTTACTGTCCATACCGCTTAAGGTAACATATGTGTTACTCTCATCACTTGCTACTCAGTGCGTAACTTGCATCTTGATATTGTCGTAGTACAAAAACATGCTCTGCAAAAAGCCTTATTGAAATACAAACACTATACAAAAAAAGGCAGTCTCCTACAAATATTGTTGAAGCATCCCTTAGCTTGTGGATTATAAGAAAAGTGAAATAATGTCTCATCCACTGGGGCCTAGTAAACCAAACTGTCTTTCTCATTATTGCTGTGAGAATGACTCCCTTTGTAGTGCCTTGGTCAAAACACATTCCAGGAAGACAAGTCCGTACAAGTCTGGTCTTTTTTTATCTCAACCTTAATTTCCAAGCAAAAGGTAGAGATAGCTGATGAGAGCTCCAAAATCCCCTTTTCAATAAAAAAAGGTTTTGTGCTTTCAAACCATGACCTCAGCTGACTTCCAGTCTCCGCCCCCTGCTCTTCTTCAATATGGCCTCCAGACGGCTTCATCCATGCGGCCTCCGGGGTTGAGAACCGTCGGGGAGTTGCTGTGGCTCCCGTCGCCGTCCACGCCTCCCTCTGTCTGGCTGGGCAGGTTGGGGTTCACCAGGGAGGTGCCCGTGGAGGCGCTAGTGCACGGCGGGATCATGCGGGAGGGTGAGCGATCCCCGCCTGGAACCATAGAGAACTGGTAGGAGCCGGACGAGGCCCCGTAGTAGAGATAGGGAGTGCTGCTGGTCTGAAAGGGTCCGCTCTGGCTCTGGGTGGAGCCCGGGTAAGGAGGGGGAAGGTAGGTGTGGTAGTGGGTGCTGCCCAGCGACATGGCGGAGGTGACGGGCGGGGTGTAGGTGAAGGTAGCCGGGTAGTGCATCCGAGGGCTGGGAAAACGAGTCTCTGTGAGGGAGGACAGGCCCGGGAACTGACGCTCAAACTGACCGGGGAAGGGGCTCAGGTCGGAGGAACCTAGAGACACACACACAAACACGCACAACATGAATCACTTTCTGACATGAGCAGATATTATTATGAAAGCCTAAATCATTACACTCCTTCACACAAGTTCACACCAGTCAGTTTTGATTGCGGAAAAGTTGGCTTTGGACTGTATCACTATTTAGAACTTTGTCTTGTAGAGTAATTGAACTGAACAAATAAGTCCCTTGAGAAATGAAGTGTTAGTTAACCGAATTGTGCGTAATCAGATATTTCGAGTCAGATATGTGTATTAACCAATTTGGACTGTGTCATGGATTTTGTGGCCACACTTATGAAACAATATTTCGCCATAAATATTGTTATATCTTTCAACTTCAGGGTTGTTGTGCTTCATCTCAGGAGTGTTGATAACAAACACCAACAAAGTCCCACACATGCATATGCTTTATTGTTTACACCTCTGCATACTTATGTTTCTGTGTGTGTGTCGGTGCATGTTTATGTGTATCTATGACTTTTTAAGCATGCAAGCACACACTCGGTCGTGCAAACGGAGTGTGTGTGTGTGTGCGTGGGTGGGTGTGTGTATGTGGGTGGGGTGTGTGTGTGTGTGTGTGTGTGTGAATACTGTATGCACATAAAAAAGCAGTTGGGATGAATCAGGAGCTGCACATGTGGAAACACTTTGAGCAAGAAACAGTTTCCATGAGATCCATAATGAGGCAGGGCTGAGCTCTGATGTGGCTCCTCTCCTCGCCTCCCATCGGCTCCAGCGTGTGTGTGTATGTGTGTGGGACTGTGTGCACAAAGTTGTGCGAGCGTGCGCGTGCGAGAGGGAGCCGCTCCATCTCACCCTCCGTTCCCTCTCCTCGCCTCATCCCTTTAAAAAATATCCCAAAAACCACTAACTGGCTGCGGCGAGCTTCGCGCTGGGCGCAGAGTTTAAGGAGAATAGGAGCCCCCCCACCACCACCGCCACCACCCGCTCCCTCCCTCGCGTCTCCTCTCAGCGGTTTAGTCCAGCCATGGCGCTCTTATCATAAATCACCAGGCGTCTTCCGTGTCACCATGTCTGCTGCGAGAGGACAAAGGGGGGGGGGAGAGGAGGGCGTACAGTGTTTATGTGCAGGGGAGGAATTGTGAAGCCCGGTTTGTCGCTAGCGTCAGATAGCATATGCTGCCAATTAGGGCCCTTTAAACTTCCTCTTTCCACAAGATCCGTTTGATTCGGATAGAAATAGTAGGTGATTGTCTCTGCTGCGGAGGAGCAGTGTGATCTCAGACGTGAGCGCCGCTGCTCAATAAACTCCTGACTGTTTAACATTCTGACCCTTGTGATGATGAGCCAGGTTCAATTGTATCAATTGAAATCAAACCAGAAGTGAAGCATTGTCTAAATATTCGGAGGATTTCCCACAGTTTGGAGCGTCACTTCCAAATGAGGTGTCTGACAAGAGTGAACTTTTGCAACTGCCTCTTAGCAAATGTCATCTGTGTGTGTGTGGAGGGGACGGGATGCTGTTTGCACTGGAGCATCCATATCAGCTTCTGCTCGTGCTTGTCGGTATGTTCTGTGGCTGGATACTGTTACTGTGCAGCCTGGCGAGGTGTCAACATGATCTCTGGAGATCTGAGAGCCTCAGTCACTTCACTTAGGAGGCATTAAGCGCTCGAGGTGTGCGAGCGGGTGAGGGCGGGTTTTGGCCTGTGCTTATGCGTGTGCACGTGTGTGTGTGTGTCGCTTTGAGAACAAAGCCTGGTGCTCGCGAGATGAAAGCTGAGGGGGGAAAACGGGGCTAATCAAAGCTGACAAGGCAGCTGGCTGGATTTTAAACCTTTCTAATGCAGAGTCACACGGCCGCGTCGTGTAATCACTCACCCTCGCTCGGGGCGCATGCACGCACACATGCATGCATGCACGCACGCACACACACACACACGTACACACAGAGGGTGTAGTAACAGGGAAACAGAAGGAAAAAAAAGTCAAGCAGGAAAGAAAGCTCACATGGCAGTGAGTCAAACAGGTGTACGGGGGAGAAACTTGTCTGGCGGCACGTAAGGATTTTAAAGGAGCTTTCACATTGGGGGGAAAAAAAGAGACAAATTGGAACACAGATGCCGCTGTAACAGCACAACAGACTGGCTAATGCAATTACCCAGAATGCCTTGTGAGAGTTCTGTATCGCTATAAAGACACTTTATTTGTCAGTCACGAGCCTGTTATTATCCCTAGGCCTGTTATTACCCATACTCCTCTGGGATCAAAGGCTTGGAACGAGGAATAAAGGAAACAATCGTTCTTTTCCTCCACTTTTCAAAAAAGCGCCATCCAAAGCAATCAACTGGCTGCAGACACAGTCGCGCTCTGACGACACTCTTCATTCCTCGCGTTCATTTAAGAATGAGATATATGCGTTTTCGTTTATGTATATGCTTTTGATTGTGAAAATAACGAATGTGAGGGTCTTTCTTTCTCTCCCCGATTACGGATGTTTTTCTCCTATATTTATTAAAGAGTGTGGTCCTTCAATTTGAGAGCGGAACCTTCACATTTAGATTTTGTAATGCTTTATCTCAAAACACAAAAAAGCCCCCATCTTGTGCTCAGATTTGCTCTGCTTGTGCTTGAACAGTTCATTTTCACGCAAAAACATTACAGATTTCCTACGCTTCAGCTTCATCGCTTCTCCTCGTGTTCACGCTGCTTCTGTGGGAGACGTCTGCTCTCTGATCTTTTCTTCTGCGCTTGGATTTTTTTGTGCTACAAGTCAAATTTCCCCAACCAATAGAATGCCAGGTGAAGTGATGATGAATGAAAATATCCCTCCCTCAATGTGGGTGTGTTAGCTTTACTTCTCCAAGAGTCCTGTATAGGCGGTTACTTCAAGCAGGTTCATAGAGAAGCTTTATTATTACACCGGCTTCCAGTCAGAAATAAGGCTAACAAACCCACAACGTACCCACACACGATTCCTGTGTCCTTCTATTGCTTCAGTAAAAAGATTTTTATCTGGATTATTTAAGATTATTATTGAGATTATTTGCAGATGAGGCAGTCATAACAGGACAAGGGTGGCTTCACACAGTGGCAGAGAGGTGGTTCTACCTGGCAAGCGTCGAGGCACGTCGCTGATGGCAGGCAGGCCCGTGCCTCGGCTGGAGGAGAGGGGGGTGGTTGAGTGGACTGAGGGGGAAGCCATGGGACTCAGGTAGGACGGGTACGTCTGTTCATATGACCAGGGAGGAGAGGACTGGGACTGACGAGGGTCTGATGGGGAGAAAATGAGCGAGGGAGGAAAAGGAGAGTAAAAACAGCCCAGAAAGAGAAAAAAACAGATTCGTTCATCATTTTTGACTTTGCTAAACTATGGAGCATTGATAATAAGACACACAACAATTGCAGACATTATTAGTGTCCCTGTTTCTCCGTGCTTGTGTTCGGAGGTAAGTATCAGTTGGGCGTGTTATGCAACATCCTCTGCAATAACACATTATGTTTACTTTTGAAGAGAAGATCTTCCTGTTTGCCTTATAAAACATTGTGCTTGCAGCTGAGGCCCAGAGAGCCTCGCTGGCACACACCCAGGTTGTAAACACGCCAGCAGACGACCATGAACATAACACGTCACATCACGCACACTTCAACGACGTGTCTGTACTGCGGCAGCTTATTGTGGAGACTGATGGATATTACAATGTATCTAAGCTATTTTTAAGTGTTATGATGATGCAATGGACTCATTTGTAGTGATTGAATGTCTGAGATTCAGTCGTCTGACTCACTGGATGTGCACTGTGGGTACAGGTCTGCCATTGGATGCCTATTTCTCCTCCTCTACCAGCCTCATAACGTTTTTTAAATTCCTCTTTACGTTCCACTTTAAATCCTGCTATGGGAAATATCTCTGTGCTAGCAACCTACATGATGATAAAGCCACATTTTCACGAAGACTTCAATCGTGCAATCACACAGTCATCATTAGTCTTTTTACTGTTTCGGTGTGTTCTTTTTAAGGTTAATTTTCCACTAATACAAGTTCCCCCTGACACAATTTTGCAGGAGCACAGTCGTTGCAGCTCATCATTGGTTTTAAGAAATCAGTATTTTCCTACTGCAGAATAATAACAGGGGGCAGCCAGACCATTCTTCAGCGCTGACACAGCACTGTGGAGATGGTGATTCAGTGATTCCCGGTCAATTGTAGCCCAGGAGGTGATTCTGCAGTTGTCAGTGATCATATGGAAAGAGCTCATCTGAAAATAAAGTTACTTTCAGACTACTATCTACTGTGCTCTGGATAATCTCCTGACATTCTCTGCTGTATGTTAGAAAACAAATGTCGGAGTGAGAGCCTCCAGAGGGGATTTACCACGAGCCAGTGGGCGTGTTGGTGACATTTCTAACACGCAACAGACAGAAAACTGTAACAAATCGCAGAATGAAAAGGAGTAGACACCAAAGAAGATGTGAAGAGAGCTTTTGGCGACAATTCTACAGAGTTAATTACTGAAAATATCTTAAGATAAAGTAAGGTAAAATATAATAAAACAGCTACTTTAAATTAATGGATAGTTGACATGATATATGTAGTGAAAAGTGCCAAAAGATAAATGGCTAAACTAGACCGCTAAAACTAAGAGATAAATACATTTTAAATTTAAAACAGCATGACACAGTGCATTAATTGTTGAACTACAATAGATATCTAGATAATTAATGAATAAAACTGCTTAAATGGTAAGCTAAGAGTACTACTTCATAGTTAATGAAAGATGATTTCAAATGAAAGGGGGGGGGGGGGGTGAATAGGGCAGTTGAAATAGCTAAATATAATGAATAAAAAGCAGAAAAGTTATTTAAATTAAATTTAAAAATAGAGTTATTGATCATTGTTGAACATCCAGAATCTGCCACTCCATGAAGGTGTAAATGAGACGGAGCTGTGGCCATAAATCTGACAAAAAAATGTTGGGAATCCCTCCTCTAATCCATAAATCTGCTCTTGGATCTAAAGTTTCCCCTCAGAATATCTTAACTTGAAAAACAGTTGACTCACATGGAATTACTGCGCAATCCAGTGTATGATACTCTCCACTCACCACTGCTAAGCTGCTTAACCATCCCGCAAATGATCCGCTAAGTAACACTACAAAGCCACGCCGGAGAGTAACTAAGAGACTAAATGATGACCTGTGACGAGCCTGCAGAAGTGCGGGCGATCGGGTGACGTCCTGAGCCGCGGCAGATGGTGTTACCTTCAAGGCTGTAATTGATAGAGTGAGTGATGGAGTCGAGAAAGACAGTCGGTCTTAGAGGCGATGTAACGTGCTGCGGTGGGCGTTTCTGTGGCAGAAACCGCTGGGATGTACCCGATGGCTCCAGCTGGGGTTTGATATTTCACCTCCCATACAGCAAACGCTTTTGATTGTGACTCAGCTTGTGACTCAACCTGCTTGATTATTCAGTGAAACCCTTTGGGACACAGACGACATTTGACACCAATATTCCAATATTAACCAGATGAAAAGAATAACCTGAATAAGACTCTGCCATGTAAACAGCATTTTCTGATTACATTAACCTGAATATTCTGACCTTTGTCTGAATTATGTCGACATGTATACGTCTTTATCCCATTTTAATGTCCTACTGGAGTATTTCTGTGACATCAACATATGACAGTTAACAACTGCATGACCACACACACCCTGGGTGTAAACAAGATCGAAAAATAAAAATGAGTTGTATCTTCTGCAGGATTATAAAGAAATTACATTAAAGTTTTTCAGGTTAGATTTTTTAACTGTTGGAATAATGTCGAGGTAATCATATAGAGGTTGTAATGATTTGAGTCATTACTGGACTGTGAATTACAAATAGCATATTCTATCAGCAACTCATGTAAACAGCATAATCAAAAGGTCAGTAGTTGGAATATTGGTGTCCATGTAAATGTAGTCAGTACTTCGAAAACTGTGGAGCAAATCGTAGATGTTCCGGATTCTTATTGAAAATGTAAATAAATGTAAATAAATTCTTATCAGTTTGGATGCAATAGTGAAAAACTGTAAAATGTAAAAAAATACTCTCTAGCCCTTCTTATTCTTAAATACAAACAGAATGTAGACCCATTTCAAATCCTGACCATCTACAAAGGTTGTGCAACAAAAAGATTATGTATGTAGCTTATTTCAATTACACAAGACACTAGAATCAGAGTCGACCCCTAACCACATAATCTCAGAGGTCAGAGTTCACAGAACAATGAGCAAGTAGACTGAACAGTGTGGATGTTTGCTGTAATGGTTTCTGAACCCAGTCCTGTCTGAGCATGTGGTTAAAGTTGACGTTGGCGCGCTCACCTGTTATCTGCGTCTGACCCTGCGGGTTGAAGGAGTTGGCCCCTGTGTTGAGAGTTGGCCGAGGGGCCTGCGTAGGCACAGTGACCCTCACCCTCATCCTTTCCAGCTCGCTGAGGCGGTCAGAGAAGAGGCCCGCCTTGGGAGGGTCCTCCAGCTTTTGACGATGCCCTGCAGACACAAAAAACAAGTTATCCATTAGAGGAGAAAGTCACAGATGGGTGCTGGGCTGTAATAAAAACACAAGGTGTTATTAGATTTATTAGACATCAGTTTTTACATTGTTATTACTTCTGTGAAGTTGCATGCAAAACATAATTTATCTCACTGATGACACTCTACTCTGCGTGATTAATGATCTCAGTTTGTCAGATGTCTTGGCAAACAGCTCGTCAGTTATACTTTCTGATGTGCTTTTAATGACTCAGGTCTTGTGGTGGTTGCCCTACCTCACTTTGTAAACAGTCTGTGCAGCTCAACAAAGACCCGCTTTTGGGAGTGGGATGCTACATCCTCCTAATTAACACAATTAACAAAGACTTTAATCTAATATCATCTTGTATGAGGGAAAAAGAGAGAGTTAATAGTGAGGGATCCCAAGAGGGAGAAGTTGCATGTACGTTTAAGTTTTAACCTGAGGGTTCTTCCTCAGGTAAACACAAGCTCTCACGCCATTCCCCCATTATCCCCACAGGAGCCGTAACCTATGCCAGATCTATTATACTCGTTCTTTTCCTGCATTCCTCTGCTGATCATTTTACACCCTTTACATCCCTGAGCCCATTCTAATCAGTCTTTCAGGGCCATAACTCGATTACAGTAAATGCACATTACAAAAACAGAGAGTGCAGCCTTGTCGGCCCTATAATGGGAACCACTGCGAATCCTGCCCATAGGCCCAGGTGTAGACTGTAGTTTTACAAAGGTGGAGTGAACACAGAGGCCTGTGCACACACGCAGTGACTGTGTCAGTGTGTCTGTCTGGTCTCGCACTGGTTTCTCTGTAAAGGTGCTAAAGTAAATATCAAACAGAGGTAGAGCAGAAACTCCTGATGTGTCTGGCACAGCTCCAGCTGGCTCGGGCAGAAACAACGAGCTTCTTCAGAATCCTGCTCAACCTGTCTGGGCTGGGAACAAAGGCCTGGCACTACACCTATTGAGCAAGGGTAGGTGTTATAAACGGAGCGGGAGACGGAAAGGAAAAGGGAGAGGAGAAATCATTTGCTTTACTGAAGCATCATAACAAAGACCACAGAAAGCAGTGGAGGACCTAGTGGGCTAATAGTTTAACATGTGTACTAATAACCCCCATTCCCAGCTGAGGAGCTTTGTTAGATGCCTCCCTCTCTGTTCTGCATATTTTCTGTCACTTTCACTGTCAAATAAAAACTAAAAAGTACATTACTCCCCCAAGGCCCAACAGTCCCCTGCTGAAACCACATTTAAATTCATTAGATCTGGATTTTTATTTGTATCAAATTTTACACAATCAATATCAGTCCCCTAAACATGTATGGTTTTTTTCATCAAAATCCATGAGTTATTCTCTGATAAATCAATGAATATATTGAAAAACACCCAATTCAACAATGTTAAATAAAGTGGGAAAAAATCCTGTATTCCCCTAATGATCCTCTCCATAGTTTTTGCGTATCCTGCTTAAAAAACAAACAAGTAAACGCTAATGAAAACATAATCTCCTTGAGGTTATTTTGGGTTATAAACAGAAAAAAGTCCTTTAAAAACCGCCTCATCGTCTTAGGCATAGCAATCTTTCCACTACTGCAACATTTCAGCCTCAGAAATGCTTTTATAAACCATATGACTCTTCACAACAACTCAATTTATTCTGGAACAAATGTTTGGAATTTTAATAGCAAATACCGCTGCTGTGAAATGAGACATGAGAGTGGCGGCAGTGAGAAATCAGCCGGTGACAGACCATGATTTTTTATTGCGATGACGTTACTGGATTGGCATCATCCAGTTGAAAATAAACAGGCCATCTCATCATCTGCTCCTTAACATAGTCGCTTTGGAACCTAGAATAATATCGGCTACTTGAAAACCTCTGCTCATTGAAGACTTTAAAACTAAATTCATGTCCATATTTCATTAATAATATTTCTTCATCCTTCCTGAAGATAATTTGTGCCTCTCGCTGGCATTTATCATCTCTCCGCGCAAGCTGTGCCCAGTCAATCATAGCGTTTCCATTTTCAACAGACCGAATTTCTATTCTAAAAAAGCCTCTGGACACAGTGTGGGCTTTGTGCGCGGGCCGTCTCCTAGTGATGGGAATAAATAGCGATGGGAGGCCGAGGGGAGATGAGGGGAGACGGACACAAGGGGGGGAGGAGAGGCACATGGAGAGGAAGAGACCCTGATGACCAGTAAATTAAGAGCTCTGGATGGGTCAGGAGACCGGCTCTGTGAAGAGTGCTGAGCACAGAGAACAGCGACTGGTGAAGCAGTTAGAGAGCGTTGGAGGAAGATCCCGAAATACAGACAGATATTAACCTGTATATTTAAAAAGATGAGGACGATTCTGATGCCCACATCAAGTCAAATTTCACGTCACAGTGTCATTAACTCTCAGCTTCCACCCGGACGATCATTCCTTCAAACACACCTATGGATGCAACCATGTTTTTTCTCCTTTGGGAATGCAACACGTCAACCACCACATTAAGGACCACTTTACCCTGCAAACAGCTCGACCTCAAATCCATTAGTTTAGCAGGCCCTGACAGTAAATACAGTTTTTCATGGCTTAATTACACCTTTTAAATGACAACTGTTGCCAAACACAAGACGTCTCAGCTGTTTTATCGGAACCTTAGCAGGGTGGAGGAACGAGCCGGGGGTATTTAAAGGAGCGGGAAAAGGCGGATGATTTCACTGCCGTAGGGAAAGTCCCTGAGATTCCCATCATCCCTGTGAAAACAGCGGAGATTTTTGATAGCGCCTGCCACTTCCCTGCCCAGGCAGCGGCCGGAAACATGGACAGATTCAGACCAGATGTGAGCACACACACACACACACCCATGAATGGATGCAAACACAAGTCTGCACATGCAATCATGCACATTTGCACATATGGATGGTGCATATACATGTGCGCACACACCCACACACACACTCACTTATAAAAGATTAACCATGATTAGATAACACCTCTGTCGATGGTATCTGTAATCACAGAGTTGCTCACTGATCCTGGAACAGTATTATTTCAGCTGTCCAAGACACATATGTCTGGATTCAACTCAGCCCTGCTGATCTGATAACAGTTAGTAAAAGCAAGTAGGCAAACAGTCTATAAGTCCTGTGCAATTAATGGCAGCATTAGAGTGGATCTGAGCCTGAGTGCATACGTCTTTGATGGATGGTTAATGGCTCCTTCATATGGCCTAGCTCAAAATATTCGTCAAACAACCCAGTATCTTAATCAATAGGACGGCTTGTGTTTGGGATCTTATATGACAAGGGTAACTAGTCCCAAGGGCTAAAACATCTAAAAGAACTGTTATGCAAATTAACTCTCTTGCCATGTGTTAGATGAGAAGATTAGAAAAATATGAAGATGCTGCAGGGGGGAAACAGCTCCCCTGGCTTTGCCTAAAGATAATAAAATTCATTTTATGTGCAGATTAAACAAACATACACAATGTGTTGATTAGTGAGGTTTAGAGGTGGTTTTAGGAGGATTTAGTTCCTTTTAGTCAGAGCCAGACAAGCTGTTTCCCTTCTTTAACATCTCAGAGATACAGCTTCATATTTACTGTACATTCACCAAGAAGATGTTTCCACAATGTCGACCTACTTCTTTTAAGTACCGCCTCCCCCCCGTCGACACATCAAGTTTCAGCTAACGTCGCAGACACGTCAATGGGAAATTCTCCTGCCTGTTGCCTGACTAAGTAACACGTGAGGAAAAAGCGGAGTGCCAGAAAATCCTGTATAAATGGGATAATTTATAAATTTGGTGTCACGTCATGCCCTCGAAGCCCTTCAGGCTGGTTTATGATCACCGGGTGAGCTCAAATGAGTGTATCTTTGGGGCTGATTCAGAAAAACCCCTGTGCTCATGGAACCTGAGTTGAATCAGCTAGTCTGTGTTTGTATGCGTGTGTGTGTCAGTCATCTAACGGCAGAGCAGCCAGTAAAGTCGATGAATGAATGCACTGGGTCCATATTTCACTTTTTTATTCAGGAGCCCTCACAGTGGTCATGTTGTTTTTTGCGAGCGTTCAGAAACAATGAATTATTTCAGGTGGCAATCTGAAGCTGGCAGAGGCTGGCTCGGGAGGAAAAGGGCATGAGTTGGTGACAGCCAGACGGCCGTCTACCATGGGGGTCTGGTAAGAGAGAGGAGAGGGGGGGGGGGAATAATAGAAACAGGAATGGAAAAAAGACGTGAAAGAGAGAGAGATGGGAGAGGAGGTTTGGGAGATGAGGCAGCAAGCGAAGGAGAGAAGGAGAAAGAGGGAGCCAGGCTGTCGTGGAGCTCTGCCAGCCGTCTGTGTGGTCCATGCGTTCCAGCCTGGAGGAAGCAAGCCAGGCGAGGGAAGGGCGCGCACACACACAAACACCCACACACACACACGCTCACACACAGCTATTCTCAAAGGTGATATTTTTATTGAAAGAAAAAACACTTTATATTCACACATTTGTATCATATTGTCCATAGTTTAAAGGGCACACACACACAGAGTTGTGTGTGTGGTTTTCAGACATTGTCCCTCTGCACCTCTCCGCTCGCATTTAAGTGTTTTGATTCAGAACCCAGGAGAACAAATCCCTCAGAGATGTTTTCGTTGGAGCTCGAAGTCGATCAGAGCCAACTCCTGTCTTAACCTTTATCTCTTTTTATACATTTTATTCATTATGCATCATATTCACTTTCTGCTTCTCTTCCTCGTTCTTTATTCATCCGTCTCTCTCTCTTCCTCCCTCCTTCCCTGCCTCCCACTGAATGATTTTGTGTTTTGCGTTGTAGAGGCCTTGGCACCTCTTCAAGGAACTTCATGAGACATTCAACTGACTGACTGCCTCTGGAAAAGCCTGAAGTCTTTTTTTTCCTCTTCTTTCTTTTTTTCCCCCCTCCTCCCTCCCTCCCTTCGTCTTTTCATTCCTTCTCCTCCTGATGTTTGGGTGAGTTTTATTTGTCCGGGTCCCATTGTTAAAAGCTGCTTTGAGCAAGGCAACAGCAGATAGGTGGGTGTGTGTCTGTGTGTGTATGTCTGTGATGACAAAAGACTACAGAGTCTTCTAAAATCCCCTTTAATTACTATTGATGCTGTACAAAAGTATATTCTATTTTTTGGACAGATTGCTGGAGGCAGTCGCTGACAAGGCATTGTAATCCACAGACGTAGAGGGACTCATACAACTGTACATTATTCAAGAAAATGAAATTGTAGCTATCTGACATCATCTAAATATTGTTGTGGAATGTAATTAGCATCTGTGTGGATCTTAGCATTTAGTTATGAGCATAAACGTCCTTTGTAAGAAATAAAGCAAGGGCCTTACAGCAGGTAATTGTGTTGCATGTAACAGCCTTTGTGTGTGATGACAATGTTTGAAGGCCCTCTTGGTGATGACAGACATATTAATGGAAGGATCTCACTTGCTCATACTAGTTTTTGTCTGGCAGTAGTAGAGATGGCAGTCTTATTTTAGGAGTTTTAATAGGGCGTTGCCTGGCAACCACAATAAAGTTGTTTAGGTGTGTGGGTGTATGTCTGAGTGCATGCAGTGGAAACATGCATCATCCTCTTCTGCCTATTTAATTTGTGGTGTACCGTAAGGCTCCGTTTTAGACCCACTATTGTTTTTTCTTAAAGTGGGGACATTATTGTCAAATATAATATTAATCGATGGGACTCTTTGGCTTTGGCTTGATTCAGATCTGATTTGAGAGGTCTTATGGTTCATTTTAGGTTTCATTTTTATACAGATGACCCCCAATTGAATTTATCAATAACTCCTTGAATTACTAGTGATTTTCTCACTCTCACTGACTGCCTTACTGGGATTAAGTGCTAGATATCCGAACATTTTCTTCAGCAAAAACTAAAGACCATCTTATCAACTTTTCCAAACTTCAATCGCAATATACATTCATGACAACCTTGGCAGTCACTCAAAACATCTTAAACTTGTGGCAAAAAATCTTAGAGTTCTCTGTTTTAATGGTAAATTCAAGAAGGTTCCTTTTCGTCTCACACCGAATTGATCTGATCACATTTGGGGTTAAATTAGGTCAAGGCCCCCAAATATATCTGTCAACTTCTAACACTTTGTGAGCTGGTCCACTGCCTGAGGTGCTCTAATAAGGTTCTCCTGGCTGTTCGAAGGTTCAGGTAAGTTATGAGACTTGATGGAGCCTTTGCTGAGTGAGTTTCTTGCCTGCTATTAGCCATGGTATTTTCTGGTGCAATTTTACATTTCATTTTATTTTTCCCTATGTCACTACATTAGTGTATTTAATCTTTTTTTTAACACTTTTGTACACATATGTGCTAGTATAGAGATCTGCATAAGTAATTATTGTGTGATTGTATACGTATAAGTATGTGTGTTGCTGAAAGAGTTTGGCTTGGAAAAAGGGTTTCTTGAACCACTAATATTGTCTGCAGACCTGTGAGTAACCAGGGCCTCTTCACCAGACTTGTTAACACCCTGACCAAAACTGAACCAAAACACGACCCCGCTCCTGAGCCCAGAACCCCCCAGACCCAGCAGCTTTAAACACCAGAGACCATGCCTGACCGCTAACCTTCACCACTGACAGACAACACACATACGACACAGAGTTACGCAGAGTAACCACTGCAATATGTTGCAGCAAGACACAGTACATGTGATGCCATAATGGTTTTTGTCACCTCCTATGTTTGTCTGTCAACAATTAACTATAATGAGAACAGTGGGTTTGGACAGAAAGCCTTGTATATTGTGTTAATACAGCTCAGCTATTATCGCTCAGGAAGTTTGTCTCAGCTGGCTGCAGCCACCGTCAGGAGCAGCTGAAAGGAGACAGAACCACCTATAAAAGCATATTGGTTTAAGCAACCACTCCCTGTCTATTAGCTCAAAATGACATTTAATGAGGCCTATTAGCTGTGCTCCAAATCAGCAGTGTGGCTGCACTAGACACTAGACTAATGACATCAATAACACACACACTCTCTCTCTGAAATGTTATGGGCCTGCACACATGCAGAGGCAGGCACTGGACGACAGAAATACATGCGTCAGCAATGATATCTTCATAAGCAAACAGACACACACATGCCTACATGCATGAACACACACGCAGACGTCCACAAACACACTTGTTGAGTTGTTGGTGCAGTGGCGAACCACAGGGTAACCAAGAGCTGTCAAGCGATTAAGCACAATGTGAACCACAAAAACCGAGTTAGCCTCCTGCTAATAGCACGGTGGCCAGAGGGACCTGACTAACCACTTACCATTCTCGCACACGCACGCGCACACACATACACTCATTGGAAAATCATACCGCAGATCTTTAAACTAGGCCTCACTGATATTCGTCAGTCTAACCACCCGATTAATTAGTTAAAGCTTGATGCCACAATTCAGAGATATGAGCCCCCTTCATTCATGGGTGGTCCTGCTTTATTCTCTCTCTTATATTAGATGAGGAACCCCTCGGGAAAATGACATCCTTTAGGAAGACTCATATGGCTACCATAAGGCTTATCAAACACATTTACACAAAATGTCCTTCCTGAACGAGGCACCCGCAACCACACGAGTCATTAACAGGGAGCAAAAGTGTCAGAAAAACACTCAACAAGAGAGTGGTGATTTATTTCAGCTTTTCACACCAATCTGTAGCCCAAATTGAAATCTAGTGTTATTGTCAGTGTATTTCCACCAAACAACACAGTGTTTTTACAGCCAGAGCCACAGAGTGCCAGTGTATATCAACTTTAAGACAGCCTACTGTTCTTTCTCTGTGTGGACCTCTCCCTTAGGGGCCCAGTGTACCACAGGCCTCCTAATTACCCACTCGTTTAACACAAAATAGAGCTGTAATGGCCGACAAAGCCCCCCATGTGTCAATGAAGCGTTCACAGATTGAATCGCAGTCCTGGAGACAGCCGGTGCTCTCAGCACTGAGGCCTCCTCCATGCTGAAACGTGGAGGAGGGCTTGAGAGGGCACATGTGTGTTTTGCCACCCTCTGAACTCGTCTTAATGACCCCTGAGATTGAGACGTGTTCTGGCTGTAGTTTCTGGGTAAATTACACCGGCGCTGCAATTCTGACCACTTAACGGCAAACTAAAGAAGTTCAGGGGTTACGTATGATGACATAGTCTTTATTGCTTAAATTACTGTCCTGAGACTGAAGTTAAAACATACAAACTTTAACTTTAAAGCTTTCAACCAGACCACAAATTGAGCAAAAACAAGGGAAGAACAAAGGATAAAAGTGGTAAGTCTCCTCCCCTCACCTGACACCATCAGCTATAGTTCCGCCTATATGTAGTTTAGTGTCTCAATCTAACATCGCAAACTTTACATCCACGCCTCCATCAAGGCTTTATTAAAAGACTGAAACTTTATTGAGAACAAGCCTCCTCTCTTCTAAACAAACCCTTCCTCCGACTCATCTGCTCGCCACCAAACAACAGGACTTGTTTGAAAGTCATCTGAAGGGGGACGGCAGATGCACAGGAAATGCTTTTGATCAAACAACATGGCTCAAGAGCGCCTAGCGATGGAGGGGAAATAGTGGGTGTGATTGTGAGTACATGTGCGTTTGAGGACAAGCATGTGCCTTTGTTTCTGGGTGCGTGTTGATGAGCACTGCATGTCTATTGTGTGAGGCGGTTTTTGGCACCACGGGCAGGTTTCCTACAACAGAGACTGATGGTGGTACTAATCCTACTGTCTCCCAGCTCCTCTGTGTCTCTGTGCGTCCTGGTGCCATATGTGACGGAGGCCGCCGGGCGGGTATGATGAATATGTTTTTTGTTTTTTTTTATGAATAGGGAGGAGGATTTGGGAAACAGCTGCATGCCAGACCAGTTGGCACTGACGGTTATAGTAAAGTTTTTTTTCCTCCTCAGTTGTTTTTATATGGCCCATTAAAAGGAGCTGATGCTAGCACTCTGCTACCCAGTGTACCCTCTCGGGAATATTTGGCCGCGCGTTTTATTCCTCTTCCTTTTCTCAAACCTTCACATGGGAGGCTGAGCCGCTTTTTCACTGGTCAGTGTTCAACTTAAATAGAAGTTGATTACTTATTAACACAATCACAACTTCTTACAAAAGATGTTTATTTTGTTAATTAACCCGTTTATTACACTCTCATCGTTTTAGCTGGGCATGTGCTGCCATTGGCTAGCTGCACAGTCAGACACACCCACAGCTTAGTTAAAGGGACAAGTTTAGGAAAACAACTAAGTCTGTACCAAGAGTTGGTCTTTGGAGGAAGTTTAAAAAAAAATTGAAACACAATTACGCTGATGATGTCATCTTGTTTATCTCAGCTTGGGCTTGAGACTTAAAATTTGAGCCTTCATTAAAATCTGGAGGTGTGGCGCTTGACTGAAGTGAGCATTTATGAGGCAACAAGGGTCTAATTAAAGATGTTGTTGTGATGCATTATGGGGAATGTAGGAAGCAGTGTTTTTGGAGATTGACCCACAGAGGTGATAATAAAAACAAGCATATTTGGAATTCAAATGCTTTGATTTTAAACATGCTTTTTGTCTCTTCTGAGTCCACCCTTTCAAGGCACATTAAAAAGATGAAATATGGATCATGCATACTCCCATAGTGTATTAGCGTGCAGTTGTACTCACTCCTGGGCTCACGCGGTCCGTCCACGGTGACCTTTATGGCTCGGTGGTAAGTGGCCACTTGTGGTGGGTTAGTGAATACTGTGATTGTCAGCATGAAGCTCTTGCCTGTGGTGACATCAAACAACATCAAATGACATACCATCTGCAGAAACAATGACTTGCATTCATTGCTAAACCATCCCTAAGTCACAAGTGTGGTTGTGATCACATAATGGCCAATACAAACTGGGGGAAATCGACTTTGAGAGGAGTAACGACAGACAATATTGGCTGTTTGAGAGGCTCTATTTAGGTTTTTTGGCAGAGCCTAGATGAAATATTAACCAGAGGGGCCAGTATATTGTTGTCCGGAGTTTCTCTCTGTCTAACACTGTGTGAGTGGGCGACAGGCATTTTAATAGTCACTTCCTTTCTCGATGATCCCCAGCAGTTGCTGCCTTGGGGTTAATTGTGTGTCCGTGCAAGTGTGCACGTTCTTGTGTGTTTGCACGAGGAATGCTATGAATCAGAACGTAGCAGCCAAGTCAGCAGCAGCATTAATGTATGAGGTATGCAGACACGTCACGTAACCAAGGCTACGAGACGCAAACGGGAAGTGGGGGGGGGGCAAGTAGCTACAGCGACTCATCAGAGCAGCTGTCCACTCAGTCGCAGCCGTCCACCCGCGTGTGTCCTCATCCGCTTCCGTTCCACACTGTAGCTCACTATAAACATGCCTTTCACAGCAGCCATGAGATGATTCGGGGAGATAGCACACAGATGCAACAGGTGTCCCACATACCTGGTTCGAGGGCCATGTGGGTACAGCAGAGCCAGTGATCTGCGATAAAGTGGGACACCCGGTGAGTCACCTCCCTGCGCTCCCTCCCATCATCGCTGCTGTCATGTGCTACCTGCGATCTAATTTGGGCTTAGTGTCAAACAAGCCCGTTCACTAGCACACTATTAAGCCTAATGATGTTATCAACAGTATCCGATTACTCTATGTCACCTGTCCTATCCATCCAAGCTGTCATGAAGAGGTGGCACCTTTTTCAACCCAGTAACTATCCATCCTTGTCCATCTCTGTTTGCTCCCCCCTCCTCTTTATAGACAACCTTTAGCTATCTAACATCCTATCAGTTTGCTCTGTTTGTACTTATCTCCGTCGTGGCCAGGTATTCATTTCAGACACCTTGTAGCCTGATCCCCCTGGCTCCTTTGTCACTTCCTGTGACTAGATTCTGTGTCACAGCAAAGGGACGCACGCAAGGTCTCTGTGGCAACACGTTCCAGCGACCATGCCTCATCTCTTCTCTATACTTTTGTCACCCCTCATCCCTCTTGACTACCACTGCCAGCTGACCTATTGACAGGAAACTGAGAGGAAAAGCCAGTGGCTGCTGACAGCTCTTATCACCATCAACTTATTATTGGTGAAAGTTTTCTAGGAGACAAAAAGTCTCTAAGAAAATATTTCCATAAAGTTTGGAAATGGCGAGTGAGAGCCCACCGTAGGTGCCAAACTACAAATCATACATAAAGTGATTAAGCATTAAGATGGTGAACGATGCAACAAGAAACTTAGGTGATGCCAAATATTCAGGGAATTCCATTTGGCCCAATAGCAGTGTGCCTCTGCCACACTGCCTAACAGCCTGGGGATATGTGCAGAGCGATCAGCTGCAGGGCTGCAGCACCACCCAACATGTTTATAAGCCTGACTTGAACTGGGTCATGTCAGGTGAACGTTTTATGAAGAGGATGAATAAAAGCCTTGTTTCTCGTTATCAGAGCAACAATTTCTTCTGCAGCTGATGCTGGACAGACACACATCCCTTCTTTGTCCACAGTATTGTTTCTTAACCTAGAGGGCAAAGATACCAAGAAGGAGACAGAGGCTTGTCTGTTTCACCTTGGTTAAAAGATAAAAAACGAGATGAAGGATCCTGCTTTTAAAGCAAAAAGAGTGGCAGGAAGATGACTCGCCACTCTAAGGAGACGGGCGCTGGGATTTAGAAAGATCATTATGTGGTTGCCACGTAGGGAATGTGACCACTAATCCACACCGCTGAACCTAATAGTTCCCTCTGACTAATAGAAGTGTACAGAGGAGAGCGCAGTGTTTCAGGCCTCACCTCTGCCGCTGCGGCCCACGAAGCGGAGGTCGTTGAAACGCGCAACCTGGTTCTTCATCACACCTGAGGCATTCCGCAGCTCGGCAGAGTAGTTCTCATCGTTCCCTGCCATTACCGTGACAACAGTCCCATCAGGTATGTCTCCCAGGGCGACCACCTGTCGGTGGGCACAAAGGCCAAAAATTAAGCAAGTAGTTTTATTTATTATTTACTTTACACCCTTGTACTGAGGCCAAAATCTGGTGAACTATATAACTGCACAATAAGCTGCAATATATTCTCTCCCTCTCATGGTTAAAGGAAATAAAAAAAAAATAAAAGAGGGAAAATTTAATAAAGCAATTCTGTCAGTTAAAAGCCAAAAGCTGAGTGAAACCAAACATTTGTTCATTCTCGGTTTCATCTGGCTAATGTGACAGCCTTGTTTTACATCATGCCACCCCCCCCTCAACACACACACACACACACACACACACACACACACACACACACACACACACACACACACACACACACACACACACACACACACACAGACACACACACACGAACCCCTCCCCAAATAATGTTGATAAATGGATTTAATTTCAATCTCCCAAAGCTGCTTGATATCATGATGAATGCGATTATGTGAATCACTCTTCAAATACTTGTCTTTATAAAACAAAACAAAGAAAAGCAGTGAGGCCTCGTGTTATCATTTAGATGCCTGGATGCAGATGAAAGAGTGTGAGCAGGCCCGAGCGGCAATAATTACACAGCCGTCGCAATGAGAACGGTTAAATAACACACATATATTTTTTAAGTGTCACATTTGATTTGAAGCCAGAGCCATAGCTACAAATTTCCACTGTGGTGTGTCTCTGATCCAGACTTTTAAATAATATCTGTGGAGTAATTAATGGGGCCTTCGCTGTGAAATATCAGTCAGTCAGCAGAGGCCTTCAATATATAAACAATTATATAAATACATCTAATAATATACATTTTCTGCCTTTGACTTTCAGCTCATTAGACATTCAACATGTGAAGAGGACTTACAGTAATTTAGTGTAATCATTAAAATTGTTTTTGGTCACAGTAAATCAAAGTGTGGTTGTAACAAGCTGTTACAGATTTAAATTTGATTTGTTTTTTTACATGTGAAAATAATTGTCTTATTTAGAAAATGTCATTATTATTATTATTATTACTGGCAGAATGACAGGGCCACAGTAATTTAGTTCACTATATTAATTGACATTCAATTATTTATTTTTTTGGTACAAAATATGATTTGGTACAATATAAACATGCATTTCCTTCTTTTACATTTAGACACATTCAACCCAACCTCTTCCATTTTTTCTGCCATTTTAAGCATCACCTTCCGTTTAAGTTTTATATTTTTAAAAATGCATTATCTGAAATATTTAGCTTGGGAGGTCACACTGAAAACGTTAAAACGGATTAACTCGTTAGTTTAAAATCTCACTATTTTACATTTGTATTTACGTACCCTTGTGTTTTTGTAGAAACAAATAAATACAGGTGATAACAATAAATACAGGTGATATAATGTCATATGGAAGAGAATAAACATCATAAAACTGACCTAAAATCGCGGCATGCAACGGCATCAAATTAATTTGTTAAGTTGCTTAGAGAACAATCCTGCACTTCACGTGTTTTCTTTTTTAAATCCGTGTTTGGCTCCATTTAGCGGCAGTCTCTCTTCCAGTACAGTTGAAGCACACTGCAGTTTACCCTTCCAATCTAACACACGAGTCGGGACTCACCTTGAAGGCGACAGGCAGCGTCTTGTTGCACCGCCAGTGGGAGGGCAGGACCGAGCACAGAAAGTTGGGGCTGTCTGTGCGCACCAGCTCGGCCGGGTGGTCGGCGATGATCTCGGCCATGCTGCGGTTCTCGTGGGGACGCAGTCTCGGCACCGCCGCCGCGTCCGGCTGCCCGGCCGGGGAGCTCACATCGTTCATCTTCCCTGGGACCGGCTGGAGGCTGTTGGACGGCGGACTGAACCTCCGGCTGGCGCTGGGATCTACGGGAATGCGCATCACAACAGCGTGGACGATCAGAAACAGAAAAAGGCACCAGAGAGGCTCCTCAGCTTGTTCTCTTTCTCTCTCACACGCGCTCTGGGGAGAAAGTGTGCGCCGCCGCTGCTCGCTGAACCTCAGTGCGTCTGCCAATGGAAACTGGGACTGAGCGAACACCAACGTCTCAGAAACCGTCTCCACTACAAACTTTAGTGGTCGCCTTCAAAAAGACATAAAATACACTTCTCCAGCGAGGAAAAACAACCCCTGAAAACTTGATGATGTATAAATGACAAGTTCTCTTTTTCTTTCAAACTTCTCGGAAGAAGCGTCCGTGCGCCATAACGCAGGCGTCGCTGCTCATGTGTGGATATAAATAACATCAAATAAATGTCCAAGCGCGTAACAGGCTATAGAGTTACAGAGGAAAAGGCAGGTTTAAAAAGGAGCAGCCGAGCCAGATGCTGAAAAAGTTTTTGTGTGTCTTCCTCGAGTGAGAAGTCAAAGCGCTGCTCCAGGTGCGTCTTTGTGCCAGACTGAAAGAGACTCTGGAAGCCCGCAGGCTATGTACACACACAAAAAGTTTTCAAAGTCAAAGGGAAAAGCTTTGACAATACTTTAACAGAGCTATTTATAACCCAGCGACGCCTGCGAATTGTATATTTTTCCGTAAATTCTCTCTGGTTTTTTAGGGTTAAAAAGGTTGATGGATCAGCGAGAGAGAGAGAAAAAAAAGTCATCGGTGTTGAGATGAAGGAGGCGGAAAAACGAATCCAGTTTTTGTAGCCGTAAATGTGGTTAGTGTTTTGAGGCCGGGGTTTCCCGTGCGCAGGCTTTTTGTGGTTTATATAGCTCAAGCGCTGAGCAATTACTGCACTGATGCGACTCCAACACGTGGTGTCTGGAGTCAGATCCATTCCCTGCGCCATAATCTATCACGCCTATATACACGATCGCACAGGTCTCCGTGTAACGTCGACACCTTCATTAAACACACATGGGGCTGCTGCGTCTCGAGGCACAGTTGTTCCCTAATCTCGATCGATACTCACAGTTACAGAGTTTAGCCTCGATGTACGTACCGACATGTCACCGCTCCCCCGGACCGGCCCCCGCGCTCCTAACCCCGGAGGAGGTGGTCATTTCCAGTTAAAGAGTGTAGCACAACGCATCGGTCCACCATCCAGTCCCCCCCCCCGTGTTGTGTTACCACGATATCCCGACAATGAGCTACGCACAGGGGGAGCGTTCAGAGAGCCGAGCCCGGTCGAGAAGTGACTCACGCTCCATAAGGTAGGAGTGAGTGAGTCAGAGCAGAGCGCAGAGTCAGGTAGAAGAAGCAGGGGTAGAGTTTCAGCCGAGCGCAGGGGAGAGCTGTTGTGCAGGTGTACAGGTACTCTGCTCCACACGGGTGTTCGTCCGCGTATGCGGTAGTTTCCTATCATCCAACTGATCTCTTCAATTAGAGAGAATCATGTGTCTCAACTTCAATTCAATTACAAGACAACTAGATCCAACAGCTCCAAAAGTCGACCATCTGGATAGAGTGGAACGTGCGTAATTACGCACACTTTTCCCCAAAAATATCTCAAAAAATGACAGAGGTGGAAAGTAATCAAGTAAATTTACTCAAGTACTGGGTTATTTGCATTCAATGCTATTTTATACTTATACTCCATTACAACATAAGGAAATAATTGATCTTTTGGAACCTTACTAGATTTAAGGAGCAGCCTTTAATGTGCATATTAAGATTTGAACAAACAAAACATAGGATGAACTTATAAAATATCACTTCTTTTTGTATTTAAACTACCTACAATTCTGTAATTTAGTTAAACTTAGCTCTGTCTTGACCAACCTCAAAAAAAAGAGGCTAATTTCACCTCAATGTAAAAGTAACAGTCATTTATTAACACAAGCAGTATAATAAACTATTCACAGGGGGCAGCTTTTTATAATATGAGTACCTATATACATTTAAGAATTTTGCAGATAATACTCGTCAATGCAGGACTTTTAATTGTATTATTTACTTCAATACTCTTTCAACCACTGCAAAATAAATGACGCAAAAATATTTTTCTAACAAATTAAACATTTTCCGAAGAGAGGCAATACAAACAACCAAAGACACCACGCACTTTGGTTAAGTCGCATTTTAAAAATCACGAATGACACCTATACAGTCCTTCACGCTAACAACTTGTTAAAAATGAGATCAAATGGGAGAATAATTTTTTTTTAAGCTTTGATTTCAGTGTTGAAATGTGCATTACTCAGAGTGGATGCTGGACTGAAGACAGTCAGTGCGAGGGCCTGCTCTGCCTGCCCCTCCGGTATCTACTGTAGAGGGCATCCTCTACCCTCCGTGAGCTCTCCTTGAGATCTCAGCCGACTCTCATCACCCACCCCGCCCTCCGTCCTGATTATCCATCAGTCTCCCGATGAGTGTTTTCTGAGTGCCACATCACACAACAGCATGTGTAATGCTACTCTGTGTTCCTTTTCCATTGCACTTACACATGCTTTTATTACAGAGTCTTTAAGACAAAGGCCTTTGATACTCTGGGCCCCGTTTCAAAAATAAAAGCAACTACTGGGAGGCACAGCTGCCTGGTTGTTTAGATCCTGTCACGGCTTTTGCAACTTATTTAAAATGCTGCAGTTGTATAGAACTTTATACGTTTCACAACAAGATGTTTGTTCAGAGACACACAAAAGGTTTGGTGCAGCCCGAACATTTGAAATAACTTGACTTCTTATGTTTCATAACTATGTATGTACGTGGGTGTGCACATTCATACATGTCTGTTAGCATGTGTGTGTGTGAGGATGTGGGAGGGATATATATATAAAGTCTGAAGGCACTGACACGCATCTGGCACCTCGTCATGTGGACAGGGAGGGGGAAAAGGAAAAAAAAAAAGAGTGATTGAGTTACACTTCCCCTCCATGTGCCCCAAACACCAGAAATATGGTTCACATTGTCCAACATTCTCAAAGATCAGCTAACAACTCATGGATGAATAAATGTGAATAGTAGTAATTAAATCTGTAATAGTGATAAACATGGCCTTGCAGGAACCGTGAAGCTAGTTATTCCAACAGAGTTAAGTTTCACCTCTGATATTATCTTTTTTTTTTCTTCAGCGCTCACTACGTTTGCAGTAATGTGGAAAACCTCCTTAATGTTGTAGTGAAATCTAATTTAGGAAACGTTAGGGGATGAAATAATAACTCATGCCGAGTCAATCAAGTTAGTCGGCCTAATTATTTTGAATGCATATGTGTTTGACATTGCCTTTCTCCCGATTACAATTTAAATGTAATTTTTTGCATGTTCAATGAATAAAAAGAAAGATTTGGTACAATTTCACATCCTCAGTCACACTTTTTTAATCGTCTTTTGTGTTGTCATCCTCTCGGAGGCAGCAGCAGGAAGAACCCCTTGATTTTTCCCACCTCTATACCCCCCTCCCCCGCTCGTCCAACCCGGTGTATAGTTTTGACAAGACCGGCTCATCAAAGAGTGTTTGTCCCATCTGACTCTGCTTTTCTTCCCCGTTGCACGTCCAGCATCTGCCTTCCAGCTCCCTACATACTACAGGATACTGCTGCTCATGCTACAATGCCTGCTATCTGGCGCCCTGTCATCCAGAGGTGAGGGGCGACCTCTGAGTTTTAAAAAATCTGCCCGTCCTGGAGATGTGAGGCAGACAGCGGGAGAGGGCGTTAATGTTCCTGAATTTGCCGTTTCAGTCAGAAAATACTTCCATCACTGAGCCAAATATCGACTTTGGATTCAGATTAAATCCTGTAACCTTTTACACATTATTGGCCTTTAAGGGCATTTTACCGACTGCATCAGACTTAATATTATGTGGTAATGAATCTCACGTAATGCTGCTCCCTCAGTGTGGCTGCTGCTTGCCTGGTGCACAGCTGGATCGTCTCTCCCGGCTCTGGTACTATTCATCTACTGTGTTACACTGGCTCGGAGTCATTGCACAGTAGGAGAAGTCACTAAGAGTGAAGAACCACAGTATACCACATTGAGCAGGATGTGCGTTTTATGATTTATGGTAATATTGTATTTCTGCCTCTCAGTTTCGATTATTTGTTTTCAATAAAAATCAAACTCGGCTGACGCTCCGACTAATTTTCCTGTCGAGATATCAAGCGTATAATAAAAGTTTTTTGTTCTCGTTCCCACTTGGAATGACAGCGACTGTGTAAAACGCTAATAGGAGCACATACACACAAAGAGGCACACACACGCATCTGTCTATAATGTTGTCAGCAAACCAACCGTGCAGAATCTCTCTGTTTCTTTACATCTCTCTTGCTCTTTGATTTTTACACAAACACACATTTAGACCATGTTTATATTCACTATTAACAATACCTCATTAGGAAAGATTACACGACACAGAGCCCAGTGTTGATGCTAAAAAGTAAAACAAGAGTCTGATGCAACAGTTCAAGTGCAACACACCCAAGTGTATATGGACTCATGCACTTTTTTTATAGAAGAGCAACAACAACACGATAGTGAGAAATGTTGATTTCTCTCCACACCGCTCTTCCTCCTTCCTCCTCTTTTTCACAAGCACATACTCTCATCATTCAAGAGGAAAAGTACAGCCACTCAGGATTAAGGCTCCATTTCACAGTGGTGCATTTTTCAAGACACTTAATTATAGCTTTCTAGAGGAGGGCTGTGACGAGGCCCAGACTGCTGCAGCTCTAACGGGATGTTTCCATGTTTGGCAGACCACCAGCCCAACCAGCTTGCCAGCGGACCAATCAGCAAGCCCACCAGGCGAGGCAGCGGAACAGCCAAATATCCAGTCTATACTCGCCAATCAATACCAAAAGAACAGACACACAGCCGCAAATTTAGCCTGCCGGTCAGTCGCACTCTGGTGTGTAGCCAGGCCAACCGGGCATATCAATTAGTGAACCAGCTAGCCAGCGGAGGATGACGAGAGGGCAGAAACTTTACTCTTCGTGACCTCATCGACACAGCCTCGCCGACTCACATTCACGCACTGATCCCAGATCACAGCTAAGCCCTTAATGACTGTTTGTCACCGAGCCCGTGACATCACTGTGAACTTTTAGGATGAGGACGGCACGTTCTGTGGTGTGTGTGTGTGTGTGTCCCAGAGCAACCATTTTCACGGAGGCTCTTCCAAGTTCGTATTAGACTTTTTGACTTTGGCCCCTGGAGTGGTCGTGTCTATAGAGTTTTAGAGGATTTATACTGCAACATAGAGAGATGCAGAGCGAGTTTGTCTGACTTTTCTTAAAAATGGCAGTGAGCAGCGGAAAGAGATGGAGACATGGAGGGGGCGGCTGCTCACTGCTTGTGGCAGGAGGGTAGAGAGGGAGGGAGAGAGGGGTATAAAGACAATTTCCTCTCTGCTCTTATTGCTCTGACTGTCTGCCGCCTACTGCCTTCATGGAGGTCCCTAATTGAGATCACTTGTACTTAAAAATAGGAACAAAAAAGGAACTTCTGTGGGCTGGGAGATGGAGAGGAGAAAAATAAAGCAGTAATATGTGACGAAGGCTGCCATTAAAGAACACCAATGATAGATCTTAGGGACTCGGGCTGAGAACTCTTTCTGTGTCTGCCAGGGAAACTTCAGATGTTGACGTGCCACACACCACCTGCTGTCATACACTAAAACTGTGCATGTATAAAGAGTGTTTGTAGGTTTTTTGTGTGTGTGTGTGTTTGTGTGTGTGGCTCTTTGATGGGGAGGGGTGACAGCACCCGGGGCTGAGGCCAGATAAATGCCAAAAAAGGGGGAGTTCGGTTTTTCCACTTTTGTGTGCAAGTGTGTGTGTATGTTAGATTTTTTTTGTGCATTGCTGCAACAAAATATCTTGTGCAGTGATCATGCATATTTGGCCGCCCCCATTCTATGCAGCCTTTGTGTCATTTACTTTTACTTGCCCTTCACTTTAATTCAAACGTTCCACCAATCACAACGTCCCCGGAGCCGCCTTTCCCACACTTGGTCCCAGAGTGTCCCTAAGGCGTGCTGGTTTTGCCTTCAAATCATCTATCACTCAATCAGGTCTGATTGTGTAATTAATCAAACAATGAGTTCCCCCCCGCCTCCTTGGAGACCAGTTTGAAGGATTGGTTTTTAAGGAAACGCAGCGTATCCAGGAGTGGTACCGGACCGCGGCCGGGAACAGGAACCCTGTAAAGAGCGTTTTTCTTGGACTGGGACCCTCTGTAGGTGCTAAAGACAATACAGACACTCCGGCTAGGCCAACATTCCACTTTACACTTTTCCCTTCCTCTGTGTATTTCACTGGTCTACTTCCCCTCTGCAAACTAGCCGGCTAGTATCAAAATATTTATAGTACATCTGCAAGACATGCTGTTCTCATGTATCCAGGACCGTTAAGCCCTGTGTTCATTATGCGAGGTAAAACTAATACCAGATTTATAGGGGGAGATTTCTCTCTGTTCTGCCTGTCCGTGCAGTGCGATTGAGGATGATTTATGTGAGGTAAGGACGCACAGGCGAGATAGAGTGACTAGACGGAGAAAGGCAAAAACAGCGGCAGCGGCCCAGACTAGCACTCGCAGGGGGGCTATCGGCTGTCACTTGCACCATTTCCACTGCTCCCGTTTTGAGACTGGAGGAGGGTAAGGCAGGACGGCGAGCGGCTGAAGACGGCGAGGGAAAGGAAGGAGAGAGTGGGCGAGGATATATGTTTGTATATCATACGTGGAAACAGGGGGGGAGGAATGTCCAGGTGCACTTGGTCCAAATCGATGTGAGGGGCTGCAGAGGAGGAACAGATGGAGGGGGGAAAAAAACTCTGTCATGGATGCTCAATTGAACACAGACATAAACATTTAACTAAAGACAGAGTAAACCCACGCTTGGAAATATACCATACATTTTTTTGTCTTGGAGCATTATAATGTATTAAATATACTATATGTTTTGTTTGGCCATCTTCACAGGATGGGTATCATGAATGGTTTTACGGAAATTGGAAAAACAAAGGTCTCCATTTCTGGGGGGTAATCAACATCTAGCCTGTCAGTCAGTCAAGTGAATATGTCCAGCATTGATATAACAGCCAATCAGATAAACAGGAAATGAAAAAACAGGAATGGGCAGGCGCCACAAGCCGCCGCACCGCTGGGCGTGCATCAAGCTACAGCACTCAACTTCCGAAGGTTTGGATCTTGCTCTCTTTCTCTTTTTCCTGATCTCTCGCTGATCGTGGTCCAGGCTCGGAGCCGCTCCAAAAACACTGAGCACTGAACTCTGCAACCTGGAGCCATACATACTAGACTGGATTCCAAACCATTCAGATGTCAAAATGGCCCCAGGAAACCTTGGCTTGTGAAAAATGTTGAGAGGCCTTACATGCAGCTGCTGATGCTCCGTGTGCCGAACGAGTTAAAGTTGAGAGTGTCATGGCTGATGCGGCTCACTCAGTGATGGGCCTTTGCCTAAAACCTTCTGCCCAAAGCCTATAATTACAGCTGTGCCTATAAAGCTACCGGACAGAAATGACTCACAACAAAGCGGGGGTGTAGAGGGGCAGAAAAGAGACGGATGGTTGGAGTTCACTTTCGTAACTTCCATCCTGAGATGTACGCAAATGAAATCAACTCCAGTCATCTTTGGAAGTGGGTTCAATGAAAGAAAACATCATGAAAGTTGAGCGTAAACATGAAGATAAATGACTATTGTCTGATGAAGTGACCTATGACCCTGGATTTTCTACACACCCTCAGAAATAGACAGCTATTCCAAGACAGGGCCTCGCTGAAAACGCAGATGACGCCAGCTTTATAGCGCGTAAATCGAGTCCTAAGCAGGAGGACTCCTCTCGCTGCGTCCCACGAGGAACATCAATTATGTTGTGAAACACTGTCCTTCAAACACAATCTATTCTGTGGTGTTGCATTATAGCAAAGTTGAGAATTTAAACGTCATATACACACAAACACAGAAGAAAAAAACATCTTCTCTGGCAAGGGGGTTGTTGGGATGTGGTCTCGAGCTGACAATTAAATTGTCCGCCCGGAATACACTGTCACTCTGAAAGCACGAGATTTACGGCAAATCATTTCACGAGAACTGATCATCTTAAATGTTTTAACTGGATTTTATGGCGTCATAGATCACTCCGATATGTTCT
This sequence comes from Paralichthys olivaceus, assembly GCF_024713975.1. Classification (NCBI taxonomy): domain Eukaryota; kingdom Metazoa; phylum Chordata; class Actinopteri; order Pleuronectiformes; family Paralichthyidae; genus Paralichthys; species Paralichthys olivaceus. The sequence continues at coordinate 6,803,346 of NC_091111.1, forward strand.
CATGTCCTCAGGAGACTGTGAATCGTTCCCAGTAGTTGCAGAACTCATTTACAGGCAATTAAAGAAGCGCTAAACAATCCAACTCCTCTCACTGAATTAACGTTAAGGAAGTCTTTAGCAGCCTCCCTGCAAAAGAGAGTAGTTGACCTCTTACACGCCACAGAGCATTTTCACTGAACTCTTCATTCAACCTAAACAAATTAGCATCTGCCTGTAAAACACACTTCAAATCATAAAAACAGGTATACAGGGTTAAACTCTATAAACATTAAACCTATTGCAAGGGATTCTTTTTCATCAGTAATCATCTCACACTGCGAGCCTGATGATTGGGTAATATATATGATGGGCCCTCGGGGTGTGCTTCCCTCGCAGTCTCTCTCCTGTCTATAAAATCTTTTACCCTTGGCTCAACTGCACCATTAGAACCTGATTGTATATGTGCCTTTTAACTATGCCTCTTATAGTTGGCTGTAATGTGCACAGGTCATGTGCATATGTGCGCCTATGCATGTGATGTGCGTGTGTATTTGCAGTGTGTATAGCAGCGATGGGGCTGGCTCTCAGACTTTGGTTAACCAGACTATAATTTGGAGGCCCGGTGAAGACTCCCAGCAGCCTCTCACTGTTTGTTTACCAGGGAGACCAACTCGACTGTTTCTGCTGCATCTGCAGGGTCCTGCAGGGAAAATGGGTGTGTGTGTCTGGCTGAGTGTGTATGAGTATGTGTGTGCAGGTAGAATGCGTGTGTAAAAGTGACATTTTTTGTAGGATCAGTTAAGAAAAACTTGCCTGTCAACATTATGAAGAATACCTTTCCTTTAATTAGCTTATTTTCACATCCCTCATTCCCTCATTTCTCTCATGCATCTTTAAAAACAACAGTAAATCAAGCCTATAATACACACACACCACCCTGCCTATGCTGCAATGGTAGCTTTGTCATAAATAAGAAAACAAAAAGAGCCCGACTCCCCCCTCCAAAAAAACACCCTTGCATAAAGAAGTGTTTGTCAGCAAAAATGACTGCTATTTCTGTTTGTGCCAAGTGTAATTCTCCCGAGACCAAATTGCTCGCTTTCTGTCCCAATTGGTTTTTTTTTTTTCTCTTTTCACCGATTCTCCTCCCAAGCAGGAATAAAAAGAAAACAATGCAATTCAAAAGACCAGAGCTCCCAGCCTGTCATTTAGCTGTAACTTTGAATTGTCTTTGCTCTGCGTGAGCTTTTTTCTCACACACACACATACACACACACACAAAGAGTTGCTGCAGCATCCTAAAATTCCATCACGAGTAAGGAAGAAAGACAGAGGAGGAGGAGAGGAACTTTCAAAATGACTCTAATAAAATATTCCTGCTCCTCTGGGATGCTCCTTTGCTCATTCAGCATCAGGAGAAGTGAAGCGGCAAAGGCCTGTTATTGGTCTCCATCCAAAAAGAGGGAGAAGAGAGAGAGACCTATTTCCTTTGGGGAAAGACAGAAAATAGAATGAACAGCGCAACAGTTGACGGAAAAAACTTTTAACTGCGACAACAAAATGAACTACAGATGACTGTAAGAGGGCAGCTTGTCTGGGTGAGTGACAGGATTCAACTCCAGACTGAACGCCTGCTCCACTGAGGATCAGACACTCTGCATGTATACACACTTTGATCACTCCGAGCTCCCTGTCAGAGCAGCGTGATTGGACTGAATGTGTGTAAACTGGAACATTTCGGGGATCAACATAAAACGGCTACAAGTTCTCGAACGTCTCCTGCCCCAGTCGGGGGGGAAGGAGCTTTGAAAAAGAGCTGAAATGTAACGCTGGGGATTTTTGCACTTTGGTAACATTGCTGTACCAGCATAAACAGTTTGAAACTTTTTTTTTCCTCAGCACAAGCAGGATTCTGGAAAGTTGTAAGACAAGAAACCTTACAGGTATAACTGTATATCTACTCCCTTTGTAATGTATATAAGTAACATAAAAAACACTTACTGGTCTGTTGTGTACAGATTTGAAGTATTTTATTGTACTTCTCTTCCTGCATGGCATTCTTTACATTTAATGAAAATGACTAACAATATAACCCAATTGTAATAATTTAAAACACGTATTCATATGATCTATGTATGTATGACAACTCTATAAACAATGATGAAGTCCAATAGATGCAACTGAAAGCCTCCTGAAAACAAGAATTGAGAATAATTTTCACTTCCAAGGTCGATAATGAATGTTCAAGCTCAACATGTCATCATTACAAACATTTTAAAATTGACGGTGAATGGTGTCTATGTGGACACAGTTAATGGTTAATAAATACTTTGTTCTACTGCCTTATTGATTAACTGATTGATTGATTTTACATTAGTTCATGATTCATAAGAAAAGTAAGAATTGTTGTCATCTGCTGGGATGTTAAAAGCTATTAAGTATTGATATCCTGCTTATTAATGCTAAATGAGGTTAAAGTAAAGTGTTAACACACCTCGTTTTTTGTTCTTAATACCAATTATCTTTCCTTCTTCCTTTCTTTCTCTCTCTCTTTCTCTCTTTCATCTCTTCTCTCTGGAGGCCACTTGACATCTACCATTTCAAGCTTCCCTCGTCTCCCCAGAGACTTGTCAATATCAGCTACACACTATTCCAAGTTCAAAGACTGGCATCCCACTGAACACACACCTACACACACTCCCTGGGCCCCTTTTGTATCTCTGGGGCATATTTAATTTCAGTTGTCTGCACACACGTTTGAATATGTTTCTATACGTGCGTGCGTGTGTGTGTGTTTGCGTGTGTGTGTGTGCGCGCGTGTGTGTGCCGCAGGTGGTACAGCACTGGCGACTGTGATTATTGTGGTGGCCAAATCATTGCCGCCCTGTCACATTTGTCATCGCCCTTTTCCTGTAAGCGTGGGTTGGGATGGGAAGAATAAGGGGAGAACAAAAAGAGAAGGAGAGGGCAGAAGGAAAGGGTAGAGGTAGAAGAGGAGGGGAGATGATGGTAAATAGCCACCCCCACAGTGCCATATGGGAGGTGGTCAGAAAGAGTCAGTCTTGTGTTGCTCTCAGTGGACGTCTCACCAACGCAAACTGATCCGCCCTTTTGTATCATATCTCTTTTTCTTTCTCACTTGCGCTTCACTCTTTCTCTATATTTTATCCCTCACTCTCACATGAAAGAATCAACATGCGCCCTCTCTCTTCCACATGTACTCCAGCCCACCATAAAAGGCTTGAGGGGGCGTTGCTGAGTGGGTGGGCACTCTGATTTTCAGGTGTGTTTGATCTGTTGTGTTCACACCTCGGTGCTGGCAGGGGGCCCACAGTGTGGGCAGGTAATTTGAGCAAATTAGGAGATGGGGCCTGTGTGTTATTAATGACACACCATACCCTTCACTGCACTTCCACCTATTGTTCTCTCCTCTGCACACACCTTTTCTTTTCTTCCGCTCTGAGTCCCCTAAGCCCATCTGTACCTCCTGCTCAACGAAATGCACACACTCATGCACACACACACATACACACAGTGCACATGGGGCGGGAGGAGGGGGGATTGGTTCCAGGTGCCAGTTTGAGTGAGAGCATTAATCAAGCAGACAGATCTCTCTGTCATAGACACCTTTGAGACACACACACACTCTCACACACACACACTCACACACACACGCACACACACACACACACACACACACACACCACTCATTACATTTCTAGGTTTGCATAGTAGTTACAAACTGTCATTATTTCATTACAAAGCTACATACCAATCTGCCATTTCAAGATTTAAGGTTTCTCTGAGTATTTTTTTTAAATATGTGCTGAGTGATAAATGATTACAACTTCAGAGAAAGTGAGCACTGATACAAACGTCTGAAGACACGTTGTAACAAGGTGTACTTATCCCCTCAGACAGCGCCACTGATCTGCTGCCAAGCTATTGATCACAGTCAGAGTTCGGTGTTAAACTCTTTCATGCTCCTTAACTCATCTTGTTTTAGCGTCTCCTTGAAAATTAAGCAAAATCTAACTCCTCTGTGTTTCCACTCTGGCATATTATGTGTTATTTCACACAAATGATCAGTACTGCTTCATAAATACAGCTTACATGTCCAACACGTGCTGCTCTTTGCATGACCTGCTGGTGAGGAGGTTTATATATTTGGGAGTCCGGCCTGAGTCAGAGGGGATACTGCATTCCTTTAAGATTAAACCAACAAGGGGAAAAACCTTCCTTTTTCTCCGGCAGAGGGGCAGAACAGGTAAGGCCTTGTGTAGGGGCTGTGGCTGCGCTCTCACTCACATCGTTACAGGCTGAACGCAAACATCCAGGAGGCTCAACACTCCATATTTCCCGCTTATAGAAACACGGAGTGTGGCAGCGAAGCAGCCTCGGCCGTTCTGCAGGTCAGCGAGGGAACTCTAAACAATGCTGTTCAGGTTTCCTGCGGTTTGAGTTTGCTGTATCAGCTTTGCTTAAAGCCATCTCCCGACTTAAACAACCTGAATAAAAATAAAAAGCTGAATGTTTGGACGGAAGAAAGGAAAGACAGGACACAAAAGAGCGAGAGCAGAGGTATATGAATCTGGGTTATAATACTGGTGTTCTGTTTCATTAGGGTGAACCGGTTCCAAGATAGACCAATTTTCAAAGTGTTAGGTAGTTACTTCCTCTCTGAGGGCTTATATCGGATAACGGTAATTCGCGCAGCGTGATGCAATTGAAATGGATGAAGGGCTGCAGGATCTTGTTAAGTGTGAAAATAGAAAGCTTCCCTGGCTATTCCAATGGCATTAAGCTACCTGGTAATTATGGTGCGTCCAAAAATTATAGCCATGCGTAGAATGAATTTCCAGAGCCGTCCAAGAAACACACACTAATTTGACTTGTATCCCGAGTAAACACTGTTTGGATATTAAACATTTACATTTTGAGAAAAGCCAAATCAGGAGACGTTAGCACTCATAGCCTTAACGAATAGATTTAGTTGCTCCCTGGAGAAGATTGTTTTCCAGTGTTTTATCAACACGTTTAACAGGCAGAGACTGAGAGTGAGCAAAGTCCACTGGCAGGTTGCCTTGTCATAACAGTGCAATTAGCCCCACAGCTACTGAATATGAGGACAAAAGCAGCGATAATACACAGTATTACTCACAGTGCCTTGTGAGTATTTACACTCAGCTCAGTGTTTGTTGTTGCAGTCTCCATATTACAGGGGTGAGCGTAATCTCACGCCTCTCCTGCATGTTTTTTTAACTCCTCGCTGCTTCATTTGGAAGGAGGAGACGCAGATTTTGTGGACGAATCAGTGATTCTGGGATAACAAAAGTTTGCAAGTTGACACTAGATGAAAAGAAAAAGCCCCAGAGTCAAGGCTTTTCTTGTTTTCTGCATTATTTTAATCAGCATTTCAGATGTAACGGATAAAACACGCTTTATATGATCAAATGCAAATACTTGAGAAAAACATACATAACTTTCCCCACAACTTTCACATCCTCACCAGTGGGAAAGACGCATTTGAGTTCCATTACAATCACTGGTTATAGTTTTCTCATGACACTCTCACTTGGACTTTAACAACTACCTCCAGCCTCTTTAGGGCGTAATCAACCCGCCATTCAGCCTCACTACACTGGAGAGAAAATACAGCCCAATTAATCTATCTCTGATTAAACACTGATCACATTAACACGCCGCACCTCCTTGATTACTCGTAGGAATTACATAGACTAATGTGCACCCCCAGCACTAATAAGTCCTAATAGCTTGTACGGCTCGCAAAAACACACAGCGCCATTTCACTCCATCAATATGACCCTGCTGGGATTAAATAACATGTTTGCCTCAGAGGTACAATTAAGCATCGCTAAATAGAGTTCCTTTTAGCGTGGAGTTAAGGGGAAGAGTCTTCTCAGCACAGTAGCATCCAGTGAAACGCTCAGATTTTTCCCCCCTGGCTTTTTCAAATTACCTATTGATGAGTGGGCTTCACGTTCCCCCCCTGGCTGGGGGGAGGCAGGGGGGGGGGATGTCTGGTTCACTTTTAAGATGTCTCCAAGAAGCAGGCCTGTGGTTAGATCTAAAGCAACACTTATGCAACAGAAGCTGCCTTTCTCAAATACATATACGGTTTCCCTGCAAATTATCAGAGATTTTCTTTCAGGGAAAGTTTTTCCGCTCCGGAGTTTTCAGATATTTACCCACATCAACCCGCGATCCTTTTGATCGTGTTGATTTGGGTCCGTCTGTGTAAGCAATTTTTTTTTTCTGTCTCTCTTTACTGAACAATAATTGCTCCCATGACTTAATTGTCTATATGTAATTAAGTTTGTAATAGAGAAAATAGGCACTTAAATGTTCCCCAGAGAGGCACGGTGGTTGAGTGGGTGCCACACATGTTGAAGATTACTCTGCCCTCTCCATCTGATGTGCCAGGATGAGGAGTTATAAAAAAAAATGTATTTGAGCCAATTAAATGAAAATTGCTTGATGTAAATGCCAAGACAAATTTTAATGAGACCCTCTTTTTTTTCTCTTCTCAATTTGGAACATTTGCCTTGCTCCATCAAGTCGGCTCATCGCTGGTAATGTGCGCTCAGCCCCCTAAATTAGAAATGTCCTTCGGTACAACTTTACAGATGGGATAGAGACGTGTGGCTTTCTAACAAACAAAACAATATTTTGTAACTTGTGGCCACAGCAAACCGGCCGATGCCAGACAAAATGGATCCAGAAGAAACACAGAAGAAGTTGAACTTAATATATAAAATCAACCCAAAATCCAGGACGTGAGATTAGTTAAAAATAAGTTTTGTCCAACAAATAGATTTAAGTTCAAGAATCAAAATTAAAACACAGAAATATATGAACTGAAAAAGTGTTAACTGAATTCATCATTCAACTGAAAATCACATCATTATTTCTTGGATCAAAAACATAAATATTTAAGATGCTGTTCCTAATTTTGACAGTCCTTATACAGTACAGCACACTACATGTATTTACTTTGAATTAGAAATACAACAGAAAGCGCTGGAGGTCTTGCAAAATCAAATTACAGAGTCGAGGGGACTTTTTGTGGTTGCACTGACAGATTTACTACCCAGATGTTCACAAGTTGGGGCAACATAAATGGGCCGTAGCCCAATATCAATCAACAATATTTAATATGAGAATCGATTGGTGATTATCTCCCCTCTCATGTCTCCCCTCCATTTGAACATCTGCACACATCTGCTCTTCTCTGTCCATCTCTGGCTCTCCACTACAGTATGCTTTCAATTTCCTGCCGCGCTGCTCCTCTCCGCTCCTGCGCTCCGACCCCGGAGACACAGTGCGAGGTCAGGGGGTTAACGTGGTAATAGGTGGTGGTGATTGGTGGAAGACGCTCGCTCACTCCGTGGCTTTCAGAGCGTATTAGGAGCCACCCCTGCTTCTGTGCAGAGTGGGAGCCCAGAACAGCTGTGTCTGACCACGGAGCGGCTTCTTAAAAAACATCTTTTATACATCTGATTTGGACAGAGGAGAGGAGGCTATGGACCGGAGCGAAGAAAGAGAGAGAGTAGGGTGTATTACACTCAGCCTGTCAATTTCTTGTGTCGTACGGAAATGACAATGTTTGTTTGAATTTGAAATTTATTCTGGCAAACCTGAAATATCATCCATTTCAGCTGATTAAATTCGATTTTTTTAAAGAAGTTGTCTTAGTAGAACGCAGCCAATGCCAAAATAGAGGCCCCCCAAAGAAAAAAGAAAAACTGGAGCATGCAAATCAGCCTTCACAAATAATTGAAAATCATGAAGTTGACACGGCCACTGTTCCCAGGTCTTGAATCATTTGCTGCATATTCCCTATAGATCCATCGTGGGAGCACAGGAGAATGTTGTTTAAAGGTTTGCACAAATAAAGAATAGATGGATATAAGGAATTAATTAAACTCAACATTGTAATTGTGCAAATCCAAGAAAAAACTAATATTTAAAATTTAAAGAAAATGTGTCTTTATGGTTTTGATACATGTAGACACAATTCGGATCATAGGATATAATCCCAAACAAGTCAAACTTTGTGATTCACAGAAAGGCAGCAAGTTGTGTCATATCAAAGTGATTGTTTAGAGTTCAAATTAATTATTACAGTGCTTTAATTACAAATTCATAATATGGAAGTGGATATGGAGCCACTTTTGGTTCAATTTGGATTCATTTTTGTTGATTAAACGTTCCCCAGAGGCTGCGGAAATCGACGCAGATTAATTAATGGCAGCAGTGAGACTGAACATTTCCAGGAAGCAATTACAGGCCTTTTATTGGCAAACTAATCAATACTTCTTCCCTACACATAACAGAGACACCCAACACACACAACACAGTAATCCCCACATCTTGTTCCAATGCTCCACTGTAAACTCTCTAGTGCAGTGTCTGTTTACATTTGTCAAAACTATCACCCCTGCTTTTGTTTTTGGTTCCGCAATGCCATTGCTTTGTAAATCTAAGGGTATGTTGCACAAACATGTCATCTCCCTCTTTCAAAAATATTTATAAACATCACATAGAGTAAATACTGGGATATCTAAATGCGGAAAGAAAGCGATCCTCTTTTTTTTTCTTTTTGGGATTTGCGCACCACAGTAAAAAGCCGTGATGGTAGTCAGGTCTTTCTCCCACCACAAAAGCTTGGACCTTGGTAGCAAGGGTCCTCAATGACCTCAGCTGATCGCCCCACACTCATCTGGACCCAAACCCTTCAATCGGATCCAACATCCTTACCCGCTTTACCCAGACCCCTTCACTCCTCCATCCAAACCTCAACACCTGACCCCAAGTCATCCCCGTGACCTGAGCCCCTGAACCCAGCTCCAAACACAGAGACAACAACGGAGACCGGAAAAGCTGTACTCACCCCAGAAGAAGTTTTGTTGACATGGTGTCACTGTGCTGAAAAGGCTGTTAGATGCCATAGCTGCCTCTGGTTGCAGCAAGCCCCACTTTTGTTCCTCTGTGGTTTCCGTGACCCTTGACACGTCCTAAACCAAGAGCACGCAGCATGTCATGAAGAAAAAAAATGGAAAAGCCATCCACAAGACATGCTTTTACGTATCAACTATTTGGATGACCACAAGTAACAACCAGGTTTGGTTTTATAGAGAAAAAAAGTGCAGAGGCAAATATCGCCTTTGCGGATAGATCAGATGGTGTCGGACTTGCTTGCTTGGCGAGTGTGGTTGGAACGTACTTACTCGCTTAGCGCCGTCCTTGTGACTGGTGCTGGCCCGCGACGATTAACCATTTACACTCCAGGTCGCCCTCAAACACCAACCCCGAGCCGCACGTCTGTGGTTCTGTGGTTGTTTGGGAGGCGAGCAGAGCCCTCACACAACCCAAAAGGCACCAGCTTTAAAACTCGTCTCTTTCCTGCCCTCCATGTGCCGTCACTGGAGAGCCTGGGTCACATGCCCTCTGACGTCATCACGGCAGAGCAATTGAATGGGACAGCCTACCGTTGTGGCTTTCTTCCCTCTCCTCTCTCTTCTCGTCTCTTCTCCCTGGACTTTTTTCTCTCTCTGGCTCCCCTCCTTCTCTGTTGCGCGTGGTTCGGCAGCGTTTCCAAGCTCTCTAGGGGATCGGGATCTGACGCTCCCATGAGTCAGGAGGCTTCAGTGGGGGCAGCTTGTTCAACCACCCATGCCTCCTCAGCATATGGGGAACAGCGTTCCCTCAGCTCTGCTCACCCTTCTCTCTCTCTCTTTCACCCCCCCTCCCTTCTCTCTCTCTTTCAATGTGTCTCTCTGACTCTGCTGCTCCTTCCCTCAACTCCTTTAACAGGCTGCCGTGCTGCTCCTGTCTGCCTCTGAGCACGGAGAGCTGAGCTTGGTAAGATTTGAGGGTGTGAGTGAGGAACGAATGGCTGGCTGGCGGCGTGATATTGGGTGTGTACATGTGAGTGTGTGTGTAGAGCAGAGAGAATGGGGGAAGAGAGGGACAGACAGGCTGTGTGTGTGTGTGTGCGTGTGTGTAAGTGGAGGTGGTGTGAAAACAGCTTATTTACAGATGAGTGTCTAGCGAGTTGCCTTAGTGTCACTTTTTTGCAGCTTGAACTTGCTCTCCTGCATTCTTTACATTGCTGTGTCACAGACAGCAGTCTTAGTTATACTTATTATTAATATAAAACATTTGTGCATGTGCACGTAGGCATGCCAGCCCATGCCGAGCTTAAGTGTCTCTCATAGACAATTCCTCTAACAGGCTGTAACTCATTGCCACTTGTCCTCTCTGTGAAAGAGTTTGCTCCTCACAGTTATACTAACACTTGGAAACGTACACTATAACACAGACACCTTCCATGAATGGCCTGCCAACATGTAGTGGATTACAGGGAACTTGTGACAATAACGATGATTCATCATACTTCACCAGGCACAGATTCCCACGCTCGCACATTCAGCACAGAGCCTCACAGGTCCAAGCACAGTGTCATGCCTCGCCTTTGATCATCACAGGAGTTTGTTACAACAGATACAAAACGGAGACGAGGTGTTGGTACAGAAGAAGAGGGATACAGACAAGAGCAAGGAGTTCCATTAAAGTGGGCAAGCATGATGCAGTAAAGAAAGGAACAGTGCCCCAGACCCCATCTGAATCAGTGATTTGCATAAATATATTGCAGTGGTTGAGTTACAACCTGTGATTTGAAGGGATAGTCCATCACCATTAAAAAATACACATGTTCTTACTTCTGTCTAATGGTGTTTAGCCCATGCAGGTAGTGTTGGTTCTTTAATTTCTGTACCTCCACCAAAATGCATATGAGGTGAAGAGGATTTTGCTTCTGTTGCTTACTGCATTGAAAATTACACTTCAGTATCACTTTCTACAAAGAACTTTCCCATTACTGTGATTATACATAGTCCTTATTGTAAACTACTTTCTACCAAACCAATACTCCAGACAAAAGCTGTTCACACTGTGTTTTGTAGAGTATTCCTATGTTTTTAATTCAATTTCTGAGCATGACAAAACAAACATACTTTTACTTGTATTTACTTGTATTAGGTGACAGTGGAAATCTCAGAGACATATTTAATGTGTTACTCAACACTCAATAGTTAATATAAAGTACAGTATAATATGCTCAATATCTAATATACGTGTCTTTATTTAATATATGTTTTTGGTCCAATAAAACCAAAAAGAGCACTGTTAATGATATACTAATGATATAAATGTATTTAGTTTTTACAAGAAAGTTACAACACAGCCCAAAGATAACATAAAATCAGTCTACATCAATGATGTACATTTATTGTAATGAATCGGAATCAATCATCAATTTAGTAATTGTAACTCATGTTTGCAAATGAAAATTGAGATGATATAATAATTGTACAAAATAAAGAACCACAACCGAAACAATTCTTATTGCTGTATCTGTAAATACTCAAACTAAAGTTGTTCTTAAGCGGTCGACTATTTCTTTCAAATCTTGATATACTTAATATAGCATCAGAAAAAAAAGTGAATAAAAGTGTCAAACATAAAATACTAACCCCCCCATATTCTGCACAACAGCATTTCCACAAGTCTTCTCCACCTGACTTATTTTTGTATAGTGAAACATTTTCCTTGGCCCAATGCTTTATAAATATTTGCTGTCTAAAACAAGAACATGCCTCTAGAGTTGCAGCGCATGTTACAGAATCCTTAGGGAAGGGCCATGCACACGCACGTGCGCACACACACACACACACACACACACACACCTATCTCCATTCAGAGATTTAATCAATCATGTCACCCGTGCAGTTTTATACAAATTATACTTAGAACTATTCAACAATAGTTTTTCTTAATAGTTGTATATGTTGGATCATCAGTGCATTGGCAAGGTTATGCTGTACATAAGGATTAGTGAAGGACTTGATACAAAGTCTTTTGAAAATAATATTTAAGATTATGCATAAACATTTTTAATGTTACCGCAGATGGATGCTTTCCTGTCAAAAGTGTTCAACTTTAGGACAGAGTGCAGCAACACTGTCTGTTCTGCTGAGTCGCAGTAAATTACATTCAGTTTGATGGGAATATAAATTGTACATTGTGATTGAATTGAATACATGGAATGAAAAAATAAAGCATAAACGTCAAAACCCAACTTGTATGGCAGGAAACGTAACGTCTTGGGTGGCACGGCATGTGATAAACAAAAATCTCAGCTATGATGATGTTGTAGTCTCAGATATCTCTGCATGAGTTCTTCAAGAGGTTGCAAAGATTGTTACTACAAAGGATGAGTGATGTTTTTCCCTGTGATGCAGTAACAAAGTTTAGTTAAAGTTGGCCAAATATTGTTTTATTCACCCGACTGTTGAAGGTCAGCAGTTCACCCACCTTAAGAAAACCACAAAACTTTTCCATCACTGAAACTTTGACCACAACCTCTGATCCTGTCTATAAGTCAGTCTAAAGCCCCTTGATCTAAAACTTAACCCTAAATTAAATGTTTGGATTTTGTTTTCTAAAGTATAAAATTTGAGGGATATTCTACAAAAATTGTATTAATTGAATTTATTCTGGCCTGACTGGAAAGATTTTAGCAATTATGCCGTGAGAGAAGCTGATTATGTTGTTATTTATAAATGCATGTATATGTACATAGTTTCGGCCTGCCTCCAGATAGTTAAGCTTCAAATTATCATTCAATCCCAGACCAAGAATCAACTGCAATTTCTCAAGAGCCCTTGTTTTTTAGCTGCAGAGTGAGCACTCCTCACCTTCACAATGCTCTGTGGATATAATCATTCCACCATGTGATGGTGACACACACAGACAGGTACAGACTAGGAACCAGGACGAGTGAGACAGAAGAAGTTGCACAGAGGAAGAGAGGGCTTGCCCTGTCAGGTTTCTCGAAATTACATTATTTTATAGAATAGAATTGAAAAGGACAGAAAGATAATATGATATGGTTTCTGACTTTTGTTTTAGTTTCTAGTGTCGGCAGAAAATGTGGCACATTTCCGATCTATCGTTAGTGTTAGCTCAATAAAAAACACTTCATTTGTTGAAATCCTCTTCATGTCCCAAAAAACACAATAAAACACACAATGAATAATGAAACGACCCGCTGAGTCCTCAGAATTGCTCAAAATCATGTGTCAGCGTAGCCTGATAATATGCAGTACTAGTCAAATGTTTGGACACACCTTCTTATTCAATGGTTTTTCTTTATTTTTATTTTTGTCTACATTGCAGATTAATATTGAAGACAAAAATAAAAATAAAGAAAAACCAGTGAATGAGAAGGTGTGTCCAAACTTTTGACTGGTATAAAATATATATATATATATATATAAAGGAACACAATTTCAGATATTCATATTGAACAGTCAAATCTGATTAGTCACAGACCCACTATGTGTATTTAGAGTTGAGGGAGTTCCATACAACATCCCAAGAAAATAAAAAAATCACTTGAGGGAGGTACTGCCAGCTTCTTCATTTTGCTGTAGAGACAATTTTGTAATATATGTACTGTTGAACTGCTGTCAAAAAAAGCCTTTATGTGAAGGTAATGATGTTAAAGGCTGGAATATGATGTGGAATATAATATTTCATTCATTACTGCCTCTCCACTGGTGGCCGTATACTTGCTGTACTGTGTGTGTGTGTGTGTGTGTGTGTGTGTGTGTCTGTGAAGCTGAGGAGCTTGGCCATACTCTGAGCTCTGGCCAAGGTCTGCCCTGAGGACTGTGGTCGATGGCCCACCCTGCCAGACACTTTCTCTCTCCTACCACTCAGGACCACACACCTTCACATGGACTCACTTTTGTTATCACAAGCTCTCATACAAACATAATAGACGTATCATGTGTTGGAACATAATTCAAATTATACATGCTATTAACACGGTGTGTGTGCAACGAAGTGCTGCTACAGTACGGCAGACTACTTCCTCGCTTTGTCGCAGCAGATGAAGTTCACACTAGACTGTTTTCAGACAAAATTATTTATTGCAACAGAGTATTTCTGGTGAAATATTGGGGGATAATGACACCTAAGATGAGTTAAAATTAAGTCAGACTGAGGCTGTCTGTGTTCCTCTCAGGGCGAAAGCTAAAAGTGACGTGACATAATTAGACCGGAGCAGACATTACACATGTGGAGGTATTACAGTATTAGAAAAGGAAGGCTTATTAATAGCCCCTTTGGCTCGTGTTGTGTACTCTTTCTGGCGAGGCATCAGAACGGTCCAGCCGGGCAAACAGGCAGGTACAGTGATTCACTTTAACAGGCGACATCTGTAAAACGCCAAGGTAGTTTACACTGCGGCCGAGCCCGAATTAACGTGCTTTCATTGGAAACAAACACCACTTGCAATCAGCTTCTGTTGGCCGCCGCGCTGCATGGTGTGAACGTAAATATCTCTTTACAGCGCTACCGAGGCAGGACAGTGACCTGGAGCCGTACAATCAAGCAGGAGGCATGGAGAAGTTCAGTCTAAAACTCACAGAGTTGCAGAAACTTAATCTACGATGTCGAGTCGCCAAGAGGATGTTGATGTTGTATGTGAATTGTTTGGTAATGTACTGTATGGTATAATCTTAATGAAAAGTAGATATTTTTCTTCAGGACTCCAGCAGTGGGATCTACATCTTCCAGCAACTTAAGGTCCTTTCTTGTGGTGTCTGGACAGCTGTTTTTGGAGTCACAGCTTTGAGGGAAAATAAAGTCGGCCTTTAAGTAATAAGGGGAAATGTTTAATATCGAATGGCGGGCGCACAACCTAAACACACATTAAAAATAGCTCTCGGAGTTGTGATCACATAAAATTGCCAAAAAAAAGGGGGAAAGTCAGATCATTGGTGGAGGCTGTGACAAGGAGGCTGTGGCTGACCACTGAGAGACGGAGCTGTTTCTTTTTTCCTCCATTCCTCATTTTAATCAAGGGCCCAGTCCAGCATAAACAGTGCCTACCTACCTACACTGCAGTTCAAACAGCGAGGCCCGCTGAGACCCAAGCGATGATTTCTAAATGTTCACTGACAAGCTGGTTTAATTTGTGTGCTAAGTAGATTGAGGTGGACTTATATATATCTTTCTGACTTGGCATGCATACCGCTCTCCCGCTATGTCTCCACCTCAGTGAAACATTATGGCACTTCTCTGTATAAGAAGTATACTGGCCCTCTGCAGCTCCCGCTGTCTGGTTTATAAACGACATGCTGTGTTAAAGGTGAGGACAGGTCCAGCCGCTGAGACCTGAGCGGAGACCTAACAGCGGCTCCTTCATACCGAAAACTCCCTGACCATGACTGAGGACCTCGGAGAAGTTCCAGCTTCTACACTATCTCGGCTCTGACTCACTTAAGCTTGAGTACAGTGAGGTCGGTACAGTATAACCACTGGCAACCCTGTCATTGTGTGGTCAGTCGTCAACAGCTGAGAGATTTCACAATAGCAGCTAGGGACTGAGGTCGACAGAGTTCAATTGGCTGAACTGCTAAGTCAGCATTATAATCGAATTGCACTGATGATACAACAACGCAGAGTCACATGACACCCCACTGGTCACATGATGCCGTCACCCTGAGCAAATGTCAATAACAGAGATGACTGTGTGTCATGCATACAGCAAGCGTGAGGAGGAATACGTTAGCATGCGCTGGCCGTGACTCAGATATCGGGGTCACGACAGCCAATCGCAACCTGAATGAGCTTACACATCGGCGGCCCATTATGTGTCTCAGAAACTCGGTTTACTCGCTGTCGAGAACAAAGTGTGACTGATAAAGGCAGACGGCTCGCTGGAGAAACAAGCCATTATGAGGAGGAGTTCGGCACTGTGTCACTGACAATGGGGCAAACAAAAGGCTCTGTTGTCTCCTCCAGCCGGTGGGTTATTTTTTTTTCTGTGGGGCTTTTGTGATGGATAATTGCCCTCCTCACATGATTTCATAATGCTGTGACTCTTCTTTCAGTCCCTGTGTAACACAATAACAAGATAAAAAAAGGAGGGGGAATCTAAATCTGAATTTTTGACATTGTTTAGAAGTGGCCGCTTTTCTTCATTGTGGTGTATAATTTTAGAAAGATGTACGAGCTAGGACGCTGACTTGAACCAGTCATAATAGAGCCTGAAGCGCAGGCAGGCAGGCGGGCCAGCTCCCAGAGTTCACTGGCTGTATTGTCTCAGGATAATCATTTAAAAGTGCTCACACAACTGCACCATAGTTTCACGGCTTTATATCTTATTGCTGTCTGAATATCAAATTCAAATCAGACGGGAATACTTCAAGCAAATCCAGATTTATACTGGAAAAAGAGGAATTGCCATAGTTCTTTTTTTGAAATGATAGTAAACTATATTACATCTGACATTTATACTGATCGGATTCATTTCAACTCTAAAAGTTTTGAACTGCAGATGAGATTCTTCACCTGCACTTCTTTTTGTTGCTGACAGGAGTACGCGACAGTCTGCAGAAACAGAGCACAAATCAGTCTGTGTTGCCACCCCAAAGTCTGGGTTGAACTGTAAACATATTGTTCTCCACTCAAAGTCGTCTGCACATGTACTGAAGGTGCACAAGAGTAACCCCGGGGGCATTGTCTATTAGATGCTCGGTAGGTATGCAATCTTTCCTCTGAGTCAGCAGAGATCAATCCGGGACAAGCCAGCCGAGGAATGTATTTACTCCTCGCAGGAAAAAAAAACACTTAACTTGAAACAGAGAGCACCTATCTTTTTATAATATATGCTGGAATTTGACTAATCCAACAGCATATTGGCACATAGGCATGCATACATTACAAGACACGGGTGAGGTAGCACTTGCAAACACGTTCTTAAAAAGACCCTGCATTCCTCGCCGCGCCGGTAAAACATGCAAGCAGATTAAATATGCTTGTAAAAAAATTAGAGGCTTACTGTGCTGCTGGGAGTGAGTTTAAAGTGAAAGCAGGACACTCAGAAGCCTGGTTAAACAGAGGTGGGTGTTCTGTGCTGCTGTAAAATATAGCACGGGAGAAAATTTGAATTTGCATGCATACCTGAAAGAAATTTTATAAACCTTGTGGTTGTCTGATCAGTGGAGCCTATCCTTAAATAAAAGTTAATAGAGTTCTGATGTAAAAACGTCTCCATTACAAGTTGAAGTCCTGTAAGAAAACTGACAGCAACGTAAAGCAAGTATTAGGTCTAAAATTATATCAAGCAAAAAAAAATCGATATCAATAATTATTAAAATGTCGGATTAATATTTCCTTTAAGTTTAAAGATGAGAAGGTTTTAAACTCTTCTTCATGAGCAGAGAATCACATTTTTTATTATTTTTTTCCAAAGTAATATCACAAAAACAAGTATTGCAAAATAACAGTATTCTCCAGATTAAATAACACCAATTACATTTTTGTGAAGCTAATTAGTGACTGAATGTAATATATATTTTTCTGTTATCTACCTAAACCTGAATTGGGGCACATTCATGTTCCCCAATCCAACAATGTTTATGATGATCTATTTTAATCCAAATATGGCTGAATCCAAACCAAAACTTAAACTGCATAATATCTAGTACAAGACGTTTAATGTCTTTTATATGTATTTGTGACTGACTGTGTGCTGAATACAGCTGGAACAACATAATTCATGACCTCTTATGTAGTAGCTTTGAATTCTTTTATAAGCGTTTGTCTCATTGTAGTAAGAGTAGGAGTTTTATTTCCCAGCAAGGTACAGAATTAGACACTTTTGGTCTGTTTTATTACAAGAGATCTCAACTGTTCCAGAAAAAAAATTAAAGGAGTGCAGCTGCAGTTAAATGCGGCTTTTAATACGTCTTCCTTTGAATGGTACACTCACATATTGTTGCTGTTCCAACACTATTTCACAGATGGTGGTTTTGGAGTGTGTATTTGTGAATCACAATGACTCCCTTTTTTGCTCTAAAAACATTCCAGCAGCCTTCAAGATGAAATGCTGGAATCCGAGGCATGATGCTAATTTGAAGACAGAATAAATCTATAAATCTGACTTAGTCTCTCGCCCGGGGATATACAGCCATGATAATTACAGGTTGACTTTACAGACATGCAGACATCTCTCATCTGTATTGCTAATAGTATAACCAGCAGGCTGCTACGTGCTTACTCAATGTCTAGGAGTAGGGGTGAGCAGAGGTAAGCTGCAACAATGATATCATTATAAAAAAGAAATCAGTCGTCTCAAATTGCATGTTGTTATGACAAAGATTTACTTCAGTCAGAAAAAATGATCTGTTTGTGGTTACACTGTGTCAGATGTAGGATTATCCATTAATTAGCCCATCATTCATGAATAATTCTGAAATCAGAAATGGAAATAGCATTTGCAGAACTGCAAAGCCAGATGTTCAGTGAGTGCCATGGCATTAGCTGGCCGCCAGAATCAAAACGGATTTGTGAGCACTTTGCAACCCTATGATTGTCCTTGACAAACAAACAGGCTTCCCGTTCCACTGGCAGCACGACTATCTGAGGAGGATCTAACACAAAACATAACGGATGATCTGAGAGGACAGTGCTGCATCTGGTTGTAGTTAAATTCTTGTTTTGCTGTGTCCTTCAGACTTGGTACCATAGGCCCAACTGTTCAAGCAAGTAGAGTTCATATGGACACAAAACCAACATGTGGTGCCTTGAAGACTCCCCACAGAGGTCAGCTCCAGGACTCACTGGCCCAGGAGACAATGGATCAGGGCACAGTGGGTTGTATCGCTGGTGCAGGCCATGAAGCGAACACTGCAGAAATTTAAGACATTAAATAGAGCGTCGGCCACATGGGGAGCTTTACTGAGCTAGAATTTGAGAGACAAGGAAAAATAAGGGCCTGCTCAGATTTAATCTGCACTGTGAATAAAATGTCTCTGTTTCCTGTTTCGTATTTAATTTCGCCATGAAGTCCTGACTTTCCTCAGCCGGGTGGGTGGGCTGGATGAATGCCATATTGGTGTCTAATCAGAACAGGTGAGTCTTCGGTCCAAACCAGTCAAAGCCACCAGTTCTCTTATACGTGACGAATTTCTATGCGCAATGCTAACACAGCCTGTCCGCTGACAGTTCCAGTTCCACACCCTGGATTGGTCGGTCTTTCTGCCTCTCCTCCTGCGTTCATAGGAGTTCATCAGAGGTAGTAATATTATTTTTGCATGGTCAGAGTTTTCCGGGTATTTTTGCGGCCTCCTGTTTGCACACCTGCCGGAATTGTGAAAGTTTGTCTTGGGTCATGTGTGTTTACACACCCCGGGCCCCAAAGGTGACCCCATCACGCCACCGACAGAGAGGCCAGCGCTTGCGTGTGGCGATTTCCAAAGTGGACAGGCTTGGAGAAGGGCCACGCTGCCTGTGCTGCCTTTCTGCGATCTGGCCCCACTCTGGCTGCGCTGGGAGGAGAGAGGGTGCGGTGGTGTGGGGGGTGGTGGGGACTTGTTGGCAGGGGCCTGCAATGTTTTGAGAAGCACAGACTTCTGGCAGCATCGCTCAATATGATGGAGAAAAATGCCTGCTGCTAATGAAAGCCAGCAGTGTCTCTCCAATTGGACTACAACCCAAAAGGCATTATGTAACTGAGATACCGTAAACATTTCAAATTTGTCTCTCAACAAATTATCAGTGTTTATTTTTTCCACATTATATCTGATATTTTTGAAACAATTTGTAATTGAAGGAACTGCTCAGAATCGAGGCTACATTTCCTTTTGAAACCAAGGACATTTTGTCTGCAATTATTTTTCCATTTCTCTATCAAATGGTCCTTTGGCCAACCAAGTTTCAAAAAGGCAAGTACCGGTGTAGTGTCTGAATGTTGAAATGATGTTTTGCATCAATTAATAATGAAAATGAAAAGTTTGAGTGTGTGGTTTAAGGTCATCATCAGATGTTTTATTTAGAAGGTGTTAATTTGAAGTTGATCAAAATCTAAATCCGTGCTTATCAGAGATGTGCAAACACTGCATGTGCAATAATCACCGACTGCTGAATGCTCCTCTTTCACTCCTGTTTTGATAGCGGTGTGTTTGGCCTGAGCCCAGTACTGCACTACACTACGTATTAGACAAATATTTATCTTGTTCAGAAATACATGGCTATATTGAGATGGGAATACGGTAAAATGATTTAATGGGCACACCAGAGGGCCTGCTTAGGTGCCAAAGTTTTGCAATTTTGGTGGTCTTCTCTCGGAGATCAGACACCCAAAGGGTCGTTTAGGGAGACCACGACATGCCATGATTCAAGACCCACTGAGGGGACATGAAAGTGTGCAGAAGATGGAAGGGTCTGGATGGCAATTACTGCTCATCAAGACAAATTTCAAAGGGTGACTAAATTGTTGAAAGTCTTGCATATGATAGATTTACAGTTTTTCCTTGTGGTGTCTTCCCTAAAGAGTTGAGGCTATGGAAGCAACAATTTTATGTCCTCTCAGTCTTCATCACTGCATAATAAACTATAAGCTCTTCATCACTGGAGGACATTTTTCTCCCCTTATGGGGTTAATTGAGACTTACATTTGAAATGCAGACACATTCAAGTCTGTCCAACGTACATATTTGCTGTAGTGTTTACTGACTACTGCTCAAGCAAAGTACAGCATGACCATTTGATCCCAATGAAATAACAGAAACGAGACATTAAAGACAAAAACTGTCTCCGTCTTTATTTGGAATTCTAAATCTTCCTCCCTTTGACTTTTATGTTGCAGACCAGCATAGAAAATGAGATTTTTCCAGTATGTTTAACGAACCGACTTTTACTCAAAATAGATTGAAGGAACATTTCATCCTTAAAGCCGTTTCCTCTGGACGATGACTTGCCATATTTGAGAACTGAAGAAATCTCTAACTTATACATTGCACTTCATATATCAATGTTAATGTCAACTGTCATAAACTTAAAAATAATATTTGCCTAGTTGTATTTTTCTCTATGTCATGATATTTGATGAAATGTTCTAAAGTGTCTTTTTGTGTTGTTCTTTGGACAACCAGCCACAGGAATAGATATTTCCAGAAGGCACGACTAAAGTTACAGCATGAGGGGAATGAATCAATACACCAGAGTTCTGGTTTTTCACTTTAAAATGTAGTAACACATAACCACTATAAAAGTCATGGTTCAAAAGCATTTTCAAAAGTACTTGTGAATGTTATTTATTAACTAATAATGAAGTATATCATTGGTATCATGTAATTTGGAGCCAGATAATTGTTTCCCTTCCAAAAAATACACATGCATTCATTGTACTTTTCAGGACTTACTGTATTTATGTTATTTTTTAATGTGGATCCATTCGTCTATTATCAGTTCCATTTATCCCACCTGACATTGTATCGCAGCACCTTCATACAGAGACAGAGACTCACATTCACATTTAAATAAGATCAGATAATCAACCTAACTTCAATCTGCATTTCTTTGGAGTATGGGAGGAAGCTAGAGCGAGATTAAAAAACAAAACATACAGACACAAGGAGAACAATCAAACCCCACACAGAAAGACCACGGCAAAACCAGGAGTCAAACCGGGAACCTTCTTGCTGTGGCGTGACAGTGCTTCCCACTGCACCAAAACCAAGCAATATATTTTAGTTTAGAAAAACTTATAGAAATTTATGTGTCATTATTTTGAGGGTTTTTCTTATGATGTCTTGTGCAAAATTTCTTGTCAAGTATTTGATCTACAATTGCTAACCCTAACCTCATCGATTGACAGTGGCAATGACATTGGAACACCAGCGGGAGGCAGCAATGGCCAAAATTGTGCTTGTGTGAAAAAAGAAGAAGAATAAGGTAATTTGCAGCAGGCTTTGTCAACACCAACATGTGCAAGCAAATTGTCTTGGAAACAAAACAGGCATGACAAGACTGCAGTCTGCAGACTATTGCGATAGGTCATCTGTGCAGCAGCTTGTTACAATCCATAGATATCTTTAATAGTTAGGCAACCTCTAGTGGCTACACTCATTATAACATGAGCAAAGGAAAGAGCAAGGTATTAATAGTAAAATAGTAAAATCATAGTATAAAGAGCAACAAAGTCCACGTTAGAAGAAGGTTGTGGTTGCTTGGATGGATGAATGGGTCAACAATGCACTTCAACTTCTGATCCATGGAGCAGAATGGCTGAATATAACTGCATATGTAGCTCAAGAATGCAGCGCTAGTACATTATTCTGGGATTGTCTTGTTTGGAGGCGCAAAACTTGAAATGCTACCAAACCTAGTTTAAGCTCGTCCTTCAGAAGAGGAAGTACTACTACCGCATTTAGGAAACCGGTTTATTCCTCTTAACGCTTTCACTTTTGGCGTTCTATGCTTGTGTGTTTGGTCAAGAAAAGACTTTTGTTTTTGATAATCATCTGTAAACGTTTCGTAACATAGGAGAAACTTGGGTGGCCGTGATAAATGACATTTGACATTTAGAACTGCTTGCATTCATAAAAGTCATTACATCAGTGTTCCCTAATGGTGGTTCTTATTTTAATGGGCAGGATTATGTGAAAGGCCATGACGTTTATATTGAATCTGTTGCACCTAATTAGAGTGGAATGGTGGGATGGAAGGGGCTGCTTATTCACAGGCACAATCCAACCATCCAGATTCCCAAACGTAATGCAACCGCAATTCGTTCATGTTGTTTCAGGTACAGTATCTCCATGTTTCATTATACTCAGCAAACCTCAAAATTAATTAAGTACATGTCATATTATTCAAGCGTTAAGTCAAATTTGGCGAGACATGAAATCCTCTCACATGCTTTCAGTATCCACAATACAGCAAGGCTTCTGGGTGTTCAGGTTTCACAGCATCAAGGCTCTAAAAGGTGGCATTAACTTTTGTTGTGAGAGCTCAAATGCCACAGGGGAGCCATGGGAGGCCCAGTGTGAACCACTCCACAAGCAGCGGCAGTTATCTGTGTTGACCTTCTCCTATAACCACATTGGGTTTCCGTAAATCCTACCTGAGAGTTAATCTTAAATTTCACAATGAAAATGCAAACATGATCTCAGTGCAAATTGTTTTTAAGGAGCTTCACAGGGCCAAGCGTCCTCCTGCCACTGGTGCAGTTACATCAAACAAGACTAAATGGTTTACACAGAAAATATATAAACCATAACTGCTGCTTCACAAAACTGTTTCATCAGATAGCTCACTCTTCATGCAAAAACATGCCTCAAGGGAATTGGCTGACTGTTTCCACCCACTCATTTTCTCAGCTGGAGAGGACAGACAGGGAGACGCATATGCTGTGTGTGTGTGTCTGTGTCATATAACTGCATGAATGTGTCCGTATGATATACTAGTGACTCATCCCTTTCTAACAAATGCCTTCATTTTAATTTCAATTTTCTGTCATGACAGCTGCAAGATAAAATATCACCAGAGCAGATATCAACTGCTCTGCATCAGAGGACACTATGACTACCCACCTATTGAAGGCATGACTAAATCTCAGGGATGCTGCCAAGGGAGGGGGATCCCCTGCTAAACAATATGATATCACATAATCCCGCTCCTATTCCCCGAGCAGCCAAGCCCACATAGGCTTTCCACTCAATAGTGACGACCTGGCCCTCTGATGAAAGAGAGCTCAAGCCCATTAAAGCTCATCGACTCATCTGAGTAATGTGGAACAGGCACACAGCTGGGAGAGTGGGTGAAGAAGAGAGGCGAAAAAACTGACAAATAATTTTTAAGAGATATACAGTATATTTCTGGTTCAACCATACGGTTGACCTGAAATTATTTTCAAAGAGATTGTATACACAGTATATCATTGGTGTTTGGCTGGTACAGTAACTAACCCCCCTGCTGAGTGTACTGTAATTTGATTGGTGCAATATTTGATTTAATTAAAGTTTGTCATTACTGAGTGTTTCACAATTCATATTGCTGCATCTTTTGGCTGGGACTTTGACTAATGGGTTTAGTGGTAAGTTCAGTTGCTGCTGATACACACTGTTACTCTTAGCTCAGAAACTAGACCAATACGAGCTTAGTTTATAGGAAAATAGCTCAGCATACACAAGGTTTTAGTTGATTTTATGGAATTTTACAAGACATATACTAGACTTCTCATGTTAAAGATTCAATGTGTCTACACCTCAAAAAGCTTACTTCCTTCGAACATTTTAAACTCAGATCAATGAGACCTGAATGTTCTATAATAACAGTAAAACATTTTGGAAAAAAAATATGTTGTGGTATTGGACTTTTTTACTTCCACGTCCCATCTGAAGAGAAAGAAGATTTATTACCTAAACTGCTGCCAGCCACTAGGGGGATAATCAAGATGTTTTGACATGAGCAGCTTTTTCAGTTTTTCCCATTCCTCTAGTGTGATATAGTTTTTTTGTTCATGTAAAGGTTTTGCAAAAATTAAAAACAAATCAAGTCTATGGTAAACAGAGCTCCTCGCCCGACACAAAACACTGCTGCTGAAGCTCCTGAAGGGCCTCATCAGTAATCAGGCTGATTCTTCTAGATTTGCAAAATGCAACAGATGCGGCTTGTCCGGCACACCCCCTAACAAAGAAAGGTAACGCAAGAGCGGAGGCTGACAATGCTTCTCACGCTGTTGACCAATCACAACATAGTGAGCCAGCGAGCCAATCAGAGCAGACTGGGCTATATCAGGAGGGTGGCCTTAAAGAGAAAGGAGCTAAAACCAAGTGTTTCAGACAACGGCTGAAAAGAGGAGCTGCAGCAATGGGACAGTGTGATGTTGGAAAGTGATGTTTTTTCTGAACATTAGAGCATGAAAATAAAAAAAAAAACAAATAGAGTGATGTATCTGAATATAAGCATTTAAGGTCTCCTTCAATTGTAAATGTTGTAAATGGTTTATAGCCAAAGTCATGTGAACATTCTTTAAGTGTTCATAGGCTGTACAGGGTAATGAAAAGTTGCAGTAAATACCACACAATAGGAGTTGACAGCATATTTCCTTAACATCAGTTTTCAGAGGGCAGTTTCTGCCATAGAAAACGCCCACACAGAGGTTTGTTTTGCGTAGATGCTGTTTCCACAGTTATGTACATAAATGGCTTTGTCCTGTATTGGTAAATGTAAAACATAACAGAAGTGTGAGGCACCCTGGTGGCCAAGTAGGTGGGGCGCCAATCAGGAACGGCAATGTCCGTGGTTTGTGCCCAACTTTTTTTTATGCCCTTTCTCATTTCTCTCTTCATTTAATTAATGTCTCCTGTCAATCATCACCTTCAAATAATGGCATGACACGCAGAAAAAATATAGATGCAGTAACATAAAATGTTTGCTTTATTTTGATAAACCCTTTCTCTGACGAAACTTGAGAAATTACAGTTCTTGACTTCTGTCCTATCAGCTTTATTAAAATTCCAAATGTGCAGTACAGAGCATCTACTGTGGCTCATTTAAAAGTTGAAAGACTTGTTTCTGCCTGCAGTTTCTCCAACTTCCGGACTATATAGGTCAGGGAAACCTGCCAAACGGCTTCCTGCATATTGGGCGCACGTGTTATGCCACACATCACTGACTGACATTTGATGTTTTCAGCCTCTCCACTTCCACTCCTCCCATCCCTCCCTCCATCTGTTTAGGCTCCTCTCACCTCTGTGTTCTGCTCTCCTCTCCCGCTTCGTGCCTCCACTTCTCGTCTTCGTATCCTCTTCCCCGGGATAGTGATTGTGATGGAGAGGTTAATCCGGCCGGCATATGGTTGCCATCGGTGGCAGATCTCCCCATAATGGTGGATGGACAGTGTAGGCTAATCACGATCTTTGATCTTCCATGAAACCCTCAACTTGCGTGGCTCTGATTTCCCTGCATCGATGCCACGCTGAAATGAGGAGGCCCTGCTGCTCTGGAAGTCATTTTGGTCTTATTACTTAAGCCTCGACGTATCCCCATTGTCTTTGCGAGCATTGGAAATGACTCGAGGCTGTGCTTCTGTGCAGTCAGCGGTGCGGGTAGCTCCTCTAACTGTGCCGCGCTGTGCGCCAACTTTGTGCCTTCTCGCCCTCTTTCCAAGGCGGCCAAGTTTTGATGAGAGCTTTAATTTGATGTTGTTAAGGTTGTATGGTTTCAACTTTGCCATTTCTTTGGCTTATAATAGTCGAGGTTTTTTTCCCATGTGAACTCATAGCCTGTTAGGCGACGTCCTAAAATGGCCTCCAGATTTATTGGTGAGTTGTTGTTTTTTTGCCTTCTGAGCCAAAGAAAGAACATTACTCAGCAGCAATTACTTCAGCAGTTGACAGGGTCGCGCTCGCCACGACCTACGCACATCCAAACGTCAAGGTGTGCAGTGATTGAGTAATACAGCACTTTTGAAAATGCACAATTACAGCTTACGGCCTTGGGTTTTGTGACAGTGTCATCTTGGCAGGGCTGAAACAGCACACCGGCTGAGCTCTGGATTGTCACCAGTGCAATCACAGACACCTCAGCAGTAATTAGAGTAAGACTTAGAGAGGGCATCAGTCATGTCCCCGTTTCAGTGACTCATGACCCCCTTAGTGGAGCTGTTGCACACGCACACACACACACACACACACAACCACACATACACACACCTCAGTGCCGCCTGTGCACACGTGGAACCAGTCAGCGGACACTGAGCCTGGGCTGGTCTTAAATAAAACGTAGAGCCTTTGAATGGATGATCTGTTTACAGGGAGAAGAAAGGCAGGCTATCAGGTTGCCAGATCTGGAACACATTGATGTTGATGCTACTCCCATTGTCAGATGAAATTGTGGATTTATTTCATAGACAACAGATGATTTACAGAATATATAAATACTTTGACAGGCGACAGACAGATTCAGATCAGTGAAATGTTAGTGAGCATAAGGTAGCATCTGCAATATCCAGCAACTGCATCCACATGCATTTCATTGCATCCATTACGGTTTATTTCAAACTGGCACAGCTAATTACAGGACCTATTTCACGTCAATATTTAGACCATAAATTTAGCATCAAACAAACCCCAACAAACAGAGCACTGAGTGACTGTTTTTTTCTTATGAGGTGAAGTTTTCCATCAAGATTAAACCAAAAGTTACAGCTTTGGTCCAAGTCACAACTCCTTTTCATCCGAACGGCTCCCCAGAGATGCCAACAAGAACTGGCAGATCCTCTCACCCATGAGAACCAGAAACGGGAGGGAAGTTTGCTGCAGCCAGTGTGTCGGCGTGTGTCAGCTTTTCTATTTGAGCCGGTTTGAGGCACACCTTTGTGTGTTGCCGTGAAGTAAATGGATATTTTCCTCAAGGATTCCTCGCAGCAGAGTTTGTGTGTTCACCGGGTGCTTTCAGTGCGTGGTTGGAAGACAGACTACACTGCAGACAGATCTCTGGTTTAGCTCCGGCTTTGCCTTCTCCCCCTGATCCTGGCCAAAACTATGCAGATGAAAGTTTGGAGTGTAACAAAGTGATTAACAGCGGTACGGCATGAATGGCTGAGGTTTGCCGTGTTTTTCCTGCTGGGTGGTAACCTAATGGCCACATTAACATTAATTTGATTTTCTCCCATCCTGTATTTTCAGATTGGTGCTTCATTATGGCGGGGACATTCCTGACTTTTACAACACGGGAGTGGGAAAACAGCAGACGGCTGCTGGTTAGAGAAGAAAACATTTGAAAACATCACAGCGACACAGCAAAGTTTCCCAGGAAATGGGTGGCTGCTCTGCAACTCTTTGTCTTTTCTTTTTTTATCAAACAGAAGCTGTGTTTTATTTTAAAGAGCTGTTTGTGCACATTTTCAAAATGAGAAATGCAGACCATATCCTGTTATTGAAGGCCCG
Organism: Paralichthys olivaceus; assembly: GCF_024713975.1. Taxonomy (NCBI): domain Eukaryota; kingdom Metazoa; phylum Chordata; class Actinopteri; order Pleuronectiformes; family Paralichthyidae; genus Paralichthys; species Paralichthys olivaceus. Next base: position 6,831,164 of record NC_091111.1, read on the forward strand.
GGTGTCTTTATTGCCTGGTGAGGCAGAAGTAGTGTCCCTCTCTGCATATCAGGGGAGCTTGGTGAAGGGGCAGCATGTTTAGTCATACATTAGGGCGAAGGACATTTAAGTGCTACCTGATGTTAGCAGGAGTGCATGTGGACACAGTGGGGTTTTTTAGGCGTGCCTCAGAAAGTATGCACAATAATTTTGCCATTTACTGCGGTCTTGTGATGGTGCACTGCCGCTGTTATATTGGTTTGGAATGTACCATTCTATTTTTGCGTGAGCCCACTCAGTGGGTTGTAGGCCACTATGGCCACTGCCCCACTCGTGACTTTTACAACAAAGCCCAGTGATTGGGCCCAAAGTGGCTGATGAAGCTGCCTTTTTGACGCAGGACATTTTTGAGGCGATTGTGTCAACATTTCAACACTGCAACATCCTTTATAAAGAAATATGACTGACAGAGTAGACTTGAATTTCACCACAGTGTTTTCCAACAAATTGCCCTGTTGGGATTTCCAAGGTTTCCAGCTAAGTCCTTAAAATGCAAGTAGAGAATGATGCAAACATGATGACTAATATAAGGAAGAAAATCCTTTCTGATTGCAATTTGACCACAATTTGTTATAGATCTTAGGGATGTGTACATCTAAAGAACAATCCTTGTTCTGTGGCTGTCTGTCCCATTCATCTGCATGAATGGAGCTTGTAATTACAGCACACAGCAGTTGTGTTTAAACGGCAATACAGTTTGCAGTTTTTCACATAAACTGTCAGAAGCTCGAATCTGAAACGAAGCTAAATAAGCAATATTTCTGTGGAGAGCTGCTGCCAATAGCGCGAACAAAATAACAACTCCCCAATCCGGGCCAACTGCTGTGGCGGCCCTGTTTATTTTTCTGGACAGAGTTCATCGATGGAATTTCAGAATTAACTGACAGACTTAAAAATATTTATTAGAGGGCACCATAGCAAAAAATGAACATTGGGAAAAAAGAATCAAATAGCATCCATCATCACTGGGCGAGTATATGACCGTGGTACGGCTGTCATTTCATTTCCACTTGCGCTAGATTAAATAAAGAGCGAGCTGGAAAAAAGTCCCTCTGTACTCCGGAGTTCCAAGCCCTCTGGCACTCCATTTGACTGACCACTTGTCAAACTGAGGATGAAAAAAGGTACACTGTAATTATGACTTGCCACAAAACTGAGCAGTTATAAATGAAAATAAAATACATTAGCCTATATTTTATCTCACTGGAGCCTAATTAGCACAGAAACGCAAACATATCATTGATGTCTGAGTTATCATTTGCCAGAGGACGACTGTCCCTGTAATTCTGTACGATTGTAATCATGCTTTAATATTGATCCATCATGCAGCATTGGTAATAGTAGCTGCAGTAGTTGTACTAGTGGTATAGTTAAGCTTCAAACCTCAAAAGCATTTCATATGTGTGCTGGCTTTGATTTGGAGCTCAGATGGGGAAATAATGGGAGGCAGACAAGTTGGGGAGTGCAGCCACACAAAGGCCCCGTGCCTCTCTGAGGGGTCTGGCTGCCTGGCGGTCTCGGGGCTTAGGTTGAGGCTGAGGCTGAAGCTCTAAGACTAGGGGTTTCACAGAAGACAGAGCTGCCTGGGGGGTTTCGTAATGAGAGGCCTGGATGGATGAGGAGAGTCAGAGGCGTGTCATCCTCTCCTGCAGCCTGACCCTCACCTTGCAGATTAGTTCATCGCTTGAGCACAGGGTACTGCGGGGACGGGCTGGGGTGCGATGGGACAGGGGCAGGGTGGGGCGTCTTCAGGGGTTGCGGTGGCTCCTTTCTAAACATCGCTCCTAAAAATAGATCCTTCCACTATTTAAGCATCCAGTCATGAAAGGATGAAAGGCTTTTCTTTATAAATCAACTTAAGCAAAGCAAATCTTGAATTTTATGCAAGATTAAACTTTAGTGAATGTATGAAAAGTGGAAACATGGAATTTTCCACCTCTTCTGCAGCAACGCGGCATTACAAGGAACTCGCTGTTGTACCTTTAGCATGCCTGAATAGTCAAACAGGAGCTCTAAAAGAGAAATAAAAGAATATCTGCAGTAAGGTTGAGCGGAATGACGCAGCCTAATACAGCTGCAATAAAGTTAGAACGTCAACTACATCTGATTTATTTGAAGTGGAAGGGAAGTGTTTAATACGAGACACATGGTTTCAATAGATAGCTTCGGTTTCAAGCCATGGATTGCAGAAAGATGTAAAACGGACTGAACAGGGATCGGTCAGTGATAAGTACATGATATAAGACAGACACAGATTGATGCCATAAGAGCTCATACTTAAACTGACTATCCACTTTAGTTTTAGTTTAGTAAAGTCCAGTGTGATCTGATACAATTCAGATGTTTTATAGTTCTATTGGTTTTGCATTTAAAGAGTTTTCATTACTTTGCAAAACTCTTCTTAAGTTTTTCTCCCATAAAGACACTTGCATCTTTCTCGTTTATGTCTACACAGACAGACAGGGGCAAACAAATACACACCACACTGTGCTCCAGGGCCTCTACTGCACACAAGCGTGGATGTCCAAATATACTGAGTCCAACACCAAATCTTCTTTCAGAGTCTTTGTTCATGTGTCTTGCACTAACACTTGGTGCCTGCGTTGCCAAAAAAAATAAACACAATCACTCAAGACTGGGACACAAATTTGAAACGGTGTCTGGCAGAGGGCAGCGATGCTCTGGTGCAACTCCAAACATTGTGGAGTGAATTCTTGAGTATTGTACTGATTACGTGTGCATTTATAATGGATTAAGACATTTATAAAAGATACATGGAGAGACTGGAGTCAAATAGCATCAGGACAGGCATCAATAATCAGTTAATTTGACTTTGTTGTACACATATATTTGGTTTGATCATTCGCCATCAGTTTTAATTTCAAGTATTTAAGTGTTCTTTATTTCAGTAAAGCTTAAGTCCCATCTGCTCTGAGATGTGTTGAAATTGTCCTTTTTCATGTTTTGAGGCTACTGCTGTTTCTTTTATTATATTAATATTACTGTTACCATGGTTACATGTTTTCTTGTTGTGTACATTGCAGAATTTAATTACCCAGTAAATAGATGACATCACCTCATACTCCTAATGAAGGACAGATAGAGATTTTATGCATTTCTATGATTGACACAAAAATAAAAGTTAACATTACCTTTCTTCCAATAATATTAGCTACATGAAAGTTTTTTTAACGATAGTTCTTATTTCAGTTACTGCATTATGTCTAAAAACAAAATTGAATAAAACTAAGACAAAATAGAAAACTTGATTCCAGTTTGAAATGTTTCTACTTTAAAGCGTTCTAACCTTTTTGTGTTAACGTTAACATGCCGGCATGCATATTATAGTTGGTCTCTGCATTTTTGTTTGTCTGTAACCCTTTGTTATTCCCTTCATCTCTTATATAGATAGATAGATAGATTTTTTTTATCAGGTAAATGAATCTGCAGGTACATGCAGGTCACTGAATAATACATCAAAGTAACTACATCATCACCTAGTTTTTATTTATTAAAATATTTTTTGCAAAAGCTAGAGCGGATGGGGGGGGGGGGTGAGGGTTGAGCAACTCTCTGGTCACAAATCAGCTTCTCTTAACCTCTTCTGCTCAGTTTAAATGACCAACCAGACGCTAAATCAAACTCCTCTTTCTTGCTGCTCAGCATTACGTTGTGGCGCTGAGGCTTTATTTCAGGGACGTTTAATGGATGTTTTTTTTGTGCTTGTTTATGGGCATGGCTGTATTTTTTGTGAGTGGAGAGAGAGAAGAATCCAAGAGGGAGGCAGAGAGAGAGACAGAGAAAGAGAGAGAGAGAGAGAGAGAGAGAGAGTGGGAGTCCTCAGATGAAACCATTAAACGCTGACATGGAGTTTCCTTATGGTCCAGAAACGGCCCGTGAGTTCGGAGGCGTTGTTGAGACTACAGAAAAACGCTTTCCTCATTTTTGCTGTGGAGGAACTGACTGATCAGTGGCCAGTCTGCTTGCTTTTTCGAAAGGCCGTTGTCTCTGTAGTTTCCTGATCCGGACCAAAGCCCTTTGTGACTAAACAAATGGAATAAATTACCCAACTGGAGTGAATTATAGATTTTCCCTCGAGAAGTTGCTGGCATTTATTATATTACAAATGCCTTTATGTTAGGAACAGAAATTAAATGGGGAAGTCGTAAAAGTGCACTCCCAGACTTATGGCAACAGCCTCCATTATTCTGTTGAACAGAAACGCTCCTCTGGAAGGGTCAAACATTTATACTTCTGTATATGTTTATATCATTTTGAAGATCTCGGTTATTAGTTCAACCTGGTGACCTCACAGACGCTTTGCCTTCTGTCAGAGACGACATTTCCTACAGTGTCAGATGGGCTCCAGGCGTAAGCCTTTGAGTTTGGCTGCTACATCTGCTCTACATATTCATCCGAGGGCCTCTTTATTTCTTTCCCTGCGCCCACACACGCTCTCTTTAGCACACACAAACAGAACACACACACACACACCTATCTACATGCACTGTACATGCACACATGCGTGCACATGCAAACTCAGGATGGACCACACGTATAAACATGTACTGCGATTAAGGAAGTGCAAAAAACAGTTTATTTACTATGCCTAGATTTAAGAGGAACAATCATAAAGCCAACAGTTCTTAATAAGCTGTGACTATTTTGTTGTTGGTTGAAAATACATTAAGTGACTGGCAGTAGAACTTAATGGGTTCTACATCGACAAATACAATTGTGATTATTGCAAAGTTTTAATAAATGTTCAGGACCATCTACTCTACAAGGCTTCAGTTCCAGAAACGACTGTCTTTATGTGGAACTCATATCTCTGTTATCTTACCGGCTTCACTCTTTTCCTTAAAAGCTCAACGAACTGCAGTGAAGGGCTGCATCAACCAATCGATTTAATTGATTGTAATCAATTCTAAAAATAGTCGGAAACTAATTTAGTATTCAATTAGTTGGGTCTGATATTGGATTGTCAAAAAAAAAAGATACTCAGATACTTATTGGTTGAAAATGAAAAAGCAAAAATGCCATTTAGAAGTATTTTGTATACAAGGCTTACGACCAGGAAAAGGCGAAGGATGTCCATAAGCCCACAGTTTTAACAACTGACACAACACAAAGCAATGAAACAAGAACTCAAACCATAACTTTCTTATTTTTTCACAGCGGTTGTGTTCTAACGCACAAAAACAAGCTACTGGAAGAGTTTTTTGTAAATACAGACTTGAATTCAGCTCAGTGCAGCTTGTCTGCTGTGAGAGACAAACACCTCTGGTCACACAGACAGTTCATTTTCATTAAGAGTCATTTTGACTTTTACTGTGATCATTTATATAAAAGACATAATATATATATATATAAAACTTCATTCTGACTTTAAAACAATATCTTTGATCCTGTTTTTACTACTCGAAACATCTGTAATTACATAGCAAGATTCAAACAACTTCTGTCATTTATCTGTGAATGGTTTCTCATTATAGACAATTCAGTTATAGCACATTTTAATTCGGTTCATGATATCTACAACACCACACTGACAACTTCATTCAATTTAGGGGAAATTAAGATATCTTGAACTTGGGTTATGACTTAAATTGTAGTTATCTCAAACTGGAATTATCATCAAGTTGCAAATGTCTGTAATATACACAAACACAAACAGTATTTTACAAGAAGATGAAATTATTTTCAAATAAACTATGGAAACTCTTGATTAATCTAAAAACTAAACAACAGTTTATCATTAGTAGCAGCCCTACTGCAGTGTCAAATTTGGTGCAATTTGGACATGTGAAACATTCAATATTAATAAACCTTCAAATAAACAGGCAAACAGCACCAGTCAGAAGACCAAGTTGAACCTGTCTTTTTCTTCATCCTTGATTAAGTTGCGGCAATAGTTGGCAACTGGCGGCCTGCAAGCAATAATATCTGTCCCATCAGACCATTTTGCTAATTGGATTATTTTTCTTTCCCCATATCGGACGGTATGCATGAAAACAACGGTTTAATCCTCATTTTAGGGCGAAGTCACCAAACCATGGAAAGTGAAAGTGTGGTGCTCTCCTCATTCATTTAGATCAGCACCTGGTCTTGTAAGTGTGACATAACTACCCGGGTGCGTTGCCAAGAAGGATGCAATGTGGTGGATTTACCTATTAGGACTGTGCGTTTGACCAAGAATTTAATACCACTTTACACAGTTTACAAGCATACAAGCTTGTTTTTTAAACGCTGGTAAACCCATAAAAAAGGCACTGAGTCCTTTCATATTGCCAGTAGAGTGTGTCTTTCTGTTTTTCCTCAGTAAGTCATGTGCAACCTCATGAACATGCCGGAAACTGAAAAGCTCTACCGACCCGCTGTTTTGCCATTATAGCATTTTGCACAATATGAAAAAGGAAAAATCCTATTACATCTTATTCCCAAGATGTACAAAAAAATAAGTACACAAACGTTACATGACAACTTGAGCATTTATGCCAGGAAGTTCACTGTACAATATGTTGCATCAGGAAGGAGATAAAAGTGAAGTGACTACTGCAGAGTCATTGACCCGAGAGTGAATGTGGATTGTATCCATTCCAACTGCAGAAAAAAAACAGATGTTAGCGGGTGTTATTTGGTTTTTGACCAGTAGAAAAGAGACTTTAAAGCGCAGACCAAAACTTCATCATTTATGTCCGTTACTTCAAGCATGAATATTCTCCAAATTGAAACTTATCATTAAGCACTGAGAGAATTTGGGCCATGTTGAATGCCCATGTTGCAAATGCAGGCATTAAGGGGGAAATAATTAAGTAAATGGGATTTATGCAATTCAATAATGGTGTTTGCATGCTAATATAAACACTGGAGATGTGAGTTTATCCATGAATAGTTTTTGAAGACAAAAAGAAAGTAAAAGAATGTAATTTTAGAATGAATAAAGAGCAGAAATTTGCAGCAGATGTCCATAATCAGATCGAGGCTACAAGAGAGCAATAAAACAGCAAGTAGCCTCATAGTTTACTGATAATGTCGAGCTCACAAACAGCAAGAGAAATGAGAAAAAACATTTACTCTCCATATGCATGCTGCTTAACAGCTCTTAATAGGGAAAAATAGACAAGATCAGGTAAGGAATGTCGCTGATGAAAACACCATAAACATGCAGCAAGTGGCAGCATTGACACAAAGGATTCTGCAAATGAGGACTGCACCAGCAGTATAGCAGAGCAAGAATGCGAGTAGAGTATGACTTGTACTAGTGGGGCATACTTGAGTTATCAATCTGAACTAGCTCGCAGGTTTCAGTCCATTTGATCTAAGTTTGTAATTAAAAAAAGCTGCACAGTCTTTGGGAAAAACACAAGCATTTGGGCCATGTTCACACTGCCACCCAAAATCTGTTTTTTTGACATATTCTGATTGCACCCAGATTGAAAATCTGGACCACAAAAGAAAAAGAAAGAAATCACATGAAATAGGATTACAGCAAATTAGATCCAAACCACATTCGGAGGTGGTTTTGAAATTTGATGCCTATCTGATCTCTAGAGATATGTCTCAGTCTGGACGCTCACATCGGATTTCAGATTTCAGAGTCTCTTGCAAAGCAACACTTCATATCTTCAAATCCAGAACAAAGCTTTTAAAGACCTGTGACACACAAATGAGTGCATCTCGACATTCTGACCTTTGAGGTAACGGAAATATCCAAGTCCAAAATGGAGAGAGCTATCGTACCCATCTATGTATTGCTTGCACAAACTTCCAGCACCACATTTGTCAGGAAACATAAAATAATCATCTGTCTACTTTTTAACTGAGTCAAATACAATACTAGCAACATTATATTTGGCCCTTGAGTCTCCTCACTGTTGATGAACACCTTGTGTGCTACATTTTTATCAGAAGGTGATTAAGATCAATTGAAGTCTGACACCAAATAGATATTTTTGAGAGATCAAGTAACAAAGTGTGAAACAATCTTGTGCATGAGATGCAAAAGTGCATGTTAAAAGTATCCTAATATAATCTGTGTATAGTCTGTATGTATGTTGACTTCTACGTTTAAAAAAAATCAATGTCAATATCTGTTTCTGAGGTTTGGTGAATATTTTTGGTGGATAAAAGTCAACATTTCTTTTGTGACTTTTAAAGATTATGAAAATAAACACTCAGTGTTGCGCAAACAGAACGCTGCAGGCTGTGAGCTCGCTCCTGTTTTTCTTGAGATGGAGAGATAGAGTGATGTTTGCCTATGTGTCATGGTTTGTTTACAAATTTCCAGCTATCTGCAGATTAATCAGAAGAATCAAATAATCTGAATCACAGGTTCCTTACACGTGAGATTGCTGTGTGTTATTCCCAAGGTTTCTGTTTAAAAGGGAATAACTCAATGAAGGGTCAAAGCCTGAGGGGCCGTCAGGTTTAAAACTGTTAGATACATTTCTCCTATTAAATGATGAAACAACACAGTGAATATAAAAATGAGTGACACCAAATGAAAATAATCAGTGTCGCTTTCAAAACAAGTCTCTTCTCTCATGTGTCGACCAATCTTGTCTCTGTTACACCCCAACGTTCCCACTGAGTCATATTATTTCCATATTTATGTCGGCATCAGCCCCTCACTTTGATCTCCAGCCTTGTTCAGAGGCTGATCCTGTTATGGCTTGTTTCTGTAAATACTTTGAACTGCTCCAGGATTAGACGATTGTGGATCCAATGAAAAGACAAACAGCTCTTTACACAGATACTTTTATAAGGCCCCCTTAAAACACAAAAAAAATCATTTGGTAACAGTAGATGGAAGTTTACTCTGTAATTGTTGGTAATTGTGAAGCCACTGTTTACAGGCTCTGACAGAGTAAGATTGTGAGTGATTGAATTTGGAGTGTATTCCTGCCACACACAGCATTTAGCCTTTGAAATGTGACAGCAGCTGGGTTTCCACACTCTAACCATCTATCCGGTGACTTAAGTGAGCAGGATAACACTGAGCATATGTATAATGGTCTGAGCTTGACAATAACAAGATGGGGTCATGCTAGTGGCTTTATCAGGGTGCAAAATAGTTCTAGAAGGTAAACGCTAACTAATTTTAGTTTAGCATGTATGCTTATTAACATTTGCTAATGAGCATGAAACACAAAATATGAGCTGAGGCTGATGGGAATTCCATTAGTTTTGCTGATCATAAACCAAAGTATTGGACAAATTGAAATATTTTGAGTTAGATAAAACAATAAAAGATATAAAATCGTTTGCGAGAAATACACATGCATGTGATCCATCGGCACAAACTCCAACCCCCACCTCAGTACAGAGAGGTCTGAGCCAACTTCAATCAGAACTGCAAAAAACATGACAGACATAATAATGTAATTGATCTGATAGATCTTCAAACTGTTCCAGCTGAGAGGCGGCTGTCTATTTCCTAATCCCAGAAATCCATTCGTCTGAACTTTTTTTTATCTGCTTCACACTTGGCATGTGTATTGTTGAGAGACCAATGAAGGGAAGTGTAGAATTCCGTTCAATGTGGACATGCGATCGGTTCAATATTAATAAACTTTGTATAAACAGACGACCAGCGCTCTGTAGCAGAGGCGGCTGGGACTCATCAACGACAACTGATTGTCCAGTTCAGGGTTCTGTGACCTGAATCCAGCTGTTGGTCTTTACTTGCCACAGGCTAAACTACTGCAGGTCACTCTTTCAGTTTCAGGAGGAAAACTGCAAGCAGCATCAGCAAGCAAACAGCACATTCTAACCCTGCTTGTTTGGACTAGTCTGCTAAACACAGCATACCACACACCACATCATTAGGACATGTGACCTCAACATTTTTTGCAATTATTTCCATACAAAGCTTATGTCTTGAAATTGATTCAGTGCAAATATATGATTAGATTCCACTGGGAGCACTGCTAATGAAAAGGAACCTCATTGCAGGCCACCTGATGGTGGCACTAGATGAGGACTTCAAGGATCCACCCACAAAGAACAACTATTAGAATTAATCCTGAGGGGAACATGAATGTGTGTGTGCCACTTTTCACCAAAGTCCATCCAATAATTGTTGAGGCAAAACCACGTCTGTCAACTTCAGGGTAGCATGAGTAAAAGTATCAGGATCACCAAAGTCATTACAGTTCATCATCTGTGACACTCTGCAAAATGTTGAGCGCGAGGAGCTATTGCTGTTCTGGTATTTTCAGATAAGTTCTGGAAAACTTCAGATAGTGCTGAAGGAAAAAAGGGAATTTATTAAGGTTCATCCTCTGTTTCCATAGTTGCCAAGTGCTTGCATTCCTTTATAATAATGCAATGTCTCAACCCTGTGCCTTGAGATGTATGTTGTGATATAACAATATACAAAGAACATTGAAATGAATGAAATTGAAGATCAGCGTATGGACAACAGATGACAATACTTTACAATACTCATAAGATGTGTCTCTAAAAGATAAAATGTCAACCTGCTGTGGGTGAGATAAGTCAAGGTCTCTTCTAAGACATCAGGATGTACATTCTGGACCCCATGGACCTCTGTACCAAATTTCATGTCAATCTATCTATATTTAAATCTGGACCAAAGTGGTTTACTGACCAACTAAAAGACCAATGTTCCCATCCAAAGATCCATGCTGCTCTAAAATGTATTTTCAGACATAAACAGATGCATTCACAACAACAACAGGAACATGTCCACAATACTAAGAGATGGCGTCTGGGTGGAGCATGAAGGAGACATGATATGAAATACACTCCTTATCACCATTTGTATTCTTTTTTGTTTTGTTTTTTTCCCGAGACGTCATCAACCCGCCCACTTAATCACTGTAAATTTTCCAGACATTTTCTTGCTGCATTTTCACATGGGTTCACTCAGACATTCTACTTGGGGGTTGGCAGGAAAAGTTCCGGGAAATGTCCAGAGCAACTGACTCAGACATTTACGTTCTTACTGATATTTTCTTTCAGACAACTTCAGGAAAACTTCCAGTGCATGTCTGAAAGATGCTTTACTGGGATGCATTTTCATGTTTTCAAGGGAGGTAGAGACTGTTTTTAATATTTTTCTGCCCAGTGGACGTCACTATGAGCAGGTGCTCAGTTTTCCTTTGTTTCAGGCCTCTGAATCACCCAGTACTCTCAACGATCCACACTTCCCACAGAACAAAGACACTCTGGTCCTTTTAAGTAACAGAAAGGCGAAAATAAAAACAGAAAGCCGAGTTAAAGAGGAATGTGTGGTGGCGATGGCTGCTCCACATCCCCTTGTAGTTGTCAAGATATGTAAAGTGTTTCTTCTCTTCCCCATTTTATGAAAGCCTGTTAACTGTCGCGCAAATAGTGACCGCAGCTGTTTCGTGACATTTATTTTCTTGTCGTTTTTTCCCCCGACATTCTCTAATTGGCTTCTGTTTGTATCCTCCTCTCATGTGGTCTCTCTACACTCAGCTTAAATCAATGTACGCCTGAGCTCATTCCGAGGAGGAAAAAAACAGTCTAGTGTAAGTTTTTCATCCTTGTAAGGTCGCAGAAATTATTATCTTTAATTTCGGGGTGGCGAGTCTCTTGATTTGGGTTGCTGCGTGTGGGTGACCTCATCCACTTCATAGTACATTTCATCAGATATTTCCTGTCCTTTTGCCACTTGGTCTGTGGTCTATCGCCCTTCATCGTGTGGTCTCCAGAATCTGACCAAATCACCAAGCTGTGTAAATTGCACATTGGGAAAGACAAAAAAAGAGTGGGGTATCATTTTGACTACTGTATGCTGCAGCGCAGGGTAAAATGAATGAAGTGTACTTAGCCATATGACGGACACACACGCTGCCTGTTCAGTTTGCATGTTTAATCTCCCTCTGAAGTGCCTCCAGTGCTTTGATATTTGAGAGTGTGTCGTTTTACGTCATGACAGCCTGTCAAAATTACCTCTGCATTGCTGCTCTTTATAGTAATCTTTGAGAATTACCTCTATTACGCCTGGATAACTTACAAAATCATTCACCCCACACTCAACCTTACTTCAAGTACATCTCTAAATCTTACGTACATCATCATTTTAAAATTTATTTATTTATTCTAAACCTTGTCTTAAAACGAACCCTGACAACAGACTGGTGGCTGAACACAGAGGCACGCACTGTAGATATCTAACACAGGAGGCCACAGAAGCTAATCCTTTTTTATAGTAGCTATGTGAATAAGCCAGATAAATGGATAACTCATAGTCTAGAGGTTACACATACAAAGTGTAACAAGCACAGACCTTATTGTGTTCTTTGGACATGTGTGACTACACATTCCAACTTGCAACCCAAGGCTTGTAAAGATAGTATAACGACAAACACAGACAGCAACTGGAATAAAAACAAGCCTCCTTAAAACGCACACACATGCAGACACACACTTACTGGAAGAGTGACAGAGCAACGGGAGAAACAACATGGAGAAAAACAAGCGGGCAAAACCACTTGGGGAGAGAAACACCCTATATTATCAGGGGTGGAGATCTGCCACAAGCACATTCCTGATTGAATACTCACTTCATCCCATGCTATTTCAATATCGGTAAATACTGTAGTATATCCACAGGCAAAGGACTAAACACCTCTTGGGGTAAAACACTGTGGTTGTACTGGAAAACAGGAGCTGATAATAAAACTAATTCAAGTAACTGTAGAAACATTCAAATAATCATATCTATCTATCAATCTATCTCCCATCAGAGGCAGGGTGAGGGGGGCACTGGCCTGAGATGAAATCCGATCGGCCCCTTTAAAAAACAAAAAACTACTCACTGACTGACAATATTTATTTTCTAAGCTTTTTGGAAGTACACAATGTGAACAAGGAACAGTTTTGTGTTTGTGTGTGTTTCCACATAATGTGTGGCTTTGAATCAAAGCTATATAGAGCTCACAGTAAACAAGGAATGACTTCAATGTGCACATTACTGAATCATGAATTGTTCATGGGTGTTGGAAATATAATTGGCCCCTCTGTTTAAATTGTGGCCCCCTCTTTATGGCTCCCGATTAAAAAAAAAAAAATCCTACCACAGCTATCTATCCATCTATCTTTCTACTTAGGTCTTGCCGAGAGGAAATTGAACCACAGACATTAATTTGACACTTGTGGTGGTCATTTGGCAGCTTAAAGGAATAATTAGAAATTTTGGGGTTAGATGAGAAGATCCGGACCACTCTCATATCTGTATGGTAAATTTAAGACTAAGGTGGGTGTGCCAAATAGCTTAGCTTAGCATAAGAAAGTCATAGTTAAGAAAATAAACCACTGTAAAACCACAATGTGTAATTTTTACCATTAGATAAAGCAAAAAAGATAAAAATGTGTTGATTATCAAGCTTCAATTCCTGGTCTTTATGCTACATTGGACTGGCCTGCAGAAACACAACACAGAGATACAATCAAAATAAACAGAAAAGTGGGTGGGTCAGGTGGTTCCTAGGAACTAAATTCTGAGAGCCATAAAACAATTACAGAGGTAATTTCGTGTTACGCATAACACATGACGTGTGCGTCTAAGCATTGTGTATTTGTGAAGCTTCTGAAGAAAAGAAAGCAGTAATTTCAGGCTGTAGAATGCAGCTCTGGACGTCTGTCTTGCCAAAATAAGTGCTGAAGACATCTTTGATTACACTAGAGGAAAGAAAAAAGTATTTAAATAGAAAATTAATCTGTGACCAAAGACTCCTTCCAAACTTAAAAAGGCAGCAGGACAGAGCATCATTAAGTGGTATGGAGAGAAGAAGAGTGGTGTGTGTGAGTGTGTGTGGGGAAGAAAAAAAGAGCGAGAGTCCAACGCGCTAAGGGGGTGCAAGGTCACAACCCTGACACGTGTAGCTAGTTGAACCTTTAACTTTTAGCAGAGGTCACCGACGGGAGGCTTCGAGGGGAAGCGCTTTATTGTTCTGGGTTACGAGCTCTTCGCCAGCGCTGTTAAGAGCTCCTAAATCACACACACACACACACACACACACACACACACAGACACACACACAGACGAACACACTGCAGGTCATTCAGGGCTGCCTGAGCCAGATACTGCCTGCTTCTTGGCCTAAGCAGATTTTTCCCCTGGTAAAGTCTTTATCCGAGACGCCTCACCAGTCTATTCCTAGAGGCTGCCGAAATGGAAAACACGAAATGGGTTTTATTTCAGCCTGTTTTATGATATGAACTAATGTATATGAAAAGACATCACCTCATAAACCAATAGAGTTCCCCTGCTCGTGCACCTCCTTTAATGCATCATGCAGAATATTTCACGTGAAACACGAGAGCTGCTGAATGCATTCAAGTAACGAGTTGAATGGTGAATATGGAGCACTGGTTTGTGGGATTATATTAATAGAGCAAAACCAATTAGTTGAATAATCGATTATTTGATAATGGAACGAAGAATTCCTGGTTCTTTATATGAAAATTGATTGTGTCTTTATCCTTCAAGTGAATATCTTGGGTTTTGGATTGTTTAAAATATGTTAATCTTACTTTTTCTGGGAAATTATTATTATTCACAATATCCTGGTATCTAATATCATCAGACAAAATAAACATTAATCTAGACAGATAAACTGATAACAATGTAGATAATCAGTTACAGTAACATAAAATTCATTTAAATAATTATATTTTTAGTTGTTAGTATGTTCAGATACTTCTAGTATTTCTACAGCACTACATTTATTATCTGATATTAAATTACCTTTTTTTTACATTTAAAAAATGCAAGATGAGTACAATGCATAATATAGATTTAAAAAAACAACTTGGACACTTTAAATAATTTGTATACTTAATTCTTTGGAATTTCTCTGATAAATATTAGCATTTGTACATTCTAGATTTCTCATTATTTTCTGAAATTGTATAGAATTAATAAAATGATCAATTAACATGGACAATAATCAGCAGATTGACAGATTATAAATAGTTGCTGTGACACACATTATATTAATTAAAATAATCAGTGTGACAACATATAACATGTTTGAGTTTATTTACTCAAATACTGTGGTATAAGATAAGATAAATCTTTATTGATCCCACACCGGAGAAATTTCCTTGTTACAGCAAACAAGTCAGAATGAGGTAGACAAGAGAAAGAAAAAAAAAAAGAGAAGTCAAAAGAATAAAAAAGTATTTCAGTAAGCGCAGTGCCAGGATGATTGCACAAGAATGTAAAAGCATAAAGTGATACTTTGAATACTTTTTTCTAACAATATTTCTATTTCTCTACTTAAACAGTATTTGTGCAGGACCTTGACTTGCAAGGATAGATTCTGTCTCTATGGTAAGAATATGAGTATTTCGACCACCACTGCATATTTTACATACTGTTTTGCATGTTTTACCTAAACAAATGAACAGAAATGTGTTTAGTTCACATTTAAATGTAGAGTTTCAGTACTTCTGAACAACTAACTTTAATTTGAGTTCAACAAACGATGTGGTGATGTGGTGTCAAATCCAAAGCTTTAAAGCCAGACTCAAATCTGATTTGGCCATAATCTGTGTCTGAACGGTAGGTGTTCCTCACTGATTTATTGTAAACTCTGGTGAGTGTCAGTGTGAGAGGTAGCAGAGAGGAGTTGTGATGATGATAACCTCAAATGAATTCTCCTCTCTCCACCCTCCTCCACAGTTTATTAGTTTAGGCCAGAGGCCACTTGTAGCCTTGCAGAGTGGACGGTAATTGTGTGCGTGCTCCTTAAGCACCGACCGCAGCAATAATAGACTGAATTATACAATAAATTCCCTCCAGATGTGCTCCCTCCGCTCCCACCCACCCACCCACTCCTCTTTGACAGTTTGCACACCCACAATCTGCGCAAGGAGGCCTCCGTCCACGCGCGCACAAACGTGCACTCATTCACCCATGCACACAATTACAAATGTACATACACACGCGTGGAGCCTAAGTTGCGGTGTTTGCATTGTCAGATTGTTTCCATACTGGTGTTAGCTTGCTGCGTTTCCTCACTGCTCGTGTAATTACAGGTCGTATTAGCTGATAGTGTTTTGCTAACCTCCTAATAGATGTCCTCTTGCCTCGGAAACCTCACAGAGAGTCTATTCAATAATGAGCAGCCTTTCCAATACATAATACCATTAGAGACATGCACACACACACACACAGGCTGATGTTTAGTCGCATACACATGTCCCATTTGTTCAAAGACAGAAAACAAAACACAGCTCTATATATGATGTGGAATTTTCTATAAATTTTTGATTAGAATAATAAATGCAGCACTAGGAGGAGAAAATGAAGTGAAAGTACATCCTGAATAAAAACCAGAGCCACCCTGTGTTGGAATCTAACCGTCTCTTTCTGTCTTATAGGGGAGACCAGAGAGCAGGACAATCAGGACAAGAGGAAGAGAGAGGAGGAAAAGAGTGGTCAGACTAATTATTATGTACATTTCTCCTGAAATGTGACAAGGTTTTTTTAGGGGGGATATTTCTTTCAAAATGTTTTAATTTTAGTTCTTTGTATACTACGGCCTATACTGTCATAGAGTTTCATATTTTCTCACGGCTAAATATTGCCCAGCTCTCGGCCGGCGTTGTGCTGATGCAGGAGGATGGACAGAAAGAGACAGGGGACCACCAGTTTGACTGCTACACTTTCTCTCCATATTCAACCTTTGTTACTTTGCTTTGCTGTCAAACTGTCAGCATCAGCCTACACAGTGCCACCCAGTGTTCAACCATGGGGCTTTATTCACAGCACAGGAGATCAGATACACACATTAGATAAACAAAGGTAATTGTGCATCACAGTGTCATTGGTATACAAAGTATTATCATCATTTATTTTAGGAAGAAGCAGCCATGCTACTTTAATACAAATTTCAATTCTGCATTTGTTTACTATTATCAAAAATAAAAACTTAATATGTATAATAGCCCCAGTGACTAATAAACTACTCTTTATATTATTTAAAGATAACATGTTGTAGTTTTATAAAAACAGACAGTAGTTGTATTTTCAGCAATGAATGTTTTATAAACAGATCATATGTGTTGTGTGTAGAGTACTAACTATAACTGCTTAAAATACAAGAGTAGTGTACTTTGTTTGTGTACTGTAATGTACTTTACTTGTGCTTTACTTTCAACAACTGGTAATTTTGCATGTTGTTCCTGTTTCTTGAAGCAAAGAAAGAGAAAAGAGACTAGAAAAGAAAAAGCAATGATATAAAGTGGAGGTCTTTGAATTAACATTAACATTTACAAATATAATATAAAATCATGCTAACAAAAATAAGAGCAAAAAGGCATATTTTATTATTCATATTAGGGTTGTCCTACCAAAATTAAAAATGTCAATCACTCCAAATGAATGTGTGTTTATACCACAAGAAGGTGAAATCCAAAACTAAGATAGTTTCCTGTATAAACTAAATAACTTACATCATATTTATGTACATAATAATAAAGCAGGAGTTAAAGGAAAATGATCTAATAGGCTGAGAAGTGCACAGACCTTTTTATGTATATAGTGTGAATAGCTTCTTTATACCATTGTATTGTCTGGAGGTGGAATTTAATTATTGGTTAATGATGGCTTTTAATTGATTATGTAATACAGCTAATGGAACATCCATCACTACACTAGCACTTATAATAATATTTATCATAATGTCATGGAAAAACGAGCGTGTTTGACTTATTTTAACTGACAGTGTTACCTGTGTTACACTGTCACATGGTGATATTGTGTTTGCCAGCAGGGAGACTGGCCGCACTAATGAGTAAAGGCAGAGTAATTTGCCTGCAGACATGTTCCAGAGCAAAAAAAAAAAAAAACTCCCCTGGTGCTTTGCTCAACCTGCTGCTCCCAGGTGGCTGCAATGCTTGAATGCCCCTTTTACCTGCTTCAAACTACATGGCCAGAGGAGAAAAAAGGAAAAGGGAATAATTAAAAAAGGAAAAAAAAAAAAACACGTCATAACAGGAAACAGGAACAGGAAAGAGACTTGGCGGACTCTGCAGAGACCAGGTGCAGACTCTGGCTCGACTCCCCCCTTTCTGCTCTCTGCCTTGTACAGGCAGGAGGGTGGCTACTGGTAGCGGAGGTCTTTTCATCGCCAAGCTTCTTTATCAAACCCCTGGGTCTAGTTTGTTCTCCTGTTGCTGCTGCTTGGTGGGTTGCCGTTATAAATTAGACTGCAGGAGATGTGGGGAGCTCCCTGGCGGATCCCTGCCTTCACACAGAAGGTCAAATGAAATATCAGCTACACCGTTGCTTTTTTAAATTACAAGAAGCCAGCTCGTAAAAGCAGCCTCTTGGGCCAGGGTGGTACAATTTTCTCTAAACTCCCTTGCCGCTTGCTGTACGTCTTTTCCAAGTTACTTTGCTCTGGGATCCTTAATCACAATGTTGAAGGGAAAAAGATGGTCTGTGTAACAGCTCCCTCAGTTTATTTAACACCTTCAAAGGAGACACAGTCGCTAATGATCCCTTGCAAGATATATTGTCTTCATCCTTTCCGAGCTTACTCCTGGAAATTTACTGCTCGAGTTCACTTTGTGTGCAGCGAAGGGAACAAATTAATTTACAGTCACACTGACTAGTTTAGAACATGATGACGTTCGGGGGAAAGAATTACTTTCAGCTTGTCCCTGAAAGCCGCACAGTAAAACAGCGTGAAAGGGATGAAATTAGATACTAAAATTGCAATTTCCAAAAATCGCCAACATCCACATTAAGAGTATTAGCTATGACAAACAAGCACAATCGGTTTTTTGCATGAGCAGATGAGAAGACCTTTGTTTTTGCTTATTTTTGTTGAAGCGGTTGTCGGCTACGTTCGTCATTCAGAGTCCCTGTGGCCTCCTGGGTGGTCGCGCCGTGTGCCAAAGATGCCCCTGCTATGTTTAATCGCTGACATTTATTTGTTTGCTTTTTGAATGAATATGCAAGCTGGAAAACACCTATTACATCTAGTGTGTCCTCTTCACAGGGGGCCGTTCATTCTGCCAGACTGTGGTTGGTCAGGTCCAGACACCGCCGCCTGGCAACCTCGCCTTTTAGCCCCTGCTCACTACCAGCCAGTGTCCAGATCAGACCTGGCGACTGTTGGCACAGCGAAGATTGGCGCAAAGCAGAGCTGGAATCACAACAGCAAATGGAACCTAGAACTAAGTTGAGGTTTATATCAACATTTTCAAAATCCCCAAAACTTAAACTCTCAATGAACCACCACCATCAGACGTGGGCAGCGATGCCTTTAAATATTTACTTTTTTTATTTGCACATTTGTTGTTGTCTTTCATAACAGTTCCAGCGTCCGTGTGCTTGTTTGTATATGCATGTGTGCTTTTTTCATTCCTCCTCCGTAGCATCCACTTGGCTTTTAAGAGCCGGCCTCACCTCATCTGGCAGCCATTACCTGCACACATGCTCCTGTCTGAAGGTTGATCTGCCGGGTTAAACAAATCCAGGCGGTGCAGTGCGGCCCGCCAGGAATCAGCTCCATACATCAGCTGTAGAACAGCCAACATGACAGGGTTAGAGCTGGCTACCGTTAGCCGCGTACTATCACTGATCTCCCAACGCCAAATATGCTCGAAAACGACAAACTCACTTTGGTTCAGGTGCTGGACGTGGCAATCAAATATACTGAGATGTGCGGCCTCTACTGAGGGGCTTTAGAGGAGGGTAAGGCTCCTGAGTTTCCCTCTGGAAAGATGTGACACGGATCATTTCTTATGTACCAAGTTCCAAACTAAACAGTCACAGGCATATAGTCTTGGTATTGAATGTGGAATTTGGTAATTATCTGCAGCAATAAGCTTTATCCAGCATTTCAGTGTGAGACGGGGCATAAATGCATAACTGTCTCTCAGCGGGGATGGCACGACATTGACAATTCGACCAAGTTTGCGGAGTCTGATTCGATTCCGCTCCCAATCAAAAGCGCTTGAGATTCCATTTATGTTTATTACATTTCCTGTTTCTCACTTCATCACGTCGGAATTGAAACTGACAGGGTAATTATCATTTCATCCTAAATTGATCCCAAGCCATGTGGGCTGGCTCCAAACGCAGAGACACGAGAGGGGGAAAAAGAGAGACGGAGGAGGAAAAAAAACACATTTTGGGAGCATTTGGCGATGGTTCAGTCATCTGCAAGACGTATCGCTTGAAGGGTGGGGAAGGATGGAGAGAGGGAGAGAAGCAGAGAGAGAGAAAAAAGGAAGGGGAGACTTTTGGAGATTGCGTTGCGGGTGTTCCCTTGATGTCCCCCTGACAGGAACCAGATTGGGAGCCGCGCGGCGTCGGCGCTTTGGCTTTTTATTCGTCTGGCTCCACCGGGTTTTTCCTGGCCTGAGCAGGCCGGGTTGTGAGACGCTGTGGCCCGATCGTGGAGCCAGCCTGTAGTTTAAGTGAGAATAACAAATGCTAGAAAAAATAATGGGCCTACAAAAAGAAAAAGAGAGGAGCAGCACAATTCGACTATTGTTCATGGTAGCTGGGCAGAAAGAGCAGTCTTTGGGACATTTTACTGGCTCTAATAAAGAGTGTGTGGTCCCTGTTGTGGAGAGCCCTGCCAGACTGACAGATACGCTCTACAGTTGTATTGGATGGTTCCGTATCATGTATTTTCAGTTGTGTTACTTGGCATCTCTCAGACGAGTCCTGTCATTCATCATGCGTTTTGCTGAGCTGAGAGTAGTGGTCCGAGTTGCTTATGATGGCACAGTGTGTAATATGTTGAATAAGTAGTCATAAAGGCGCTTGCGGAGGGTGGCAAACTGGGAGAATTCACCTCCGTCTCTAAGAACTCACACATGAAATGACAAAATCCTCCGATCTGACTGACATGTTTTCACTTAAAGCAACAGTATATGAGCAGAAACAATATTTGCACATGTCAGTGAGAAATGAAGTTGCAAGTTATTTCAAGTAGAGAGACAAAAAGTATTCTGAATTAAAGGTTTTACTGATTATATGTAATATGTTGGTCCACCCTATGGGGTATGCAGTGTATGTCTTTGTGAAGGTTATGAATAGAGAAAGTCAGAGGAATAATATAAGATCTTTGTATGTTTTCATGGAATTAAACAAATTCATTTCCTTCGTCAAATAAGTGCAAAGAAGGAAGAGTGAAAATAGTATTTGAGATTATTGTTGAATAATTTTCAGCGTTAATTCTGCCACACACCCACACACACTACACACACTACACACACACACCCACACACACGTCCCTGGCTTCTACTGTGTGGGGTACAGAAACACAGTTCGGTCTGTGCTTAATCAGCTCTGTTTTTAAGTGTTCGCTGCTTGGTTTTCCAGCGCAGCCCCTGTGAAAGAAAAACGTCTGGTCGTGGGTGGCTTCGCTGGGTCACTGAGCCCACAGAGTAGAGCATTTCATAAGAAAGAGCCCACTTAATTCTGAGCCATACATCGCATTAGCTGATTTACATGTGGACAGCTATCATTTTGTCAGGAGTTTGACATTGATAAATGAGGTGTTTTACCTAATAGGTAATAAAAACAAATTACAGGTCTTAAGAGAAAGGATGTTCTTCATTTGGCTCTGTTTTCTGTCTCTTGGAGGGCAAGGGCCAGATTGTTTCCATATGATTGTAGCCTTCATTTGTTAAAACTAGAGACTAGAGTTAATAACGGCTTTTTCTGATGACCGATCCATATTTCACCTTAAAGAGGAAAAAATAGTCGAAGCGACTGCACATGAAGGCTAACTTACTGTTTTTATCTAAATGGAGCAGAATTGTAAGTCAAATATTATTAGTAAGTATTTTAATGTCATTTAGTGTTATTTCACTCTCTGTGATTCTCTTTCTCCAAATAGCTTTTTACATTGTTATGACAAATTAATCTTTTTTAATTACAGGAAACTATCATCTCTTACTACCACTATAAAATGTGAAATGAACACATTACTGATATTTATATCTCTCTGGCTCTATGTTGAGAGCAATAAACATTTCTCTGATTACAAATAATACCGTGCTTAAAAAACTGATGTTTTCACTGTGAGACTGTTAATTATGGAGGGCATAAATGCCTCATTGCAGTGATTATGTGGCGGCCGCCCTCGTTCATGATCCATCATATACCTAAAATTAAATTAGTAAAACCATAAACAATCTACTTATGGTCAGCAGGGATTCACAGGGGTTTTCTCAGAGGGTGAAATGCTGACATACATCGTGAGATGACAAATGAATGTCCAGAGATAGGAACAAATCAGTGCTCGGACCATGGAGGATTTTTTTCCAAAGAGAAAATATTAGCCCAAACAGTACTTAGTAGGTGAGGGTGTGTTATTCTTTACCGGTTTGAATCACTACTGGACTCTGCGGGTCCCACAGAGCTCGTATATAAGCCCTCTCAAGTTCCTTCAGCTAGGCGTGAAAAGGCTTCCCTTCTGGTGTAATGCCTGACAGAGGACAAGTCTGCCTCTATTCCCCCCATCTCAGCGCCGTCAAACACAAGCTGAGAGGATAAGGCAGCCACATCCACAGTTTTCCACGATCCTAAAAGATTCTGACATTGTGGAAGTTGTTCAGTCAGGTGTGATTCCTGTCTGACAGGTGGCAATAAATCAGCATGTTGCACTAAATGACATCAAACATACTTGAATATTGTATCAAAAACTCCCCTCAGGTGCAGGTACAGTTTGATATGAAATAAATACACTGAATGTCTTCCATGCTCTCAAATTGAAAGTCCATATGTGCATGTTGAGTTTGAGAGGCCGGAGACGTCGCTTTTTAACCCTGAAATTAGAGAGTTATGTTTTGTCAGAATCCTGCAATCATCATATAGAGAAACAAAGACGATACTTTCCCTGCGAATTGAATTTTGCCGTTCCGGCTTGCTTGTAAATGATGCAGGCATCCATAATGACTGTACAGTCAGACCGAGGTAATTTTAAGTGCCACGTCCAATCAGCACTATCACCACAAAGCATCACAGCTCGGAGCGCCGTCGTTCTCTGCGCAGGGCCCTCAACTGAGGTGACACCCCATTGCTGAAACCAAGTCAAAGTTACCGATACAGAGCAAAAATAAAGGGTGAGGAAAGAGGAGGGGGCAAGACGGATCAGGGGCGTGCGGAGGTGGTGGGGGGGTGAAAGAGTCTTGGATCCTGTGGTAAGTGCCAGAGGGACACATTTTGTTGGAACACTGGGTGTGCTGAGTGATGGGAGAACGGCAACAGCAGTGTTTAGAAACACCAGTCGGCCAGTCTATTGCCTAGGAGCCTGGGTGTCTGCGCTGAGCTCTCCCCCCCACCACTCTAAGTAGGATGGTACATGCAGCCTCACTGCATACCGCTCCTGCACGCCGCTAAAATTAGCCCCCCTGGAACCAGATGGAATTCTAAACAGAATAAACTTTTCTTGACTTGATTATATTGAGCCTTTCCAAGCTCCGACATTAAAAAGAAAAGAGAGAAGGCAAAGAACGAGGGGGAACCTTAGAAGCTAATTGCCCTGGGTCTGGCGTGCACATTGGGCATTGTGTTGAGTCGAGACACTGTAGTAATGCCAGAGCCTTTTCCCCAGGCCGTGTCTCCCAAAGGGGGAACTGTCACATCTTCCATGCGTTTGCGGTGGGCCTGCAGCTCCACACGGACTGCATGTGAAGCCGCTAATTAAAAGCAAGCGATCTGTAACTGTCTGGCTCATGAGTCCGTGCTCATCCATGTGGCCCCCACATCGGCTTCCATAGACCCCCTGGCCCCTGACATTGGGTGCTAGGCCACTGCATGGGAGTGATTTTAAGAAAAAAAAGATACATGACTCCATTATGAAGCAGCACTGGTAGTGGTGCAGTGCATTTATGATGTTCAATTAAAATGATTTTTTTTTAAGTCACTGAATACTTAAGTTGGAATATAAAACATTTAATAGATTGAATTAAGAGATACTACATCTTGTTTGAAGCAAAGTCATGTCACTCTACCCTTTTTTATCGTATACCATCATATTGTGATGGAAAAATAGAGACATTATATTAGATTGTTTTTAAATTAACATTTTATTTTCAGATATTCTTTAAGATTTCAGGTGACATCTATTGTTACCATGGCGAGGTTTAATACAACAGCAAACACTTGCTGAGCAACAGCAGAGCAACTGGTGTATCTGCTTAGACCGCAAACAAACAAAGTCACATTTGAACAAAAACGTCGGTCACTGAAGTCTGCAGTTGTTGCTTGCAGCTCTGAGCTCACTCTGGCTGCTTTTTCTTATTCCATTACTCCCTTGTAAAAAGAAAAAAGTTAAATGGAGCCAATGACAATAAATGCCCCAATAAAACTTTTGATAATCGATTACGGTCAGTGCAAACCTATGTGCATCACATTTCCTGTTACCTCTGCACAATTAAAGTAATTCTTTATTTCACCAGCTGAACATATTTAATGTGGAGTTGCAGTAACTTTATACAGCTCTGATAATACAGCTGTGGGAGAGGGAACACTGAACAGGGAGGCTGATATCAACTGGATACAATTAAAAACAGCGATGCTGGATTATATCCTGACAGTCACATGAAGGAAATTTAAATTCAGTGTGGGAATACTTACTCACTTAAAATGACAACTATAAAGTGTAATTACACATTGTAAATACATTGAAGGAACCTGACCATGAATAGTATAAAAAAATGGGGTTTGAGTTGATTGAAGATTTAAACTCAAAGGAAAGTCTTTAAATGGTCAAAATATAAGTACTGTTTGTGACTTTTACACAATACCAGTATAATAACATAAGCAGCCAATTCATGGGAGATTTAAAGGGGCTTTAAAGAAAATAACAACAATAGCTGTGGAGTAACAGATAAGTGTAAACAAAGGAACCTATAGACCACTTAGAGAAGGCTACAATAAAAATTCCTATAACAAAACAGCCCATGGTTGGTAGACAAGAGGACTCTGACTAGCTCCAAACAGTGACTTTGATTACCGAGATTTGTTTGTTTCAACAAAATGACAGCTAAAACCCCAAGTCCTTCTCTAAACCAAAGTCTCACTACACTCCAAACTGGGCCCAGTGGTTGCCCACCTACAGAACAGTGAAAAAAACTAAGACTAGGGGGAAAACCCCTTTGTATCAAAGGCTATCTGCTGGTGACTCCCTGGCTGGTGTTTATCGAACACTGATTTTAATGCTCCATTTTTATCATGGCGACTTAGCATTGTTTAGTAATCAGTCAAACCGAGACTTCCCCTTGTCCGTGCCGAGTGTAAACACTTGTCTTCTCAGAACAGATTCATTTGGATAAAGAAAGGACAGAAATGTCTCTGTGAATGTGATGCTAAGTTTTTTTTTGTTGTTGTATTGTTTGCTAAAGCAGAAGCGCATGATGCAATGCCAGTGTTTACATGGGGAAAAAGCAGTAATTGTAGTATCAGTCCCATGTGAGCCATGGCAGTACGACCACCATGAATCAGCTTTTTTTCTCCCTGAAATCCGTCCCATCCCATCATAATTTTACCTACCATTCTCTCTGGCATTAGCTCCCTGCCAACAATTTTATATGATCCATTTTTTCTTCTTAATAACCACAGTTTGCTTTGATTACCTTTGAATGGATGGCGCGGTAGTTAGCACTGTAGCCTCACCCAGTTTGAATCCCAGTTCGGCCTTGGGCTTTCTGTGGGGAGTTTGCATGTTCTCCCTGTGTCTGCATGGGTGTTCTCTGGGTACTCTCACTTTCTCCCACAGTCCAATGACATGCGGAATGGGGTTAGGTTAATTAGAGACTCAAAATTGACTGTAGGTGTAAACGTGAGTGTGAATGGTTTATTGTCTCTGTAGCTTTGCACTGGGATAGACTGGCTACCTGTCAGAGTGTACCCTGTGATGGGATTAGCTTCAGCTCCCCCCACAACCTTGGTGGTTGGATGGATGGTTGGTTGGTTGGTTGGATGGATGTATGGATGGATGAATGGATGGATGGGTGGGTGGATGGGTGGGTGGTTGGATGGATGGATGGATGGTCTGTTGGTTGGTTGGAGGGATGGTTGGTTGGATAGTTGAATGGATGGATCTATTGGTTGGATGGATGGTTGGACAGATGGTTGGTTGGATGGATGGATGGATGGATGGATGGATGGATGGATGGATGGATGGATGGTTGGGTGGTTAGTTGGATGGATAGATGGATGGATGCTTGGTTGGATAGTATATAACATGGTTGGTTGGATGGTGAGACACTGAGCGGTGCAGGAGCAGCTCATTTAAGCGGGGCCTGAAGAGTTTCCTCGACAGTAGGAAGTACAACCTTTTAGGGGGAGGTTGGGTGGGTGGGAGTGGATGGAAGTAAAGCGAGGGAGTGAGCGACCCAGACGGTGTCTTGGCTGGGGTCAGGTGTAAACACATGCACAGCTGGCAGACAGATGTGCTCAGACAAGAGCCAGTGACCATGTCTATGTTTCCTTCCTCTCTATTCACCTGATGTTCGGCTAGTTCAGCAATAAGAAACAAAGAGTAAGCATACACATATAAAATGGTGTGCAGACGGGCTTAAAATACACACAAGGGCCTTGCAATGCAGACAGCAAGAAAAAATACAGAGGGGGGGGACAAAGAAATCAAAAGCTCTGGTTACTCCAGAAGTGGCCTCTGCTCCTCTGTTACTTAGCTAGTCGAACGAGTGTGTGGTCGATGAGAGAGCAAGTATAACATTTCCCATTTTCTACTTTACTGGAGTGGTCTGGGAGAGTCATCGGATGGGATTTTAAAAAGATTTCTCTGTGTGCTGACGTCCATGAACGCACCATGATTACATTCCTTTCACCCAGCGCTTTCTCTTTTTTTCCTGCCTTTATTCAGCATGTGCCAGGCCAAAAAGGACGGACAATTTTGTGCATTTCTGTGGATTTTCTGAGATCTCTAATCAAACTGTTCAAACAAATGATGTCATGATGTAATGGACTGGAGAGATGCAGGCAACAGCAAAACAATCTCTCCTCTGCCGAGAGTGCAATAACCAAAAGTTTACACCCTGGCAAACACTTTAAATATTTACCAGCCTTAGTAAAACAGTCTGGGATTATCCTGTTGTGTTATAAAACCGGGAAAAGATTCTCATACTTTCCATATTTTCGAGTGATTCCATCAGGCTGAAAACACGGAGGGGGATCAGATTGAAATCTCTTTGTACATAAACTACCCATTGACTCACTGTCTTCCTGTCGGAAGGAGCAATTAGCTCTCAGAGACAAAGATCTCAGACATGTTAAATGGCTGAAAATAAATAAATGTGGGTATTTGCCGTTAGACTTTAGGCCCTGTTTCAATTAGAGCAGTGGCCGTGGTCTGTGTCTCTCACTGAGCTGCTGGCTCCATCGAGCTCTGCTACTTTGGGGACTTTTTAATTGCTATGACTTAGCTGAGAGGGAAACAGAGAGGGGAAATGTACTGTATTCATCTTGGCCTCCCACTATGCTTCACTCATAAAGGCCTGGGGTGATTTGTCTCTTTAATGCGGACCGCTGTACAGTGAAGTATAGTGCTGCTCAGACAATGCATTCATTCTTCCCATCATGAATAGAGATTTTCTTCCACAGGTCTTTTTTCCCCCCTCTTTGCAGTGGATTGATTTATGTGACATAATTTATTATGACCAGCTACCCAAGCTCCTTCAATTTCTGGAGGTAAAATGATCTAGAGATTTGCTAAAATCACAACACCTTCAATTTAAAAGCTTTTGACAAAGTCTGCACTTGATATTCATCATTAGATTAGTGGTTGGCATCTGTTGAGCCTTATATAACTGATAAAAGTAGTCTGTGGCTCTTATTTTAAGGATTGCATTCCTTTTCAAACATTCCACACAATCTGCTGAAGTTGGTGATACTTTCGATGGAGCGTAAGATTTCAAACTCTCGTCTTTTCTTTTTTTTTTTTTGGTTTTTCCATATCCAGCTGATGGCAGCCATGTCAACTATCAAAAAGCAGCGTCTGCTTCCTGAGATGACTGATGAGTGATGGTAGCCAGATCTGTGCGTGTGCGCTCTCCTTCTCGGGATCCAGGCATGTGGGTCAGAGAGAGAGAGAGAGGGAGACCAGATACACACCTCCTGATCTCTGCTGTCAGATCAACACTTTCTGTCAGCATCTCTCTGTCTCTCTCTCTCTCTCTCTCTGTGTGCCGCTCTCACACTCTCTATCCATCCTGTCTATTCACTGTCCTCAGGCATTCCATCAATCATCCTCGTTCTGAGCTGCACAACCCCAGAATTCTCCTTGTGTGAATGTTTAAAGGTCTCTTTGTCCCTTTGCGAGTGGTGGCGACGCAAATTCTCTTTCAGATGTGATAATATGATGACGGTTACGCTATTTTCAGGGATGCCGCGCTCTCTTCTCGCGACTCTCAACACCCATAATAAGCAGCGTGTGCCTTCCGCTGGGACGGTTATACCTTTCACCCTTCCCTCGCTCCGTGAATTGCGTGATTACACGCAGACAGATGGTTTGAGTTTGAGCCCTGCCGCCACGCGCTAATATCAGACATGCTTCGAATTTATCTCACATCTTAATGGACGACATTGCAGACAGGCAGTGTGCAGACTGCAGAACCGCTCCTCTCACCCTATGTTTATTACCCTATTTATTTGACTGGATCCAAGGAATGGGGCAAATTGGTCCCTGTGAGAAAGAAAGCAAGAAAGTGAGAGGGGTAAAAGCTCCATGATGAAAATACGTGTATTTGACTGTTGGGCCATGAGAGCTGTCTGATGCTTGTCTTTGTGATAATAAACCTCATTGTGAATCAGTCAAACCATTCTCTTCCATCTCCTCTTGGATGGCATATGCCTCTCCCTAAGGTTCTGAAGTCTCTTCATGCCTCTGGCTATTTCGGATCAAAGTATTTTTTAACAGGCAAATGGTGATTAATGATTTTCGACATCCTCCGGCTTCTGTCAGAGAACATCTTCACACATTGTCTTGAGCTCAAAGGCCCCAGGAACACAGTGAGATACTTGTGGTCATTTTTATTTTTATGCAAGGCCTCTGCAGTAGTTGCGGTATCGTATTTCACTACAGTGGCCCACTCACTTACTGAAAGATAAACTCCTTTTGTTGATGCAAAGTGGTTTGCTTACGCTTCATCAACTGGTCGGTCGGTCAAGCGGCAGTTTTTGGAGGGAGAGGCGCGGGCGAACAGCTCAGCAGAAGTGGCAGGGGGAACAAAGACTGGTTTATGGCGTGTGGCCATCAGACAGGCTACATCAACACTGTTCGTCAGGGCCCAAGAATAGTGTGGAGGGCTGAGTCAGCCTAGCTGCAGCTACCCACAGCAAGAGGAAGAGAGGCAGAAAATGTGTGTAAACTTGCGAGAAAGCCAGATGCAAAGGGAGCGGAGAGAGGGAAAAAAAGGGGGGAGAAAGAAAACAACCCAAGGTTCTTGTTAAAACGAGATTGTTAAGGATTCCTGCTGTGGGATTTACTCTTTAGCCATTCACCATTTGACTCCACGACTCCACTCTTGACCTCGTAGCACACAAACACGAATGGGGAACTTGGCCTCCGTAATGGCCCTGTTTACTGGAAATGCTGCTCACCAGGGACAATAAAGACTTATGATGCATACAAGGCTGCTGCCGACGGTTCCTGTTGTGGCCCAATGTAACTCCCATACACACATGCAACGGTAAACACACATACAGGAAAAAAAGGAGTGACGGTAAACAACAAACACGTCGTACTACATTGAAGGGCTGATTCATTTTAAGGTAAACCATGGATAATATGCAAAGGGCTCAATTAAAACCCTACATTAAACATTGAGGAGATTAATTAGATTAGGTGAGCACATTTGGAAAGATTACAGCAGATTAAAGTGACATAAAGCATCAACATGCAAACACATAATTTATGGAGCTACTGTTTATAGCAACAGGGCCCAGTGTTGTCATCGACCTAACACTTGGGGTGTTGTGTGGTGGAGGGACGAGCTGTTTATTTTGTTTATCGCTCTACTCTATCGCCTGCATGTGGCGTGCGTGTGTGCGTGTGTGTGTGTGTGTGTGTGTGCGCACATGCATTTTCATTTGGAAGTGATCTCCTGTGTTTTCCTGTTGCAGAGCACAGAAGCGTGTGGTGTGGAAGCTCAAAGCTCTCGCCCACATCAAGAGAAACCATCCGGCCTTACAGCCACAAGCCCTCCCTCTCCTCCCCCCTCTCAGCCGTAATAACAGAGCCATCAAATAGCCATATTTATAATCTCTGAACGGGCCAATTTTAAAGTGGTCAACTCCAGAGGTATAGGAATTGTTGAGAGCAATTTGCGGTTTTCATTCTTAAAGAGGCACCATCCCAGTGGCAAATGAAATAAAGTCGGTTTCCTTTTTTCCCCCATTTGTCAATATGAAACCTGGGTCCAATTACATCTTTGGCCGTATTTTCGGTATCACTTCAAAATGATTCATTTAATTTGGGTTGGAGAATAGAATATTTTAATCATAATTTGAGCATTAATTGATTTCCTTAATGTAATGATGAGATTGTGCCAGCCTGATACAGCATGCTTGGCGTGACATTCAGATGAAAGCAATTACTGTGAATCTCAGTAGCAAGTACTTCTGTACTGTCTTGACTTTACTCAGATGAAATTAATCACATTATCCTGAGAACTTCAGCTCTGCTCAGCAACACATTTGTAATGTTCATCAGCACTGATACACCAGTTTTTTCTGCCGTTGAAAAAGGGAAGTTAAATGCGAGCAAATAGCATCTGGTTTAGCAGCACATTGTGAGCAGGACCAGCAGCACATCAGTATACATGAATACATTTCATCTGGTCGTTACTGTGCACTTATGGAGCCAAGCACTCCTGCCAGTTTCCAGGTTCCTGTCACTCGCCGGTATCGGACACTGATGAAAATTGCAGCATGTTTCGATCACCACAACATTACCATTCTGTTTTCTCTATATGTTGAGATCAGATGACTCCCATGTGCTGATTTAGTATGATAAATGTAGTGCTGGGTAAAACAACTTTTTTGTTTAGTCTGTATTTAGCCTTTTTAACTCTTGAGAGTAGATGTGTTACTGAGGTCAATCACTTAACACTGGGCCAGATTCACCCACTCAGAGGCCCCAGAGCTAAAAATGGCAGTGGGCTGCCTAAATTAGTTGGTGATTGGTTATGATAACTTGATTACAAGCAAACTACTTTAGGGATCTGAAAAATAAAATGACCGTTTAAGGTTTATTCATTCTGAAAGAGCATCATTCGAGGAGACAGGGTATGAAGATAAGGTAAAACACAACACTATTGTTAGGTTTATGTCTGCCATGATTTGGCATCCACACTACTCCTGAGTTGTCAAGTGCCTTAAACTGAGCATAGTTTGAAAATGCTGCTGGCCCTGTTTTTTACTTTGAAAACTCCTGGCCTGCATGTTAATTTGGAAGGACAAAAGCAGATGTTTGGAAACAATGACAGAGTCAAACTAATTGATAAGTGATGGATAAGTGATGACCTGACAACTGCGATGATGGCAAAACGTTGCTAACACAAGTAAAAGAAAAGAAATCCCTCATCTTAATTTTTTGCTAACAGTGTTTTTCATTTGTAGTATTTTCTGCAACTAAACAATTGGCTGTAGAATAGAAAATCTGCTCTGTGATTACACCAGTGTGCACGTCGAGTGTATGTGAAGGGAGTTATAAGGTATGTTAGTTTCGACAAAGAGACAGAGCTAAAATGTTTGACTGGGCAGATATTGTACATATATTAGAATGCCATTTTATAACTGCAACATAATGCTATATAGCCTCAGGCTCTTAACAATTCAGTTTATATGTTTTTTTATGCCACTGGTATATTTCAACTACACATCCTGTGTTTTTTGGGAGCTTTCGTTGTGCACATCCACAAAAATGGGCGTTTTCATTATAAAATACAGGCCTAGGGGGGACAATCAGAAAGTAAAGTCAGCAGCACTTTTGGATCACCACAAATATGGCAGAAAGTTTTTCCATCCAAAAAATGAATTTGTTAATCTATTACCACTGTACACTGGGCATGCGTATTGTTAAGAACCCAAAAAAGTGCAGTGTTGAATTTAGTGCGTTTGGACCCATGATTCAATATTAATGAACTTTGAATAAACAGGCCATCTGTAGTAGTGGTGGCTGTGACTCATCAAGGTAAGGGACGTTGTTGATCAGGACAAGACAATGGTAACAACAACTGAGTCGAGCTTCACTGAACTTTGAATAAACAGTTCTTTGTGCAGCAGCGGTCGGGCGGCTTCAGGGTTCTGTGGACTGCAGCCGGTGTTTATTTGCTACAGCTCAGTTACAGCAGGTCACTTTTACAGTTTCAGAAGGAAAACTGCAACCAGCATCAACACGGGCCAAGAAAACAGCCCATTCCAAAGAAATAGTAATCTATTTAATATTAACGATATGTTTTGAATACCACTGCACAGCATAGCTACAAACATTATGGATTATTAGCAGCACATAAATAACCACAGAGACAATAGTTCTGCTAGGGGCCTGAGTTGAAAGTCATATCCATCTCTCAATGTTTCCTTCCAGCCTCACTATTGACTTCCCAATAAAGCAAACACAAGGGTGAGTATCTGTCCAATATATTAATGCAGAGTGAGACTATGTGGGGCCCTGATAGATAAACACTACAGACAATATCGTCTAACAATAAAAAACCACCAACAAATATGTCTTTCCATTTCTCTGATCTGTTCGACCATCTTTGCTCCAATGCATTTGATGCAAACACAGAGTATCTCATATTGAACTGTTTTGGAAAATAACTCAGCCAATGTATTTTTAGAAAGACAGACATCTGAGGTTTCAAACTACTCCAACATCCAAATCTAAAAACTCCACTCCACATGAAAAGGAAACAGTTGCAGTTGACCTGAGGGTCAATTATTCAACTCATTTTACCCTGACGTGAAAATGACAGCACTACTGAATATTACAACCGTCTGAATCCCATTGTTTACTGATGCTGAGTCCTTTCAGGCCCCTGTTGGTCTTGACCGTGTGATATGCAATACCAGGCCCATGACTTTTAACTCAAACCTTCTTTCATCTTTCTGTCCTTTCTGTTTTTGCTCTCTGGCTCTGAAGGGTTGTGCTCACGCATGCCACCCTCATAATCAGCCATTCTGATATTCAAATCGCTATGGAAAAGCATCATTCGCACATGTGCAGTCGACGACCTGAATACATCAAGGGACAGCTGGCATGAAAATGGCCTCTCATTTTTCCTTTCTTTGTAAAACTGGAGATTATAATGGCTTCATGTGAGGCATAAGGAAAAAATATTGGGGGGGGGGGGGCAAACAGAGAGAAGTACAGAGCTGTTAAAACGCAGCCAAATTGCAGCACTGTCTGAGCAGGAAGGAAACCGGGCTTTATACACTCCTCAATAACTTCCTGTTAAACATCCGCAAATCACGAACTTACAAAAGGATCACAAAGAGAGTATACCAGGGTCCAAGTGTCATCTAAACACTGCCTGTGTATTTATGTGACTCCACTTGTAGGAAGCTGACCACCGCCGGGCTCCAGTGAGTGTACGAGTGCATGTGCTCTGATGGGATGTGTGTGTTGTAGAGGAGGATGTTATCAGCATTGCAGTGATGAGAGATGAATGGCGTCCCTTGGGACCGGCTTAAGCCCCTGCACATGTGCACGGCACTACCGCTCTCTAAAAATATGACTCCTGGATACTTTTCCGACTTCCACCTCTGTCCATAAATCAGCCGCCGGACAGCGAGGCTCGGACTTGGCAGTGTATCAAACGTGCCTCCTGTGACTAGGCCTGTCCGTCATCCTGCCACTGCAGCCTGGAGCTGCTTAATTAATGTGGCAATTGAACACTGCATATCATAATGAACACACAGCCCCTCTATCTGAGCCTTCCTGGGCTTGTTATTCTTGGTCCCCGTTAAGGATACGTCCCTGTATATGCTGGGATATTTATAGGTAATGGAGCTATTAAAATGCATGAGAACGAATTAAAAAACAAATAAATGCAAAGGTGCTCAAACGAGCCTGGAATGTTTGGAAAAGGGATTTTCGGTTTGATGTGTTTTCACAGCGTAGCTGTCGAATTTATCACTTTCACTCTTGTTGGTGTTACTCTGTCGCCTCATTTCATCATTGAGAACACACAGGCCGTTTCTGCTCCAGAGATTTTTCATTTTCATGAGGATTCCTACGCGCAGTGTAAAATATGCTCAGGAAGTGGACTTAGAGGAGTTGAGTGGCCTCGTCCAACAGCTCTTTTCAAAGAGAAGAAATACAAGGTTCACTTTCTCCAACCAAGTGATGACAGAGACGTGCATGTGGGTCTTTTTCCACCATCGACTTGACAGAATATCTAAACTTTATGGACGGTTATAACTACTGAAGCTCATTGCTCAGGTTCAGATGGTCGTTTTTCACCAAGCAAGAGGGGAACCTATGCTTTGATGACGAATTGAAAAAAGGATCCTATTGGTAGATATTGATAATTATTTAATTATTAATAACTAATTTTACTATTGAGAAAAAAATAGAATTTAAACACTTTTAATTGAATTACTTATCGAGGAACACACGTCATAGTTTTTTATG
Source organism: Paralichthys olivaceus (assembly GCF_024713975.1). Taxonomy (NCBI): domain Eukaryota; kingdom Metazoa; phylum Chordata; class Actinopteri; order Pleuronectiformes; family Paralichthyidae; genus Paralichthys; species Paralichthys olivaceus. Next base: position 6,865,846 of record NC_091111.1, read on the forward strand.
TTAACACAGTGAAAAAAAAAGGGTGTTTCAGTAAATACATTTAAAACATGGTGAGATGACCTGTCCTTTTTGTCAAACTGTGTGTTGCACTTCTTTTTGCATGTCACATGCTCCATTATCACAGTCCATCTAAACATTTTCTAATTGCTATTGAAGTGCTGATCATTGATGGTTATAGTTATTATTTTATCCCTCAGGTCTAAGGGATGCAATACAAATCTGGAAGTCCTCTCTATTGGTAACTCTTATATGCACAATGCCACCTCCCCTGGGTTGTAAGACTTCATTTATCATGTGCATCGTTTATCTGCAACTCTTAGACTTAAGACAAGCTAATATACGACTACAACTTCTGCCAGACTTCTCATCCTTTATCCTCCTTTATTGCCCCCTCTCTCTGTGCCAAAGCTGCTATTCCCTCAGCTCTCTTTCTCGCTCTCTCCCCTCCAGGTGTCTGGACTCTGAATTAGCACCACACCTAGCCAACCATCACACACACACACGGGGAAAGGATCTTCTTTCAGGTTGGGCTAATAGGATGTGACATCATTTATGGCTGAATGGGGGGAAAAGTGTGACATGTCGACTATACAGCGGGAGGTTTTTTCAGTGAAATTTGTCAAACCTGCCATAATGTACTTTTTTAAAATGGAGTCTAGCAAAATAGCACACAGGGCCTTGAAGCAGGGAAGCAGGCCGGAGAGCAGGCTCTGCGTTGGGGTTCATCTCTGGCAGGCTGCTGACAGACGAGAATCTCCCTCTATCATAAATCAGGCATTTTGATCGGTTTGACCCAGCATCTAAGCAGACTTGTATATAAATCTGGCGAATTTACCTCTGAATTATGACCCAGGGATTTTGATGGCAAAGTAGCTGCATGCACATGATGCACTTTCCAGATCACTGGAAACAACTCAACATAGTGTACATCTAATCCCACACTTGAGAGGCATTTAGAGGGCTTTAATCTGTAAATTTGAGGTACCTGCTGAGATTATAAACCTTTCCAATACTATAAACCTCTTCCTCTTTTCACAGATTTCTGCTCTAGTGACGAGTCTAAAACTCGGTATGTTTTCTTGTCTTCGACCATATGCTATTTCTCAAGCTTCACGGTTCTTGTTGTACTAGGATGACCTTCAATGAGCCGACTTTGAACCCCAATCCAATTTCTCTGTGCAACTCAAAACCATAAAGAGCAATTTTTAAAGAGTCTTTGTTTTGGTCATTGAAGAAAGGAAACAGTCTTTCTTGGATATGTTTGTACTCAAAATAGTGGACCCTTTGTTTTAAAAAGGCTTTCATTTGTTATGGCTTCATGTCTCTATTTCTGCTGTGGAGTGGGGTAAAATGAAGTCTTGGTTGGCCTTTGAACGTGCGTGCAAATGTGTGTTTCTTTGTACATTTGCACGTCACTGACAAGGCTACAAGCCTAATCCTTTAGTTGTCTACGGTGCAGTGGAGAGAAGGGGGCCACCCCAATAATCGTGTTTGACAGCTGGGAGCAGTGGCAGCGCAGCAATGGTGTCCCACAATGCAAGTGTAAAAACAAACAGTGTGTTATTTGTTCGTGCAAAAAGGGGTGGGAGATGGTGTTCACTAAATTCTGAAGCAACGTATATCTACACCCATATACTCTACATATTGTGTACCTGCAGGCCATGTGTGTGTTTCTCTTTATTCCTGTTCACTTCACGCATGCGCGTTTTGACAAGCACAACCTCTCACTGTCCCAATTGCTCTGTTGTTCTTTCAGAGCACGTTGAGGGGTTTTAATCCTGTTTAAACCTGTCAGGACTAATACAACAACAGGTCAAACCACCGCTGCCACACCAAGAACCGGGGTGTTGACACAGGAGAAAAGAGCGACTGTGTTGGCCTCTTTAGTGGTTACAGTCAAACCATCGTGAACCATTCCTGACAAAACAGAGAAAGAAGGAACCTCCACTGAGGCACCAAGATTCCCATTTGTTCTCTATCCAGATGGCATTAACTGGCATTCATCACCAATTGAAATCTGAGCTCTTTTCTTAGTACCAGAAGGTACCCTAGTCCAGGGCTGCAACCAACATTTATTACATTGGTGTCCATTGGTTTTATTGTGTTTGTCAGAAGCAAAAACTACAATCTCCACCTAGGATGGGACGTGGGCTAAGAAAACACCCATTACATTTTACATTTTAGCATGCCAACCATGCACACTAATGCAATTACTTATGATACCAACTAAATGCTGATTATTTAAAAAGATGAAACATCATATTAACAAAAACATTTTGCAAATGTCACTAAATCATTTTCAAATTTATTTTGGACTGTTTCTTTCCACTGCACATCAGAAAAGAGGGGACTTTATGAGCATAAGATTTTGGTATATTATTTTTCCTTGGCAGTGTATTCAAACGTATTCTCATACATCTAAACATTCCACTGATTTCAAATCTTTGTGGGCTTGTATTGATGAGTCTCTATTGCACAATGCATCAAAAGCAAAGACTGTTTTCAACTTTGATTTCACACTTGCCTCTCTAGTGTTCAGCTTAGTGGTCAAGCTTCACCGCAGTGTGCAGCCGTGGCCCTATTTGGCCTAGCTTAACAAACCTCATTATTAGACAAGGGAATCTCTTTATGACGGCTACTTCCAACTTATGGCTCACTCCTCAGACTGGCTGGACACATAATGCTTTCAACAGCAGTGAACCGGCACTGCCCAGCCTTGTGCTTATGAGCTGTTAAACAGACACGACTCACACAATGCGAGTGCATATATGCTTGTGGTCATGTACTGTATTTGGGTCTGCTCTGCCGTTATAGGATCTGCAGGGCACCGTATGTTGACTCATTGGACAGGGGGTTCACACCAATGCACACGCTACGGCACACAAACACACGCTGTGGTTTCCTCCCCATCCCCAGGGGATCACACAGCGTCGCTGGGCACTCATATCCTTGGCTGTGGGCAGAGAGCCAGCAGGTGGGGCTGAAGGAGGGGGACACGCAGAGGGCAGGGGGAGAAATCTGAGAGGATTTATTAAGGAGGCAAGAAAAAAGGTGGATCTGAAGAGGTAAGGAAAAGAGGAAAAGGTGAAGGGGAGGTCTGAGGGGGCTGCATATCACATACTTTATCATATACAAAAGTGTGCCTGTCATCCTGGAGACGGAGGTAGGGCTGAGGGCTGAAGAGTAAACATCTGTATGCTGATGGAGATGAGGCGATAGTGACATAGGTTACATTATGGTCATTGTATGAAAGCTTCAGGGGAGTTTTCCTACATTTATGCTGATCCCTCCATGTAAATTATATAAATTGTAAACCAATATCTAAGCTGTATTTTCCCGATTTTAAAAATCCACATGTTGTTTTGTGCTTGCTGACCTATTATAGCCCCCACAAAATGTGCTTGTTTTCAAAGTTTTTCTATAAAAGCTTTTACTCTGGCAAAAAATCTGTGATTCAGCTTTGTCCACTATTGTTCTGGGCTCCCATCAAGGAAAAGAAAAGGCTGTGTCATCATGGGCTGAAGTGGTGGAGGGATGGGAGGGTTTTAAAGTGGGAAATTTGGCTGGTTCCCAGGCTTCTGCCCTCTAGGCCCACTAATGCCTTCTCTTCCTGGACACACATCAGCACATCTAGGGTGTGAGAACCAAGGGGATAGAGAAAGAGCCATATTGAGGGAGTTAAGAGATGGAAAGATAGTGAGAAAGGCAGCCTGTGAGGAGGTCAGAAGAAGAGAAGCTTTGCTCAGCAACAAGTCCGACCTCCCCCAGCATCCTCAGCTCATAGCAACGCCCTGACAGCCCCACATAAACAACAGTGAACCCGTGGAAAGTTTCTCTCCTCTCTGGTGGGTCCCCTTCTCTCCTCACTCATTTTATTTCTCTCTATCTAGAACTTTTCTTTTCTTGTTTTGGGGAAAATTCCGCTGGTGGTGATGATGGGCGCCCCTTGCAGCCTTAACGTCTTCCATGGAGGCAAATTTCCAGTTTGCGTTTGTTTTAGACAAACAGATCAGTTGCCACTTCATCCATCCTAAGTTTACTGCTCTGGTTCTGGAAATTGAAGTCCTACCAGACACTCGCGTGGGCGTACAGGCTCAAAAATGTGGCCACACCTCAGCAAAAAAACTCCCCACCACCCCCACTGAAATCTGCTGCCACCCTCCCACTTTATTTTCAACATCACGATACAAAATCTTTGTTATCAGGCTTGAGGCCAAGAGGAAATGGGGATGGAGACAGGGTGATATTTGCATAGGCTTGTTAAAGGTCACCAATTAGGAAAAAGGCCTTACACATGGTGGCTCCAGCTTTTCCACTGTATGATCGCAAATCAGGGCAATACCGCCATCTTCAGGAGAACAGCAGGATTGAAAGTAATGAAAATAAGTCCTACCTTTATCAGTGTTACCAAAATAACCCATTTACTACAAAATTAGGAACATTACATTTTTTGATACCATTAAGCTTTAGTTTTGTCCTGACAGACGGTGTAAAAATGTTTTACATAAATGTCTTGCTACCTGGCCTCCCCTGCTGCAGGTGGTGCTCTGAGCCCGTCCTCCATTCATGACTGTGGTAAAAGCTGTATGATGGCCTTGTTTGTTTAGCTGAAAAGTGTTGACGCCCACCCACAGGTGCCAAAGGTACAGTGAGCGCCATGCCAGCTGTTTGCAAGCCACAGCAGCCCCTGCACTGCTTGGCTTCACCCTGCCTCACTGCCTGATCTCACAGGAAGGAGAGGAAGTGGTTGAGTTACCCAGCAGCAAATTTGAGGTTTATAAAAGGGAGAAAACCATAAAGAAAATCCACCAAGGGCAGTTTCCTTTAACTCAGCAGCTAGTCGGAGTGAGGTGCCCCATCCTAATGTGTCACTTTTACATTGTCATTAGTCAGTATAAGGGTTTCTCTCAACACATGGTTAGAGATAGCACTGAGGAAATTTAAACCATTTTTATTGCTATAATTTAGTGGCACATTTAAAAAGATCGACTCCAAATTCCATGGAGCCTTGTAAAGTCAGATTCATCACACTATTAATCTGTTTTTACCTATGTCACAACAGGGAACCGCCCGCAGTGACCACAAGCAGGCAACACATGCTTACTGTGAGACCAGTAATCACAGAACATTGCTCACAATATCAGTCATATACCTTATAAGTTAGAAACGCAGTGTCTAACTGCAGGAGGGAAATTACTTTTGCATTTCTCATGATAGCATAATGCCACATTTTCCTTGAGATGTGAAATGAGCTGGGCATGTCTATTTAGATTTCATAAAGACTTACCTTAGCATGGACCTTCCTTTGCCAAGAAGTAATGGGAGCGTGGGGGGGTAAGGTCGAGAGAACTGGGAGCTTTGCCTTGCTTATTATTGCCAATACAACGAAGCTCAGTTCACACTCAGCTGTGGCATACTTGGAAAACTTCAAGCAAAGCGGCAAAAAAAAAAAAAAGCTTTTAAATCGGTTCCACTCTTCAGTAAATTACAACCCTGCATTTTTAATTTCCTCTCTCCATACAATGTTATTCATTGGCATCCAAGCCAAACATGGGCCCCTGCAGCCTGCATAGCTCAAGCAGGACAAACTGTCCTCTCATGCAGTCGATACCTGTCAGGAGCGCAGGGGCGTGACTAAAAAAATGCATTCCTTGATGGAGAGCTGAGAGGTGTGTGAGATTGAGGGAAAAAACGGCAAAGGAAACATGCTTAGGTGCACAGCATTTGCACTGTGTTTAAATCAAGCACTTGCCAAATCTAACCGATAGCGGTCATTGGTTTTTTATGTTTCTCCAATTTACTCCTCAAAACGATGTCTGGAATATTTAAGAAGATCCAGACCTGCAGCAAAATGAGACTCCTAATGTAATTGCAACAGAAGCCTTGCGACGTACCGAAGACACACCGTTGCCATGTCGAATTCTGGATTTGTGGACATTGCATACCAATATTTCATGGCAATAGCATTGCAATTACACGCTAAGAAGAGAATGTGCATACCCAAACAGGCTTAGTCCATGCCTCAGGAAACTGTCTAAGCTCCTCGAACCACTAGAAAGAGACAGAACTGGCTGCTGAAATAACATTAAGAGCCAGTTACTATAATAGCAAAGCCTCATTTGTTAGCATTACATATCTAAATACCATCTGAAAGCAATAGCTCATTCTGATTAAGAAGGGACTTGTAGCCGTGTAACGTTTCAGTTTTGTATCCACTGCTGTGTGTCGGCCACTTTACTGTACGGGTTATCTGCTGTTTACAACTAAGCACCCCCTTGCTTGGAGGTATGTTCCCTGCCGCATTGAGCAGATGTGTTATCAAGTCTAAAAAGGACTGAACCTTCTAAAGCGGAAAGTCTGGGGTTGTCACATTAGCATCAAGCAACAGAAATTTCATCTAAAACAGTATATCTAGTGTATCTGCTTTGGTCATCATGGTCCTGAATACTGTCGGACTGTTTGACAGAGATGTCGAACAGGCTTCAAACATGAAAGAGGATATGATCTCAATTAGTTCACCAGACTAACGTTCGCCAAGGTTCTGCTAATTCAGCTGTTTGTGTGCCACACAGGGCGATAGGATAAAGCACCTGGCTTTTGCTTAGACAGGCTTCGCATGTCTACGTAATCCGGAGAGACAGCAAGGGCAGGGGCTCGAACTTCTCCTCAGATTTAGTCCAGAACACAACAACATAATCATGTCACTGCCCTTGGGCCTTTCTGCCTCATTGTTGTTGCGGGTGGGAGACACCGGATTTGATTTCAGCAGACTTAGCTGACCCCTGCTTCATAAACCCACCAGAACGGGGGAAACTACAGCAGGGCCGTCCTCCACACTGGCACTCAGCCTAGTCAAACATTTTAACCTTCATAGACAAATACAAAACCGTTTCGCCTCTTTTGCTCCCCATTTCTTCCAGTCCTAAAATATTTTTTTTTTATATAAAACATTGAGCGGACATGTTTCTACAAACATTTTGGTCTTGCAATTTTGTGCTGCTGTTGCAAAATTCTGCCAAACATTCCTCCGCACTCCCCCTCCATCTTTCTGCTCCACTGTTGATTATTTTGCTTTTTGTCTTTTCTTTCCTCCCAAATGTGTTATTCATCCTGTTCAGTGTGTCTCCAGGCACACTTCAGAACTGGATATAAAATAAACAGTCAAGTTTTCGCCCCCTGTCGCTAGGCCTTGACTGCATATACCTGGAACAATAAACAGCTGGGTTTCTGGGCTTGTTTATACTCATCTCTAGCCGTCTGAGGACAGAAGCACAACAGGAACTAGACTGTGTATGTATTTGCTCGGCAGACGCCCACTTCGAAGCATCGGGTTGGTGGAAGCTACTAGACCATGATAGAGCGGAGGCTGCTGGCAGGTAGTGCGCACTGTGTCTGGCAGAGCAGAGGTTTACCTTGGAGTGACACCAACCATCTGCAGGCTATAAGGACTAAATTGCCAGCTTGATGTCCAGCAAGCGAGACAAAACCGTTCCACATACATGGGAGTGTGTTTGTGTGGCTTTGTGTATGTATGTGTATGGCGGTATAAGAGAACCAGACAGAAAAAATGCAAAGTCAGAGACACTACATATTGGCATTCACCGTTTAAGTTAAAGCAGCTCCAATAGTAATTATTCTTATATTAACAACAAATTGAATTACTCTCCAGTTTCAGCTCAGCTGTATGGAGCCTTGTACTGCCTTTCAGCTCATTGTTTTTGGTCTCACAGACAGCAATCTCTAAAAACATATGTTTCCACTCTGCGCAGTGTCATTTCCAGACACAACATGCAGCAGTTTTCAGCCAAACAGCTCTGATAGACGTTGTTAACGCTACCTGCTCAGCACCAAAAGACAGAGACACTCAGAAGCAACTGCAGCATAATGGAGGATTAAGCAGTTAAACTGCCACATATTCCCCTCTGGGGTTTTTGGCAACCATCACAGATAAAACAAAAAGGATAAGTGAACATTTTACTTGAATGCATAATGAGGCAAGAAATAGGGTATCTATGTTTGCTGGATGTACATCACATAACAACTTTATAATGTGAAAATACTGTATGTCAATGTTGTGTTTACTGCTTTTTATGATGCATACAACTTAAGCTAATTATGATCTTCCACAACGCACACACAGTGCTCTTGCATCCAGCGTAGTACTAGTTGCTCTAATAATATTAAGTAGTTATCCATCTCTTACAAAGTATTACAAAGTAAATATAAAAATGTAAGCATACTTATCTTACACAGAGCTAAAAAAATCAAAACCTGTGTTTCAATTAAATGTCTCCTGTTCACTGCTTGTATTGACTCTTAATCGACCAGTATGACCTGACTTCTTTCATACAGTGTGTACCAGGCTCAGGCACATGAGATGGTCCCCTCCCAAGTTGTGTTTCATCCTCCTCTGTACCACCAGTGAGTAAAAATGTAAACTGTGTGGACAGACTCATGGCATGAGAACCCTGATGAGTATCTTTCAGTGGGCAATGAAAGTGCAGTTACGAGCTGACAAAGGAGGGTTGTAGTAAGGTAACCTTGAGAATTGGCAGTTTGTGCTATATAGTATACAGCTGTAGAAATTCAGTAAATCTAGTCGGGATTATGGGTTGGCCCACACACACAACCATCATGGTCAAGTCAGGTATGCAGTGAAAGATTCATAAATAATCTTCCCGGCGTCTCAAGACACAACACGCCGGACAGACGCCTTTAATTCAGCTGACAAGAAAATTAAAAGCCTTCATTACCCTTAAGTCATCGAGGGGAAAGAAACTTTAACAACTCAGACAATCACAGTATGAGCGCTGTTTGGCCAATCCCCTGCCAGCTCTGGGGCTCTGATTGGTTTTCCAGAAGGATGTGGGACTCTGAAGTGTGGCAGCTGCTTAAAATAAAGTGACAATTTTTAATGGGGTTTCAAACCTCAGCGAGTCACTGCATCCTGCCAAGCCCCAAGTGATGGCGCATGTCCAAACCCTGGTTTTATCGAACAGGACACGGAGGAGTGAGCTTGTTCTCTCAGCTCAGCACCATTAGGAGGCCTGGATGCAGTCAACCGTTTTTCAAGAGTCGCTTTTCTCATCAGCAGGAGCATTTTTATAAGTGCCATGTGTTCACATATGCTCACACACGGTGCTTTCAAATGGCATTATGAGGTGAACGTTCTCATGACAATCGATGGCATCAAAAAAACCCTGTTAAGCGGAGTTAAACCTAATAGGGTTGGGTCAAGTTGTGAGGTCTGGGAAAAGCCAGATTCTTGATGCTGATAAAACGCATAATGAAAAGCATACTCACAAGGTGTTCGCTTAATGTGGGACTTAAGGGTAATGTGCACAATATCGCTCCATTTAATTTTGTTCAGTATAATCTGTATGCTGAAGTTCAGCTGTCTCACACACACAGAGAGAGAGTGAGACAGCGAGTCATGGACTAACAGGAAATGCAATTACTGTATGTCTGGATGCAACATTCTTCAACTCTATGGCCAATTTCACAGCAATTTCAGTGAGTCAACAGGTCGTAAGTAATCATTATGAGCACCTTAATGTTTTCACACGGAGCAAAGCAACCCTTTGTTGTTTTATCTCTCAGCCATTTGATCCGTCTAAATCATCTACAAGCTATTTAAATTGTACACAGGAGCTGCAAGCTCATACAAGTCCTCAGAGGAGGCTCGCTGCGTCTGTGCTTGTAGAAAACTGTCGTTTAAACACGGTGTCAACAGGTATTAGGTTGCCTGCTCGCTTTCTGTTTTTGTGCAAAGGCTGGCAGGGCACAGTTAAAGTGGACACTGTGCTGACAATGTGCTGTCAGGTCCTCAAGTCGATGTTTTATGCTGCAGGTCATTATGGCACTACGCTTCTCAAGTTGCATCTGACAAGGTTGGAGGTAGACTTTTGTGGAGTGACTGTACTGTAAGTAACAGCTTTAAAATAAATGTTTGCTGCAGGGTAGATACTGTAACTCTGAAATGTTGCCTGTCCTATCTCTTGATCAAACAGCCATCCACAGTGAGTGAAATAAGATCTGGCATCAATGGCTTAAAGGATTTCTTAGACAATTGCCGTACAGCTGCTACTTCGTTGTAAGCTACCCAGACATAAATGCTGGACACTGGATCCATTTAAAGGATCTGTAACAAGAAACACATTTTCCTATTGCAGGATTGCAGCATCATAGCTCCAGGGATAGCAATCTGTGCATCGGTCAGTTGTCCCGTCTATTACTTTGGTCCAGACTAAGGCTGGGCAAAAAAATAATATCAACTATTATTGCAATGTAATTCAAAATACTAATATGAATAAAAGATTCTATATTCTGTGACATATATTAGCACAAACATTTTGGGCATAAATGTCCAGTACTGTGCCAGATCAGGTTAATGGCACATATCTGACCCACTAAATTATTTTGGGATTCTACTGGCCTATTTCCATATTGCCTGCCAAAACAATACTACAAACCCCATCATCCTTCACTGTTAATACTGCAAAACACAAAACAAACATTCAGCATCGATTGCTGCCATCCTCCGCATTATTCAGGTGGTGGAGCAGTTGGGTACAGTGAACACAGTGAGGATCCCCTGCTGTGTTCAAACATTGATTTCTCCTGGATTTCTACAGACTTTAGACCAAGAGGGGGCTAAAATTGCAGAGCGTCTCATTCGGACATTTGTGTTCACACATGCACCTCCTCTGGAGAAAATACGGAGGGACTGCAGAGTTCAGTGCATGTCTGAAAGAAGTTATCCCAAAAAAAAGAAGCAAAGCGATGACTCTTCGTGTCAATGTCAACTCTCATCATTTTGGTCTTAGATATCCTTGTTTTATATCATTTAAATGGATGAATGTATCATGTTAAGTTGATATTTGTGTATGAAATACTTGTTACACTGGGCAAAGAATGACTGCCTTGGATTGAAAGTGTTTTATAAATACAGGATACATTTGGCCCTCAGACTGGTTGTGATATTTTTAACATGGGCCCTTCAGTGATTGAGTTTGACACGCCTGTTCTAGACTTTTCCTCTAGTTTGACTGTGACATTTGTGGCTTTGAGTGAAATGTCTCAACAAATCTTGGCTGCATTGCCATGAAATTTGGTGCAAACATTCATGTTCACTGAAGTGATTCTTTGACTTCTCTTCTGACGTCGTCATCAAGTTACATTTTTCAACATAAATGTAAAATGACTGGCTTTCCCATCATCCCCAGCTGTATTGTTAGTGTGCAGGTTGACACACTTAACTAAGATGAACAGTATACTAGTGAAACATGTAAGCATTGTCACTGTGCCCAGGTAAGCACGCCAAGGTTAGCAATTAGCTGAAAACAGCACTGTGCCAAAGTACAGACTAAGAGAGCCGTTAACGGTAGACTCTTAGTCTTGTTGATTAACGGTAGCTGTTCTCCTAACCATGTCCGATTCATGAACTTGGATGACCTGACAGCTCCCAAAAAGTCAAGCTAAACCATCTTGATCGCCACCTGATGACTGGCTGGGGTAACCACCTCCTCCCTATTAGTGGATGAGATATGATCCAAACTAAAAAGAACTAAAAAGAACATGGTAGATAATCTGTTTCCAAATACTGCTTCTCTCATTTAAGGTAATTTTCATCACAATGATGTATGTCCACATGCTCTTTTTTTCAGGTCAGTTTGGTTTTAAACAGATATTTGATGCTATAAAATGGGGTGAAACATCATGACCGACAGCTGAGATTGATTTGCGATTGGTTGAGCAGGACCTTAATACTGCAGCTCTACCCCTTTATTACTACTGCACACACTCTTACTGCAAATTACATCAAAAGTGCAAGATGGCGGCGCCTGATCCATGAAAGGATCTGGAATCTCATCAAAAATGTCGCTTTAATTTTCTTTTTTCTCAGATAAAAATTTGAGAAAAGAAATATGGAAAAAGTTAAGACAATAACAGCTGCATGCATGCATGCATACATACACAAACACACACTGCATCAACAGAAGACACACACATTCACATACACACACTTACAGTACAATGACACCACACAAGCAGCGGCTGTGGGTTCAAGTTGTGCGTGCATACGGCTGTCAGGGCCAAAATGATTAAACAAATACCCCCTTTGTGCGCAGCAGCCTTGATTAAGCAGAGCAGCATGTATCGCTCTGAGAAAGAAATACAGAAAAGTGCTTTTGGTGGTGCCAGAATTCACTTGCCCTGTTAAAACATTGCTGGTGTCAAGGTTGTTTTTACTTTCTCACATGGAAACTGGATTTATCAGGCATCTCCTGAGCCTTTAAAAGAAAATGAATGTGATTATTTATGTGAAAAGTACATAATGAAACTCTATCTGCATTAGTGGTCACAGAATGCTGACACCAATAAATTTCAACAGATTACTTACAGTGCCTCCATAAGATTGGAAATATGATTGTTGTGGCTTACCTAATAGATTTCGGTATTAACTTGATACCGACCAAACCATGGTTATTAGAATGTCAGAAATGATACACAGATTAATAAAAACTTAATTTATCGTGTAATTATAATATATTAACATAAAATGATAAGGATATCTACTAGGATAATGATAAATGTCCACAGCTATAATTATCTTCCCTGTTTAAAGATTCAACAGCTCTGTGAGTCATTTCCCCAACATTTATCCTTATGTCAGACTGATACATTTAAATGAAAGAGCAGACAATATTTAGCCTAATGTTCAATCTATAACAGTGTACAATCTGTATAATTCCGCAATATCATGGTGGAAACTTGTACATGATCATGTACTGTGTGTGATCACACTAAAAACAAGTGAGCAATCCTGCTCTCTAGTGGTGATACCCTGACTTGTTTAAAAGCTTTATTAATCACTCTTTTCCCTCCATGCTCTGCAGTGAAGCTTTGGGTAGAAACAATCCATCGACAGGATATGAGACTGCCACTATTTCAGATGAAGAACAAAACTGTGGTGGATCTAGCTTCTCATTTGTATTTCTCATTTAAGTATGTAAGTTTAGGTCTGAAGATGAAGAGGAAATCTTTCAGAAATATTTTAGCTCCAGTGTATGAAAAGTGAGCAGAAAGTCAAACTCATGCAGTTTCTGAATTTAGTACACCTTATTTAGCTTCTTTTCATAACTCGAAAGTAAAAAAAAACTAAAAAAAACTTAGCTTCTACAAAAAAGGAGCTCATTATTTCAAAAAGCTAATCGTCTCACCTAACACTACAACGTGCAGACATCCATATAAGCAGCAGCCTCATGCTATTTATCACTGACACACCCAGACTACGGCTTTCTCCTCCTCACTGTTTCTGTTTGAGATGACAGGTAACTGAATAATGAATGACCCTCCATTACAACTCTTCTGATCTCATATTCTTACAATGCCTTCAACTCTCCACACACAGCAGAGAGCGGAGTATGCACTATACCAAGACCTCCTGAAGACGCTGCATTATTGAAATGTGGTTTCTTCAAATCCATGTTCTCTGCTGCTCTAGAAATCTTTAGCAGGGACAATTGGGTGTCATTGTACATTACAAGGCTTTGTGATAAATGTCTTGAATGTATAATTCACAAGGATTGCTTGTTGAGAAAGGTGTTGCTGAAATAACCTGTCTTATTGCTTCTATTCTTATTGGTTGCCTGATAAGACTGAATTCAGACTTTTTCTCCTTTAGTTGTGGCAGATATTTTTGAGGGAGCAGATGAATACATTTGATGACATCCCATCATGGGCACTTAATAGGGCCTCTTGTCCATTGAAGAGGACCTCACCAACAATGAATCTGAGATGGATTTGAACATTAAGCAGTTGATCTAAAACAAACACGTGTTCTTAGATTCTCACCTCGTGTGTTGCTCTAAGAGACACTTGAGTAGCCACTCTTGAGCCTGTGAAAGGAAGAAAATCCATGTCATCATTCAAGACAGACAGATCCACAAAACTTATTTGACGACATTTACAGATGAACTCCCGTCTGTCAGGTCAGTGCAATTCGCTATAAATGTCATGCTCAACATTGCCTGTAGTTTGTCCATGTTGGTGCCATGAGCATATGGTTCATTGATCGCCAAAACTTTAAACTCCGAGGCTAAAGGGACTAAGTATCTTCAGATTACCTGGACCCCAACTTCATTAGCACTGGTCATGTGAGCCTGAGGTATATTAGAGTCTGAGTAAACAGAGATATTACAAAATTAAATGTTTTTTTTTTAGCTGCAAACTATGAATGTACTTCGACAAAACTCATTAATGGTTGTTTTCAAATCACAGTTCTTACCAAACTTATAAAAAAAAAATCTACATTTCATGGCTTGAACATGGCTCATAACACCACCTAGTGTTTCAAACTATCTTAGACCTGGCAAGGCCAATGCTGATACAGTTTGTGACATTGGTCATGAAATTCTAAACAGATCCAGTAGCTTTACCTTTGAACAAACTTTGAAAACCAACATGGCTGATAGTAAGCTATTCTTCCTTTAAAGTAATTATTCATCTTATAAATGATGATTAAATAATTAATCATTATACACTTTAATCTAGATGCTACTTGAGAAGCAGTAGGTCAGAAATAGTAACTCCTCATGACATTACTTGAACTAAATTGAATCATTTATGGTTTATTTCACACATACGTCATAACCAAGATCTGTATTGCATGGCTTTGACCCTTAGGAAAGAATTAACATGAGCGATCGAGCTGTGAACTCATCTGAAACTGCTTGTTAGATAAGTGATAAGGTTTTTGTTTAATTCTAGAACAGTGTCAGTGAAGGATCGTTTCATAGATCAGTAGATCTGCATCCATCATGCAGGATAAAGACAGAGGCAGGTGAGTAAGTGGATATTGGCCCAATTTAATGGGATCAAAATCAATGCAAAAAATAATTGTTAAACCACTGCTCCTAATAACCGGATGCAGTCCTTCCTTCCTTCAATAAAGTGAGCAGTACTCGATGGAAACCTCACAGCTGGAACTCTTGCAAATACATTTAACTACAGATTAGCTGTGTTTCTACCGATATAACTAGACCAACTACTGTACCTCTGACTGTCATTTTCAATTTCAATTAATTCTTATGTCACCTTTTTATTCAGGTTAATACATATTTCATGAATTATTGATGAATTGGTTGATGGAATAATGAATGTGCGGCTGTGTATACATCTGCTCCCTTTTCACACTGTCAGTCTTGTTATTGATTCCAGCTCTGACAGCAGATGAGTAAAAAGCACAAACTTTGAATGGCGTATGGCGTCCGTTTGACCATTTTTCATAGACTTTCAGAACTGACTTTCCCTTATAGCCTGTTTCATACCTCATCAAACATTCCATCAATTTTCTTTTTCATTTTACTCCACATGACAACTCTTTTATAATCAACTCTTATGAACTATGAAGCTAAATAAAAGGACAAATCAACGTCAAATTAAAATTGAAAAGATTCAGTATTGAAATCCTTCCAGTACTTTCAACATAGGAGCAATACACAGACAATGTGCACCATGATACAAGTACGTTTTTCCAACATTTCTGTGCCTTTTTCAGGAACAAGAGGAAGTGTGAGCTGAAAATGAAAGGCTTTTTAATTTCCTCCATCTGTCTTCACTGTCAAAGGGATTATAACATCACTTTACATTCAAACCACTATGGACCTGCAGATAGCATTATGAATATCAGCGAAGAACGACCAAACCCTCTGTTAATCTCCTGAGACATTCAATCTCCTTATGTCTGAGTGTGTCATCTTATAAACCACGATCACAAGTATCTCTAAGTGACTTCGCTATGAAATATGTACATATTTTAATACACTACTGACATGATGCTGATGCCACTCTGCATGAATATATCAGTTGTTGCAGTTGATATTAATTTGAGGCCATTACTCATGCTGAGAGCAGGAACCTAAAATTAAAGGAAGCTGGCAGGAATCTGTTATTCATACCAAAATAAACAAGATACATTGGGTTTATATACAGTTGATGAGCAGCACTCTGGATGTGATTATTTATCTCTAATCAGCATTAATAATTATCATTACACCTGACATGAAAACAAGCAGATAATGCCATTGTCGTCATCTCCCTCACTGTCGCCATCCTCTCCAGGTGATACTTACATCAATCATCAACCTCTCCACATAAAACAGGAAGCAGCCAACACATCCTGGTTTTGCGATACGGCAAAAGCACCTGTTTTTTTTATATAGTTATTTATATTGCTGCCATACCACATTTGTTTTACTGTATGTTTAATGTGTTCTCTTAGACTTAAGTTCGGCAGTCTGTAATAATCAGTTTAAGCACACTATATCGCGTAATGCGACAATAACACCAGTCCATCCAGGGTCCACAGGAACCAACGGCAACGTACTGTGTGAGCACATAAATCAGGAGCTTTGAGTCCATCTCAGACGATTTATTCATACAGTGCGAGGTGGAATTTAAAGGGATATTTCACCCAATAATGAAAAAGTGGTGGTTGAACTGTTTTGCGGACTCAAACACTTGGCCCATCCATCGACATAGTGGTGAGTAGATAATGTGTGAAATTTCATTTTTGGGTGAACTATCCCTTTAACAGCATTTCTAAAGTCACACAGTGTCTTCACAGCTTAAGATTGTTTTCTTTGGGATCTTCAAAAAACATGAGCCCCATATAATTGCAATAATATTGCTGTTTCACCAATTTGTAAAACATGTAATATTCAGAAGAGGAAAGAAAACTGAAAAATCCAACATTCCCTTCTTTCTACCTCCATTAGCAAACCCTGATATTATACGTCATGCTATGATTGCTTTTAAGATAATTACAGAATCAGCACTGCATGAGGTCCACATGAAATTTCCACTAAAGAGAAGCTTCAGAAGTTCTTGGAAAAGGAGCCTTGAACAAAGTACTTGAACTAAAATGAATCATTTATGGTTTATTTCACACATACATCATAACCAAGATCTGTATTGCATGGCTTTGACCCTTAGGTAAAGAATTAACATAACTTATCTGAAACTGCTTGTTAGGTGAGTGATTAGGTTTTTGTTTAATTTCAAAACAGTGCAGACCTGCATGCCACCTTCAAGCTGAAATGCGACATAGGAAAACACAGGACAATATGATGTTAGTAATTGATAATAGCAGCTACATCCTGATCTCTGACGTTTTCACTGGCTTTTTCACACTTAAAAAGGTGCAAAGATCACTCGAGCAAATGTGGAGAGGGTGCAAGGTAAAAACACGCTGCAGGCTACATTAAGCAGGGTCACGGATTCAGTCATCCCTGGAGACATTGCAAAATAACTTCCTCCAAGCATGAAGGGAATTTTCTTTAGTTGTTCACCATGTCCGCTCCGCAGAGCCATGGCAGTAAGTTCAGTCCAACACTACAAAGTGTACACCTCTGCTAAGGCCTAACAGTCCCCTTATATTAACCATAGCTATCATTTTCTTAAACATTCCTGAATTTTTCATCAGGTTTTGGGAAAATGCTCTTAGTTGTTTTTTATATTATCTTGATTACACACAACCAACAAACAGACAAAAATACAACATTCTTGGCAGAGGTCAAAAAGGCACATTAAGCCATATTGTGCACGGCCTGAACAGGAAAATACAGTAAATATATATATATATTAATATATGTAGCACCAAAACCCCTCTTCCCAATTCAGAAAAACTGTAAATTAAAAGTGAGGGATTACTTAAAGGTACAGTGTGTAGTATTTTGTGATTTCTAGTGTTGAAATTGCATGTTGCAGCTGAACACCCCTCACCTCACCCTCTCCTTCCAAACATGAAAAAGAACCTGTGGTAGACTTCAGTTGTCCTAAAAAAGGTGTTTAGTTTGTCCAGTCGGGATTAATGTAAAAAACATGGCGGCTTCTGTAGAGAGGACCCCGTAGATGTAAATATCAAGTATTTAAATATAAAGGGTCTTTTCTGGGGTAAAGAAAATTACAATTCATACAATTTAGATGAAATTAACTATTGAAAACATCATGTGGATTAATTTACATTAAATTTCTGCCAATTACATTTTACACTAAATCTTACACACTGGACCTTTAAGGACACAGCTCACTCCATCATTGACCATATTTGTTTCACTCTTCTTGCCAATAAAAAAACAACAGCGTGGATGTTCTGTTCACATTATAATCATTGACAGACACAGTGACCTGGTTAGCCTCATAAATCCTCCTGACTAAAATATTAATCCCATTCTATTTAACCTTCAATTCAATCTTCAATCTAAAGCATCATTCAACATGAAGCCTACGTCCATTCGCTATTTTTCATAATTAACCTACACAAATGTTGTGAAGAGCAGAGCTGATTTTAATTCTTAGTAACTCACAGTCTAACAAGCCTATTGTGTAATTATAGAATTTTGAGTGTGTGTGCATGTGTGTGTGTGTTAGTGTTTTTAAAGGGAAGCGCGACATGTATTGTTAAGTGATGTTAGTAATTATAATCTGCATTAGCAGTGTGTGTGTGTGTGAGGGTGTGTGTCTGGGTTTGCAGTTGGTATACAGCAGGATGAAGGGACTTCTGTCGCTCATTTAACACCGTGCACTGTACAGAAAAATGTGTCAGTTGTCAGACAGAGACTGGACGCAACACACTCAGGCTTCTAGAATTTAATTCAGGTAGATTAGAGACTTTAATTTGTGTCTGTGTGGTTTTTTTTACCACTGACTGGACAAACATGGATGAAAAATACACGTCCAAACTGTCACCTACTGTTGATTTCTGGGCGGGGATGTATCTGGTCATAATTGGTAAGTACGCTGCTTATTTGTTTCATTATCAATTTGTGTTGATTGTAGCGGGAAAAGTGAGACAGGCAGGAACCTGTTAGTGACTAATGAGAAATATGCACTTAAATAAGCCTCTGACAGAGAGTATTGGTTTGCTTGCGTTCGTCACTGGATGTAAAATATAAAATCAGGACGCATGATATCAGTTCACTTTAACCTGCCTGTTGCGATCTTATGATGTGCATGTCTATCTTTTTATTTGCATAATCTTTTGTTTCTATAACTCCGAAACTGAAAAGAAACTCAGTGGTATAAAGTCTCCACAACAAACACATTACATATCATTCAATCATCACATCAAACAGTATCCTATTTTATTACATTTTCTAAATGTTCTGTATTTCATTGAGCGTTTCTCTAGTCTCAGTGTCCACTCAATGCTTTCATAGTAGTTTTGGCATTCCGCAATTCACACACACATTCCTGCAGAGCATTTCTGTTCAGCACTTTCTCTATGGCACATCAATCACACACTAGCCTTACATTCCACAAGGACAATTTGGCGTTCAGTAGCCCAAGAACTCTAACGGACCCGTAATGGGGGAGACTGAGATTGAATCACCAACCTGCTCTACCTCCTACCAGGCCATTGTTTTTGTCTCAAGTTAACAGTATTCTAAATGAAATTGTGACTTTGAGCTGAATGAAGATCGTATTAATTAAAAGATTAAATGAGTTGTTGAATCATGACACTCAGGAAGGTGACCAGAAACCTGGATGCTGTCATGATCGTGTGTGTGTGTGTGCGTGTGTGGTTGCGTGTGTTTTATTGACCTCAAATGGATGGTCCATCACCTCAGCTCCTCTGCTGCCGGAGTCGTTTTGTTTTCCCTGAACGGCTCATGACTACATGTCTGCACTCCAGTCGACTTGGTTTTGTCACGGATGAAACCACATTAAATGATGTGGCAGTGACAGCATCAGTCCACTGCTGGCTGGCTGATCTGGAGTGAAAGGTAAAAGAAGGATCAACAGCTGGATACATCCAAAAATACCCATGCAGGTTAGACACATGAGCCAAAGATGCTTAAATGTGCATAAATCAATATTTTGATATTTACATTGAATCAAGTAACTCAAATTATAATGTATGTGTAATACAGAAAATAGCATCAGGGACTTTTGATCTTCTTTCAGCACTTTGGTTTGGTTTTACTGCCTTTACGCAATACACTCATATTCTTATAACTGGAATATGAAAATAATATCATGAGGAATAACCAGGTGTAAACAGGTGCTGGTCTACAATCTGCATTACCAGCGACATGGCCATTCACTTTATTTTTACATTATACTTTAATTGCCTTCACAGCAGGGAGGAAGTAAGAGGAAGTTTGTCCGATACTTCAAGCTCACTCACAAGTACAATTATGCACAGTTGACAACTACATGAAAAGCTTATATCCTTCAACCATATTTCAAACACTGCACTTCTAGCTGTGAAGGAAATTTACTGTTCCATTTTCTTTCCTTAGAGAAAAAAATGATTACTTGCACATGTGTTCCTCGTGAATTTTAATGTAGATGTATTTCATGTAGAGCAGCAGAGGAAAATTCAGCCCGCACAGGTATGAAAGGAGAAGTTTAGGTTTACAGGGTTTAGAGAACTGGTGCTTTTTCTTTTTTTCTTCGGGCAGTGGCAGAGAGGGAAAGGTACATCACGTAAATCGCACACAATGAAAACAGTTATGCTAAAAGGACATCCACACTGTAATATTATGTGACAAAGTATTAGCCGGACTAAATTGTTTGGTTTTTTTTCATTCTGAGATGTGATAAACACATTTCCAATATATTAAACAAAATAATGCAATAAAAAAATAGTAAAAACTAAAATAAAAACAAATAGTTTGCAATCAAACATGCTAAAATTAATAAATAAAAACTCATATTTCCATTTTAACGCCTGATATAACAATAACACATACAATAACTTTAAAAACATCACACAAATGTGAGTAAAACCTGGATTGCAATGTTTTAGAAAATACATAGACTATTAATCATTATTATTAATATGCATTAATATGGCATTTTGTACTTTTTACATGACTATTATTAGATGCCAATAATAGAGTTGGCTAAATGGTAGATACATGAACATTTATTATACAAACTAATACAGTTAAAACAGTATCACAACATATAACCCACACATGTATAGACTCACACTTCAGTACCACAACATGCCAGAAACAAACTACACAACAATAACTAGCTACAAAGTATTTTAGCTTTCATTCACCACTAGCCTGTTACCTCGTGGTTAGTACACATAGCATTTTAAAGCTAGCTGTGAAACCTGATAACTTGACAACACACAAACACACAAAGTGCGTCACTGAACAACTCTGGAATTAATCTGATTGATTCATAAAATGAACTCGTACCTGAACACAGAGGGATTCATTGACTTTCATGACGCCAACATTTCTCTGTTTGTAGCAGCTGACGCAGCTGGAGGTAATAATCTCCCCCTACTGGAGGCATCTGGTAACGACTCTCACTGTTACACTGACGGACCTATACACCAGCTGCAAATCACTATTTTGAATAGAAATCCACATTGGGGGAAGAAATAAAAAAGATACATCTGTAAAATTTTAAAAAGATAATAATTTGAAGGATTTAAATAATATAAACAAAATAGAAATGTGAAATGAAATGAAATAATGATTTGGCCTAAGATTGTGTGTAATAGTTTAGTTACAGGACCTTGAAAAAATTGAAATGGATGGGACCTTCCTTCAGGCAGCTGGTTCCAGTGCTTTGCTGTGTTCTCCATATTGACATGTTACCCTGGCTAACACTAGCTGACCACTCACCTCACAATCTCAGCTGGTCAGACAAATCCCTCATGATATGCTGGATATGGTCTACATGCTTGTCATTTGGATGTGTTTCTACGGGTTTGTAGTGATCTGATTTTGTCCAAGTAGTGTGCAAAACAAAAAGGGCATTTTTTATCTGATTAACTCATCTGCCTGTAAACCATGCACACTTTTAAACTGGATGTTATATACACTATTTCATGTTTTGTAAATCCCCAAAGCAGATGGAGTGCAGCAGGGAAGTGTGAGAGTGTCATCAGTCCAGGTGGCAGCTGCAGGGCTGATAAAAGAACACTCCATCAACTCAGAAGATGCAGCCAGATTAAAAAATATATATATATAGGGCTGCAGGGATGTGAATAGAAATATAAGCTCATGTCTGACATCACATCAAATTCAATTCGAAGGGCTGTCACTTTTTTTCTTATCTTTATGTGTAAGGGTGCATGCACTGTAATGAATGTGTCACTGCTCTTTCCTACAGTGCAACAGATGTCGCCGTGACAATTTCTTTCACATCAGCTGCGATAACAAAAGAAAGGGGCTGAATGTTAAAATATCAACATGCACAACAAACAGATTCCTCATGTTCAGCCATCACTGTCAAAATCTGCGGCTCAAAGCAATTATTTATGTCATCATACTCCTGCTGATTGACATATGTGCACTGACGTCATATTCTGTTATTGTGGAGGTGATGACATGTGTCATGGTTCCTCCATGAGGACGAACGTCTCATGCTTTTTCACAGATTAAAGGAACTATTCAAAATTGAACACATGGCACTCATGTTCAGCTTATGTCAGAGAGAGGTATTATGGGTTGAACCCAGAAGACACTGACCAATCTCGCTAATGGACAACACAACCGCAGTAATTTTGTATTTAATGCTCCCATATTGTTCCTATTTTTGGAGTCCAATGCACTGTTAGCACTCTGCTGCACAGAAATGAAAGAAATCAATTTCCGGACTTGTAATCTATTACCCCGGCCGAGCACCCATTAAAAACCCAGTAATCTCATTCGATTTTTTCCATGGCTTCATATTTTTTAATTTCAACATGATTACAATGTTTGTCTGTGTATGTAAGTGTGGATTATACATAACACAAAATTATACATTATTATACATGTGTCTCTTGTCGTATGGGGAAACAGTGAACAGCAGAACATTCATAATCACTGGTGCTGCCAGTCTTGATCTCTCACCAGCAGTCAGCCTCTACACACCACTCAGAGCTCGACAGTGTTTGGAGTTAACCGAGCGTGGTGTGACAGTGAAGGGAGGAGGAGAGGTCGGCAGAATAGCAAAAGATGTTACACAAGCCTTGAAATAGCGGCTCTGTGTGACAGTGCTGTGAAGAATATACAATATAATAAATCTCAAGGAAAACCGAGGTTGTTTGTCTGTCGACTATACGTGTAACATTTGACAACAGAAGGAATTAAATCGTAAATAAAGTCGGGTGAGACATGTGAGACATCCGGTCGGGTTTTATTGTTTTTCACTGTGCATGTTTGAATTGTGACTGGTCTCTGCAGCACAGACCTGCGGCTGTTTGCCTGTCATAGGTAAACTCTTCACCCAAGTTTAAAGCCCAGACTCTGGAATGTTCTCAAAGAAAGGTCATTTCAACCCGATGTATCCATATATATATATATATATATATATATATATATATATATATATATACAAAGGAAACTAAGACTCATGTCACATTAGTAAAGTTTAAAGACTATTCAAATTATACCACTCTTGCTTCAAATCAAATAAAAAACAATTAAGTAAAAACAGGTTAAAACAAGAAAAATTGAGGTGACATGTTTCTTGTATTGAAGTATTCGTGGATGCCGTTAAAGTCATCAGTGATGTTGCCTGGTTCTCTGTCATAATTTTATGAGAGACGATGAGTCTCCGTCTCTTCTCTCTTTCGTCTCGATACGTCTTTCACACCGTGTTACATCTGTTGTGTGTGGTCTGCACTGATAGATATACTAAAAGGAATAGTCTTTTCTGTGTTATGGTCCTATAAGTTGAAAATGTAAGATGTCAAAAGTATAGATATTTGCGTTGAAATGCTGGAATTAAAAGTAAAACATCAGATAAACAATTACACAAGTAAAAATGTATTTAAGAACAATAACAACGTATTTGTGTTTTTTAACCTCCCACATCTGTCTGTCAGTCACTTGCTCCAAACGCTAACAACCAATCAGTGTCATAATCCAATCTCGTACGATAAAGAAGGAAACAACAATGTAGAGTGAAAACTGACCCCAAACTAACACCTTCAAATCGCTATTGAAGGTGTCTCGTTCGACAGCATTACAGAAGCACATTCGCTTCATGTAATTATTGCTAATGAATCTCTCGTTCCACGTGATGGCTGACTAGGGGAGCAAAACCGCTGAGACGAAAGACCAGACGAGATCACACAATTACAGGAAGCAGATGTGGTGCAATTAATGCTAATGATGCTGTTGGCATTCAGAGCTGATATAAATGCTGTTGTCAGGAATTACATGGAATTAGATGTTGATTGGTGAGAAGGTGAGAAGTGATCGCTGGCTTTCTACAAACGTTTCTGTTGGCGATAGAGCCAACTGGGAAATATTGAATAACAATGATTTTTATTTTATATCTTTGCAGCCGTCCTGTCCGTCTTGGGGAACACCGCCATCCTGGTCAGCGCGGGCCGTCGCCTCACTCTGCTCAAAGCTCCTGAGCTGCTGACGGTGAACTTAGCCATCACGGACATTGGCATGGCCCTCAGCATGTATCCTCTGTCCATCGCATCTGCATTTAACCACGCCTGGATCGGTGGCGACGCGTCCTGCCTCTACTACGGCCTGATGGGCATGATCTTCAGTATAACCAGCATCATGACACTGGCAGCGTTGGGGATGGTCAGGTACCTGGTAACAGGAAGTCCACCCAAGACAGGTAGCGCAATCTCAGACGGGCTCTCGGGGGTGGGGGGTGGGGGCAGTTAATTACCCTTTGGCATTCTTACATCAAAAATATAAGGAAGCAGTCAATTCTTTTAAAGGTCACAGGGATTTACCTCTTATGGAAACCTGGAGATCAACTGGTGAATTAAGCCTTTTCATTTGTGATCCTTAAGATCATTGGGACCCTGAGGGTTTTGTTTCTGTCAGGCAGTAATTTACATTCACACTTGTGCTAATTTGTCTTTGTACACCAAGAATGCAATATATTTAATGTTCGGACCTGAAGAAAACAATCTTTTTGTCAAATTGAATATCCTTTCTCACCACAGACAGTACTGCATAGACACAAAACATTTAACTGAGGAGAATCAGTAAAGAAAAACGTATCATAAATGTGTTATTCTTAGAAATTTTATAAACCTCAATCTCGGTACAGGGTTCATTATGCAGCATCATGGTTGCACAACCTCACACTTCACATCTCAGTGTTGTGTATCTCAGCTGTGGTATAACTGAAGATCCAGTCCCCGTGTTTGTGTGAGGATTAGCCCCTCCACCATCATCACTGCTGCACAGATTCTTCTAGGATTCAGTTCTCTGATAAGTGTCTTACTGAATTATAATGCTTCTGATTCCACTTACACTTGCAGACTCCTCGTTTACGTGCGGTGGCATTGGAAGAGGTGATGAACACAACTGATACCTGCTGGAGTAGCTGTTTATGCTTTATGAGAGTTATAAAGATAGATATAAGATAAGATGAAAAAGTGTGTACTAACTAATCTAATCTAAACTACCTAAGAAAATAATAATCAACCAGGAAAAGTAATATTAAGTAAAAAACTCAACTTAAACACAAGGAACTACAAAATGAAAATAAGTATGAGGTAAAGAAAAAATAAACAGTGATATTGAAATTGCACAGATAGAAAATGATAGTTGAAAAGTGAGATATATTTAAGGTGTGTGTGGCCTAGAGGGAGCAGTGCCGGTTGTTCTGTCTCTGCACAGGTATCAAGTTCCAGAGGCGGACTGTGTGCATTGTGATCAGTGGGATCTGGCTGTACGCCGGCCTGTGGGCCTTGTTACCTCTGCTCGGCTGGGGAAGCTACGGCCCGGAGCCGTTTGGACTCTCCTGCTCCATCGACTGGACCGGTTACGGGGAGTCCCTAAACCACTCCACCTTTATCATGACTCTGTCGGTACTCTGCACATTCCTCCCCTGTCTGGTCATCGTCTTCACCTATTTCGGTATCGCCTGGAAGCTGCACAGAGCCTACCGATCCATCCAGAGCAATGATTTTCAATATGGAAACATTGAGAAGAAAATCACCCTGGTAAGTATCAGATGATCCGTTTCAGTTTTCTGTAACTGACTGGAATAATTTCATTGGACAAGAAAACCTTATTTGTGAAATGTAAAAGCAGAATAAAGCAGCAGAAAATACAGAGCTTTATTCAAATCATGAACACAACAAATAAACAAAACGCAGCGTTGCCTAGAGCATCTCTCTGTGAGTGTTCTGCAGAACAATCCTTCATTCTCACTGAATGAAAAAGCTAAAAAATAATAGTTACAGTTATAATCAGCCTCTGCAAACTGTCACTGTAAAATGGGATCCCTGATTTGAGAAAGAAACAGCAGAAAGGTGATGCACAAGTGAACATAGAACATAGCTGGAGGCCGAAGCTTTTAGTGCTATGGTAGAAATCAGCAGGAATCCAATCAGCAGCTCCCTCTTCTCTGCTGCAGCTGCTGATTTGGCTTCATCATGTGACTTTTTGTTTTTACGCTGTTATTGTTTCTACTTTAAGTGTAGCTCCTGTAAGTTTTTGAAAAAGGGCTTTTTTGGGCCTGTGATATGTTCCCTGCATGTCACACAATAGCAGGTGGTAATATCTCCTATAACAGTATAACATGGTTTTTATGTTTTCATTTGCCAAATAATAGAATCGTTGTTATTTTATTTTTAAGATTCCAAATGAACAACAGAGTTTGACCCTGATCAGAAAATGTTCTTCGCTAATGGAAGACCAGTGTGGCAGTTTGGCTCATTCATGTATCTTGTAGTTTTTGGACTACAACAGAGGATGAGTCACACATGCTGCTGCACACACAGTACAGTACAGGACTTCACCTGGAGCACCTACTCACTGACACTGCTACTGAAAGTGGATTAGTATGATCCATGTTTGAGCACAACTCCACCTGTGAGTGTGAGATGAAAGGTGGAGTGTGATCATAAGTATGATGATAAGTGTGTCTGTGTAAAAAAAAAGACTCAAATTCTTCTTTGAAGCTATGACTATTTCTTTATTTAACATTTCTTTATTAAAACTGATGCAGTAGGTTGCGGTTGTCTAAATGCGATGCTGAAACCATCTGGATATGATGTGGAAGACTGAAGCTGCCAAGATACAAAATCAAATTGATCAATACAAAGTCCATTTTTAAAGTGTAATTCCTTTTGATTATAAATCAATAGTGTGTAACACAATATAATAGTTTGGTCAGGCTGCAGGTAAATGTTGCCGCTGGGAACTCGACGTGCTCCACGGAGCAGACAAGGTCAGAGGATCATCATTATCATCAGATTTAATAGATAGGTTCTTATGAACACAACAGATTTGATTGTGTAGCGGCAAATGCCCTGAGGATACAAATGAAAAGCATGACTGTACCTGTGCCACTGATTTTAACTTTGAGCATTTAGGTTCCATTGAATTACAGATCCATCAGAGCTGAATTAAAATGCTCCACAGATCAGAGATGTGGATTATGAAGTGCTTTTTTTATTGGGATATATCACTTAAGGAACCACTCAAGAAAACAAAATGAAAGCTTTTCTGTTTCGCTCTATTGCTCTTTCCTCTCACACCACTCAAGGAAACTTGAATCTACTAGAGTTCTGCTCCGATCTTACCAAGACTGTTCTACAGCTACTACGTGCCACCTCATGTTACACCTGCTACATGTGATTAATATAAGCGATAAAGCACAAGAAACCAAAGTGGTAAATAAGCAATTATGATTGCTAGCTGAGACTCGACCAGCGCACAGCTCAGCGAGGGAAGCTGGAAGCAAAACAAAGAAAAGAAAACTAGTCAGCCCCAAGGGCAATCCCCATCTTTTTTTTTGCCCACTACCGGCTCAATTGCCAAACTATTCCATCCATGCTGACTACCAGCTGCTTTCCACCCAGTTCCACCTGCCACAGTTATATAAGCTCCTCCAATCGCCTCTCTGGCTCCAAATTACGTCTTATTAGCAAGATGGCAGTGGTGCTTTCCCAGATATTTTGGCTTAATTTCTGTATAGAGGGAGGGAGTGGAGACGTGTTGTCCATTTTCATATACAATCTATAGAAGAAGGTGAATAACCATTTCAAAATCTCTATAGAGTTTCAGGATTTTTATAGTTAGTCAAGTGTATGACTGCAATAGCAGAGAACAATGAATGAAGGTTTTTGTCGATGGAAAAGTTGTTTTCGCACTCCTCCTGACAGGTGGACGCACTAGAGGGTCATAGATGGTTTATCACCTGCCAAGTATATTTTTGAAAGTATATACCCTTTTCCAACAGATTCCAACAAAGCCTCCTCAGATGGTTCTGTGTATCAAACCATCTGGTCATGTTTGAAACTAATCATTTGATCTCTTTCATATTCCTAGATGTGAAGATGAGGATACTGATGACGTGGAATATTCAAAGGAGGGACTTGTCAGGCTTTGTAAAGTGTAATGATGAACAGGGAAAGAGACTGTCTATCTGAGCATAGCTACTATTTCTAAATTATATGACAGACTGTCAAATCCTACCTGTCCAAACAAATAGACCCACGCTCAGTTCTTCTCACTTGTAATTCATATTTACATTACCGGCTTGGTCTTACCAATGTAGCCATGGTAACACAATGGTAACTGGCCTTTTAGTCTTCACAACAATGCAAAATCACATGACACACACGCTCATACAGCGCTTTTATACAATGCACGTATCAAGACATCCCAACACAGTGATTTCAAAAGACAAATGAAACGTGCTGTAGTTAGGTGGTTACACAGACTTGGGAAAAATCTACATGTTTCTTTTTTCTCATTCAGGTGTTTCATGTATTGTTTACAGTTGCCTACTCACACCCATCACTATTTAATTTATGAATACCCAAAAACCTTAATTTAAGTAACTTTTGTCTAAGATTAGGTTTCTGCTTTGTTGCTTCCACACGCTACAACATTTGATTTGCATCAAAATTAAATGAAAAAACATTAGGCTAGCAGCCAGTTAGCTCATCGTAGCATAAAGACTGTGAATAAGGGAAGAGATTTCTTGACTATGTCCGGTTCACGCTTTGATTTTTGTTCAGATTCAAAAGAGAACACTGCGTACTTCAATGTGTTTTTTGAGCTATTATATTGATGCTGTTTGATGAACTACATTAAAGGTTCAGGTGTAGAATTGAATGACATCTAATAGTGAAGTTGCATGTTGCAGCTGAATCCCCTTCACCTCTCCCTCCCCTTCCAAACATGAAAGAGAACCTGTGGTAGCCTTCAGTTGTCATGGCAGCCTCCGTAGCGAGGTGCCGCCCCCGAAGTAAAGGATACAAATATAAAGGGCCCATTCTATGGTATACAGAAATCAACAATTTGTACAATTTAGATAAAGCGCACGAGTGAAAACATCAATAGGATTATTTGTTATATAATTTCTGCCGATAGATCCCTTTCACCTAAATCTTACACACTGAACCTTTTAGGCATTTAATATTATATTAATTATCAAATGTATTCATCTACATTTATGGGTTAAACATGGCTCATAATGCCACATAGTGTTTTAAACCATCTCTTTCAAGGTTAACACCCTCTAATTAAAGGTGAGCGGCCCCCTGCCACCAGTGACCGCTAGTGGGAATCTGGAAGCTGCTCTCATTTTAAAATCGATGTCTGAGTCTGAATTTCCAGTGAGAAACAAAACTTTGGAGTGAAGTTACACTTTCAACTGTTTGGTTGTTGTGCTCTTCTTATTTCAGATGGCCGTGTCTATCAGCATGGGTTTCCTGATTTCCTGGACGCCTTACGTGGCTGTGAGTTTCTGGAGCATGTTTCACTCCCAGGAGCAGAGCCACATAACTCCTTTCATCACCCTGTTGCCCTGCCTCTTTGCCAAGAGCGCCACCATGTACAACCCTTTCATATATTTCATCTTCAGGCGTGCCGTCTGGCAAGAGCCCCTGCGCCTCCAGAGGCTGTGGTTTTGTTGCACCCATCAGACCAGTTTGACCAGCTCAGGAGAGAAAATGGAAAGCAAAACTGTGAAGGGATCGGACAGCGAAGATAGGATGGTTGCAAACTGTGTTGGTCTGATGGAAGCTCCTTGTGGACAAAGTGAGATACTCACTTTGGGCTAATAGAGCTGACATTCTTATTTCACCGTGTTTACCCCGTTGTCATTCAAGGAATCTGTTTGGAGTTCAGTGATAAAATGTCATATGTATGTATAAGTAGCATTAGCAAAGACTTGAAACAGTAAATTAATTAACTTGTGTTCGAGAGCAGGGCCACGCCTCAACCACACCTCTCATCTGTCAAGTCTATATGTAACTGGACAACCCGTCACGCTCCTCTTGTCTCAGATATATTGAAAGACAGACTGTGACACATGTGTTACATGCCATTTCTTTTCAATGCCAATTGCTTTTCAAGCTAAACTCATCCTGGATCCTGAACAAGAGATAAACTGTATGACAAAGTGCTTGACGCTGACTTCATCTGTCAGTAATTACACAACAGCTGAGCAACACAGCAGAGCTGCTTGTACTCCGTGTTTTACCTTGACCCTGCAATGTCGCCACTCCTTCCCCAACAAGGAATCACCTACTCAGAGTACATCTTAAGCCTCCACTCCACCATGACATTGCTCCCTTTTTATTTTGTCGGCAGACACCTACATGTTCACAAGGAATGTGTTTGTGTGTGGGATTTGAGCTGCCCACGTTCTTGGAGTACGACCGCCCTGGCACTTTTATCCAAATCGACTGAAGGGAGATTACATGATGTCAGTTTTACACAAAGAATCAGAGATTAATAGAGCTCAGATAAAGGATGATTGATTTGTTTATACTTTGTGGAGCAAAGTGCAAACAAGCTGCTCTTATGTTGTACAAAAGAAAGGCATTTTTCTTGACGTGTGTATTAATAAATTCTTTCAAAGGCATTATATTTGTGTGTTTATTCACCTCGTGTCCCCTGAAAAAAGTCAATACTCATTAAGTGAATACAAGTGAATCTAGTCTAAATTCCTTTTTGATTTATGGTCAACATAAGAGAGTTCAGTCAAACAAAATTCCATTGGCATTCAGTTTATCTTCTGCTTATACAGATTCAACACACACATCTATCTATCTATCTATCTATCTATCTATCTCTAACAAACTCTGGGAATATCCTCAGGTTGGGAACTGGCGATTTCATGCTTTAACTATCTGTTTACACTTCTTGTATAAGACCATTTTCACAGTGATTAGTCACCTTTGTGTTACTTAGCACAATGCTTATGACTGCTTCTTTTATTTCCTTTCATACCTGCTGCCTGCTGACCATGAGATTGTAGTTACTTAGATTGTAGTGATGTTGCTTCAAATGCTGCGCGCCATGCTTTTATCAGTTACCTGAACGAAAGAGTCATTGTGTGGAGATCTGACTGAAAAGAGACCTGACCTCCTGAGATAAATGTGTGTAACTGTTAAAGTTTCTGTTTCGCTTGGTTTTCCATCTTTTGGTTTGAAATGTTAATTTCCTTTAAAATAAAAAGGAAACAGCTCAGTCTAAAGGTAATGAAATCTCTTGCCTCTTTCTCCTGATAATGACTGGTATTATTTACCCACTGAATACATCAAGATATCTATTTACAAGACACATGACTGCAGGTAATCACCAAATTCTTTCTTTTTTGGAAGATATAGAAGATCTTTTAACATCTTTCCTGTACCTCAACTTTACAGTGCTATAGCTGGGTTGCGATGAGACGATCTTCAACCATCTGATACCACACTGGTAAAATTTTAAAAACTGATCAACTCACATTTTATTTTCCTTTACCCCACAACATCTCCCTAAGGTAAGGTTTCCTTACCCATTCACATGACGGCAGTCTCAGATTACTCTCTCTGTTATTTCTGAGAAAAATCAGTATATAGCTCTGTCAAAATGAATACCTGAGCTTGTATAAATTATCGTTAATGGTGTGGGTTAAGACGCCATTATGATAAGACTCCAAGGTCTAATCTACAGGGAGCACACGGTTCCTGGAAGTGGTTTGACACAATAACATAAGAGCATGATCGATCATTGGAGATATCTGAAATTGGGGCTAAAAGGTCAGATTCCAAATAATTTATTTTCTGTTGAGAGGTGGAGGGAGGGGACCTGCTGATTATGTGTTTGTTACAGAAACATACAAAAAAAAGCATACGAGTGAATAACAGAGAAGTGAATTATGGTGCAGGTCGTGCATTGATTTTTTGATACCCATTATCTGCACAAACAACTACCAACAGTTATAAACTATAGGAATCCAAAACACATTCACAGGCACATTGCGAGTAAACAGGAAGTGTTTCGAATGCTTGATTATTGTGTTTTTTTTCACTTATATTTTAATTATTATATTTATTCCTATTCCTAATGTTATATACTATAATGTAAGGTTTTATATTTTACTTACTTTACCTTTATTTTGACATGAAGAAGTATAGCAAGTAAACAGAGGTGTTATTCGGAGCCTCTGTTAATGTGAGTGAAATGGCTGCTGAGAAAAGGTCTGCTGACACACGTACATTTCAACAGATCAGCAGCAGGTGTTCGGCGGTGAAATACAAGCAGACAGTTGAAATATAAAAAAACATTTTTGTTTTGTGGAGTGGGTTTTTTTACACAAACATCTGCAAGAGCCCAATACACAGGTATAAGCAATTGTTTTTTATGTGTAACAATTAGAAAGTAAAGTAGTAAAGACGATGCAAGGACTTATTTTGAAATAATTAAAGTTCACTCTAGTTCAACGTGCTATCTAAAAGGCTTATACAATATACATAAAATACATATAAGACAGGTAAAATCTAATATATGTTTACTTACTTTTGTTTGTCAGTTAGCAGGATTACGCAAAAACTACTACACCGATTTCAATGAGGATTTGTGGGTGGAGCATGACCCCAGGAAGAACCCATAACATTTTGGTAGGTATCTGGATAACAGGCTGGATCCAGGATTTTTTTTAAATACTTAACATGGCGAGAGAGTTCTTTTTTTACAATGTTCGTATATTTGAGAATAATTCCTGGATCTTGTTTCCTTTTTGAAATAAGTCATGTTTAGGGGATAGTTATTTATAAGTGTTTGTGAATTTAAATGTGGTTTCATAATGGGAAAAAAACATAAAGATAGAATTTAAATGCATTTGGCCAGATCAAATAAATATATATTCAGATAAAATAAATATATATTCCTAAACAAACTATTCCTGTTTTTTTGGCAGGTTGTCCTCCACTGTGAATGTGTAGATATCTCACCTCCGACAGCTTAAAAATCGAGTCACAGCTCGTTATCACTCTGTTTCAACATGTCTCCCTTGAAAGCTCTTACATGTATAGAAAGTGACGGCTAAAAAACACCCAATGATCACAGCCCAACCACCCACCTTTGTAACTTCACACCTCGGTTGCAGAGAGAACAAGAGGTCTGACCAATAGGCCTGGGATTTTGGATTGAAAAGAGATGTGGTATTAAGGATCCTGCAAGTTATTTATACGAAGCAGAAACATCAGCGGGGCACACATTAATCACTATATGCACATTTACTGTGTCCGTTAATTCATTGATTTGTAACAAAGAGTCACACTGTGCGGCCTTAAAGAATTTACATATGCCTACTGGTCACAGAATCACAAACTGCAACAAACCCACACGGTGCCTTTAACCACAAAACAAACTGGAATAGCACTTAATAGAGGACCTACCTACACCACGGCCAAACAATCCAACTCTATCTCACCATGTTAAAGAATGTGAGTTAAATACAATTCTGGAACTGGTCCTTTAGTCAGATCTGCACCTATGTACGCTCATGTCTCAGTTAGCTTATGTTTGTATATGTCTATTTTCATTATTTTTTTGTTTTTGTTGTGTCTTGTGTATTTTACCTGACTGATTTAAGGCCTTGTTATGATGGTTGGGGTGGGTTTGTCTGATTTCATGGTTTTTGTTTATGTTGTAGAAAAAGAAGCTATTGAGTTGTAACATTCATGGAAATGCTTTAAAAATACATATGATACAACCAGATTGACAAGTTTCTGTGAAACCTGTGAGGTTTGTAAAGACCAGAAGGATCACACAATCCTGCCGACAAACAAAAATGATGAAAATAAACCATCTTGTATGGAGGTACTCATTAAATGGTACTTTGACCTCACACTAACTGGAATGACAAACAGTGTGACCATCACAAATTTGAAGAGACCCTTCATTAGCACCTCCTTTCAGAGGAAGATCAGCACCATTATTAGGTTGTCAACACCTCACCTAATTACACATTGCATTTAAGCTCCACCAGATCTCATCATTCCGTGGCTGCTACTGCTGCCATTATGATTCCTCAGATATTTTGTGCAGGAGTTTTGCTGCATTCAGGGACGGGTGAAAAGCTTGTTCACAATGACAGATACAGATGAATAAGATGAGTAAGATTTCTTCCTATTTGGCGGATGAGTCAGTTTTCTGAACACACAACTCAAACTATAAAAGTAAATCCACACTGCTTTTTAAAAAAAAAGGGATTTCTATTGCACAACCTTGAAAGGGGGGAGGGAATAGAGATTTTAAAAAGATAATAAACCACTGATGCTCTTCTGCTATTGTCTGTTGCGATCATGTGCATGTTGAACTGTGCACAACGGAGCCATTTTCATTTTTATCAATAGCATGTAGCTGCGGAGAAGAGGACCCTTGAGGTCTTGAGTGTTTACACCATGGGAAGAGGGAAAAAATGAGTTATCAGATATTTGTAATGAGAAACAACAACTGTCCTGACTTAAATTTCAAATCAGAGATGTTAAATAATCACATTATATATAATTAGTCCAAATAAAATACTTTAATAATTGTTTGACGTCTAAAGGAAAAAAATGTGATGTCTTTTGTCAGAGGTGGAGTTGAGGTCAGTCGTGCTGGCAGTCAATTAGTGACGTGGACCATCAACAATGTTATTGTTGAACTTTTTCTCTGCTTAAGACTGCTTGGTAATGAAATGAGGTTTGGTGGAAACAAACGACCTCTGGTGAAAAATACTACGTAAATGGAAAATTGGCACAAAAAATAGGAACAACCCTCCTGTTATCATCACATTTAATAACAAGATTTAAAGAATTTATGTTATTTATAGGGATAATTGGAGGGTTAAAAAAAATCGGTAACACTTATAGGGAACACACAAAGTGAACATATCCAAGCACTTGATTGTAATTCCTGTACAACAACTTCCCTACTTACCATCAATTTAATTATGAGGTTGAGGTTATTAAGGGGAAACTGTTAATCAATGGAGTAGTTGCAGAATAAGGTCATTAAGAATAAGGCAGTGCTTTATAATGACCAATTAAGAGCCAATATGCTTCTAATATCCATGCTAATAAGCAACTAGTTAATGGTTGATATGTGTTCCCTAATATAAAGTGTTACCAAAAAATCTATTATCAAGGTAAGTGACATATAAAGATCTTGTTTTTAAAATAGAATATCAGCAGCATTAGAACAACTGTAAGGAACACATAACAGTCCTTTATTTCCAAAAAGCACCTATAAACAGTATATTTGAGCTTTGGTGTAGGACAATCGCTGAACCCACTCATCCCATACATTGTGTATTGCTGCAGGTTTGTCATGGTCTTGTCAGACCTGCCTTGTTGCTCTGTCATCAAAGTGTGTGACAGGAGAGAAAATGTGGAATGGCTTAGTGGCATAGACAGCTGAGACTCACTGGTGATTGATTGAGTGTGTGTTGTCAGCTCTTCAGCTAAGCCTGAGTTTCTCATTGTCTTTAGCTGAAGCCTGCAGACTGAAGCAGGTGTCAGACAAGTTGATTGGATGTTTTATCATCCCCTGATGATTATCTGTTTGAGCAATGCAGTTTTGCTGCACAATCGATCATTTATTTGAACATTCTCTGCCCTCATTTCACTCATATGACACATAGTGGGCATGCTCTCAGTTTGGAACAAATTCTTTGTGTTGCACATTTTTTTGCGAACAGGACTTTTCTATATAACATCTGTGATGCTTAGCATATTTCTAAGGTGACTGTCAGAAATGTGACTCTTGCACTGAAACATTTACCTTACACATTTGCCGTGTTCCCAAGTCAGAGTCAGAGACTCAAAGAAGATTTCCAAAGAATAACAGGTATCTGTCTAAGCAAAAACTACATTACATTACATATCATCAGATATATATATATATATATGTTAGGCTTAAAACACGATGTAAATGACCGTGTTCCGAGTCAAATATGAATGTCGCGGCTTACAGACACTTGGGTGACACCACACGAGCAGCATGGAGGCGTGTTATGTTGTTTTTCTGTTATCTGAACAATAGCTATCCATTGACTTCAACTGCATCACTGTATCACACTTTATCCACCCCTCCATCGGCATAGTAGTCAGTAGATAATGAGTGCATTTTCATTTTTGGGTGAACTATTCCTATAATTAGGTAGGGTAGGCTAAACAATATCACAATAGCTTGTAAAGAAATTCTACCTGTTTGAACTATATTTTTATATTTCGTCTTCTTCTGCACATCATATTAAACACACGTACACACACACACACACACACACATATATATATATATATATGTACTGTATGTATAAATGTTGAATAAGCAGAATACTCCAGATCAAACCTTTTTCAAAATAACACTCGCTAACACGCATTAACTCCAGATCCAGTCACCCTCACACGCTAATCACCTCATTCCCTTCACCTGAGTCTCCCCACACACACACTCACCTGCTCTCCATTCCCTCTATAGTTCATCTGTGTATTTACACCGGTCAGTTCCATTCACTCTGTGACAGATTATGTAGTGTGTTCCTGCCTAGCTATCCCGCGTTATAGTCTGATTCTTGCCTGCCTGTTCCTGACCTGATTGTGATCCCGTTTGGATTCCCATCATACCTGCCCCTTCGGATTTGTTTGCTATACGGACTGATATCCTGGTTTTGACCCCTGCCTGTCTAATTCTGCTCTTCTGTGAATAAACCATATTGACTACACTAACACTAAATTTTTTTGTCTGTTGTCGTGCTCTTGGGTTCAGTTCTGTCTTTAGCCTTTACAAATGAGAGCAGTTATAGCCTCAGGCCCGGCTGTAAGGGGCAGTGACACTTGCTCTTGTGGATTGTAGCTGTAAGAAAGGAGATGTGCATGTAAAGCCTGCAAGTCTCAGCACAGTCAGAGAAGACTTAGTAGATATGTGAGATAAGGGATGCATTCATCACAGGCCTGAAGGGTAAAAACAATGCTTGGTTGGGAAATGTTGAACGTAAACAACACTGCATTTGTTGACAGTTTGCAGGGTACCTTAATGATCACACGCTTGTGGTCTAACAGTGGCCTGAGCCGCCCTGATGTTTCCATCACACTGAGCTATATTTACCATCGTAGACACACTCTCTGACCAAAAAAAGTTCAGCTAAAATCCTCTTTGGTACCATCACCAAAATTGTGGCACGTTTCTCCTGGTCACCTGACTGCCAGAAGGATTATTGTCATACAGGCTACTTGATAAGGTGGTGGACTGAAATTGGGGCTTTAACACTATTATATATCAGGTATCACGTATTTTGTCAGGTCTCTGGTTGCATAACTGCAATTTTCTAAACATTTGATGCTTAACAGTTTTGTGGGCATATTGCTGTATATATCAAGGGTATTTCTCCTTTTCTTTGTATGGATATGTATGTGTTAATGTCTTTTACTTGGTTTGAGATGTTTCTTCTTTCTTCGCTTATCCAGGTCAATTTGAAAAAACCCTTGTTACTAAACATTTGTGAGGGATTTAACTATCATAAAAAAACAATAAACTGCTATCACTAAATTAATTTAAAATGCCAGAAAACATTTTTTATTGTAGCCTGCATATTCATTCATTATACAGGCCGTATGTTTGCAGTAGAATTCCCCTGTTGGTGTTGTGTATGTTATGACTGAGCTGTGTGTTTGCAGCTGCATGTTAATCAAAGGCATCATCTGCGACAGGCCGTCTGGACAGTGGTCTGGTGTGTGTCTCAGAAAACAAATGAATATTCCCATAGGCTGCATGTTATTTGATCTATAAGTGAAACTTTGTCTTTGATTTGCAGTTATCAGGTTTGGTTCAGGGTTTTCAGTCCTATGAAGCATGTTCACTTCTTATCAGGGTAAATCTCCATGGTAACTTATGCTGAACGAATAAAGTGCTCCAACGCAGGTTAAGTTGGAGATAAGAGATGTATAAAAGCTCCACCCACAGACCAATCAATTCCTTTAAAACATGACATCACCGTTCTTCGAGGATCCTGTGGAGCAAAAAAAAAAATTAATAAAACAAAAGGAGCTTGGTTTGGATTGTTAGAGGGTCTCAGAGGAGGACAGGGGTCTTCAGAGACAAAATCCCTTTGCCTATACCACTGAGAGAATAGTTCAGTACTGTCACCCCCCTTTTCTGTTGTTTTATTACATCTGAAGATAGGTCACTAATCACTTTAATTGTATTGGATTCTGCTCTAGCAAAGTTCACCCCTGAGACTCCAGAAGTGTTTTGTGGACTCAAACACTTCACCCACCCCTCCATCGGCATAGTGG
This sequence comes from Paralichthys olivaceus, assembly GCF_024713975.1. NCBI lineage: Eukaryota > Metazoa > Chordata > Actinopteri > Pleuronectiformes > Paralichthyidae > Paralichthys > Paralichthys olivaceus. Next base: position 6,904,370 of record NC_091111.1, read on the forward strand.
TGAGGAGATAATGAGTGGATTTTCATTTCTGGGTGAACGATTGCTTTACATTTTTGGAGCTGGGTATTTTTTCCCCAAATGTTGCCAGGAGCTTCATGATTCATTCACCTGCATTTAGCAACTGTAACACTATCAGTCTGGATAATATGTTTGTTCTCTTGTATTTTTCTAACATAACAGTTTGCTCCCCGTCTGCTGTCTGTTCACTTGTCCATGTCCTTGATTGGTAATACGCAGTAAACACGACCACTTTCCTGTGCACACGCTCAGATTTTGATGAACAGATCTAGGTTGATTTAAGGAGTTGATAACCAACTTTTTGCAGTTGTTAGGTTAAGTTCACCCGGATATCGAAAAGATATCCTGCGTATGTTGAACTCGCTGTTGTTGAAGCATGAATAAAGGTATGCCATGATAAACCATGATGCACTGGGGCCATAAAAATCACAAGAAAGCAGCAATTGAATCCATATCAATGAATTCTTTATGATGTATTTTTAATATGGTGGAAAATAAAAAATGTGATTAACATGGAGTACAGCTCATGAGGTCCCTCTGCCCCCCCCCCCCCCCCCCCCCCCCCCCCCCCCCCCCCCACACACACACACACACACACGATGATGATACGAGCCAGATGACGCACCGGACACACGGACTGCAGACGGGCTGTGTTCAGCTGGAGCAGACGACCTGAGGACCGCTCGCGTCTTCTCTCTCCTCGAGGACAGATGGATGTGACACCAATGACTTTTTTTTCCCTCCGATGAAGACAGGTCACCAATTGTCTGTTAAACCAGTTTATTCGCCTTTACGATGGATATTTACGCCTCCACTTTATCACCAGCGCTGGACATCTTTGTTGGCTGTTACATGCTGGTTGTAGGTAAGTTGAGAGCCACGCGTACATTCAGTCCCAGTATTCAATTAAATGGGATATAAAGGCACTCGGGGGCTTTATTCTACTGATCCATTGGTTTCAGTGTGGATGGACACATTCATTCTTCATGACTTGAAAAACAAACAAAAGAACAAGCAGTTGTTTCTACTTATCCATAATCCATTTTACGCACACGAATTCGTCAGGGGGAGGAATATTGGATGATACATTTATCCGCAACTGATCATGAGGATGAGATGGAAATAATTCTCTTTCACACATAAAGAGCTACAGCCCAGACAGATCCTTGAAGGTGTCCCCTCGGTTTCATCAAGTGAATTAAAGATGCGTAAACTTCATCCAATTGAGCACAACAGAGAAATCTACTCACAGATCCACACTATATAGTCTTTATTGGACTTTCAGTTAAGATTGTCATATAGAGAAGGAAAATCAAAACCCCTCATGTTGTCTGTGAAGAGCAAGAGGATGTTATATGACTATGGTGTTTCAGCCAGGGCTTGTTTACACTTGAATGCTGTGCAACATTCTTGCTGTAATACTTAATGTTTCTATGCCACATTCATTGTCACCTCACACTGAAGGCATGACAGTAAATCTAGGTGCATTCTTCAACAGCTTTCACATCCATGTCTCCATATGAGTGCTCTCACTAGATTAATACCATGGAGCAAGCGCCCAAGATGATAGGAACTGCCTTCTAAACACAACCCTATTTCACACATGATAGCTGTCTTCAACTTAACGCAGAACAATCAAAAAAAAGAGGGGGTGGATTTACAGTGTAAGGAAAGTTGGAGGTTGTACATGATTTTTCTTTCATATTGCATATTTTGGGTGGAAGCCCGAGCCCTACAAGTTCACAATATGTTATAATAGAGTGAATCTTGAATTCTGGCCAAACAGAATGTGTGTAAGAGGGTGACAAGCAGGGAGAGAGCTGGGTCTTGATGCAGAATCTGTGGGGCAGAGTAGTAAAGGTTCATTATAGATTATGTGATACATTTGTTTTCATGATGTGGTCAGTCAAGGGTCAACATTCAAATCCAATCTAATGTTAATCCCTGCTGATTTCTTCGTTATCCCCAAGGACGACTGTAGTAGAAGCTGACCTGTAAAGCACTGACAAGAAATCAATATTTCAATATTTCAATGTTTCATTTTCTAAAAATTTGAGACATTTAATCTCTAGTATACTACAGTGAAATTATACAATATATGTACATATATGTATACAGTATATATAGCTCATATTATTTAATACACATATTGATATTGTATACCATACCCACAAATATGCTTAACAGTCTATATATATGCATATACATCTATTTCAAGGTCTCCTTATAAAGTGCATCTACATCCTCATACAATCATCCTGCAACACTATACTTTACTCAAGTACATCTCTCTACAAAAAATATTTCCATCTGTAGTAGGTGTATATGATGCATACATTATCTGTACTTGAATTTTTTTGCCATTGCCATTTTATTTTATTCTCTTTCCAACCTGACCATCGGCTGCTGAAACAAGTGAATTTCCCTGCTGTGGTCAGTGTTTTACAGCACCAGGGGAAGATAGTTCTAGTGATTTAGGGGAAAAAAGCTGAAACGCTATGAGCTGTGGTGCATGTGTCATTCTGAACATGAGAGAAGTGTGAGAGGATAATTAAATGATCCAAGCAAGAAAAATACTTTTCTTGGAAAGCAGGAACAACGTGATGAAAATAAATCTGTCTGTTTACTGCTGTGACACTATGATATGAAATCCAATTGTTCTCATACGTCTCAATATTTTTATAATACTGTCAACGATTACTGAGGCGTGTCAGTTATTTCACACCTTGTTAGGATATATGATATATGCATAACCTGCTTTTTAAATTCAACGAAACAGATATAGACAATTCCTGCATGGCCAGCTTTTATAATGTCTCTGAAAATTTAACATGGGAGATTTAAGTCATATCCATTTTAACTTTTCTTTAAAATTTCATGCATGATACACTAATAGAATTCAACCAGAGATTATGTGAACTTAAATAAAACACATGTGAAGTACTTTGAAGCACAAATGCACGAGTTACAGTGAAATAACAGTAGGTGGGGCTGGAAGAATCGGATTTGTGTGTTGTAATGAGCCTTCAGACACGTCCAGAGGGGCTAGAGGTGAAGAGTCATTACATAGCTCACCCCCCTTCAGTCCTCTGCTGCCCACAGAGACATGCATGCATAACAGTTAGGCTCTCAGTGTGGAACTACTGATCCAAGTCATTGGGATGAGGCAGACCCCTCCTCAATTTGTTAGCACAAATAAGACAGGGGTTCGTTTTAATGATGAATCCAATACTCTCACCCTCCTCTTGACTGCAACACCCATCCCACAACATATGGTCAATTATGGTTGAGCCCTGGGTTTCTGCAGATTTTAACAACTGAAGACTTATAAGAACTTTAGGGGGCAATAATGAATGAAATTGAAGATCTCTGTCGAGTATGATACAAATGAAGGAATATCAGAGTCCCAGAATTACTCACACTTCCCAATAATTGAAGATAAGGTGCAGTAGCCAAGTAGAGAATAGGAACAAACAGCCTGAGTACCACAATAAATTCTGACCAAGGTTTCGTAGACTTTGTTGCAAATTATTCTGTTACTATCGCAGCATGTTAACAACTGTTCACTGAAACTACTGTGCTTTGTGACCCACTCTTCCACCCCTTTCTCTCTCCTCACCATGTCCATCTCAGCTGTGTTGTCCATCATTGGAAATGTCTTGGTCATCGTTATGGCTTTCAAAAGGTCCTCGAGGATAAAGCCACCAGAGCTGCTGAGCGTGAATCTGGCGGTGACCGACCTGGGAGCTGCTGTCACCATGTATCCCCTGGCCATGGCGTCCGCATGGAGCCACCACTGGCTCGGGGGAGATGCCACCTGTAATTATTACGCCCTGGCAGGATTCTTCTTCGGCGTCGCCAGCATGATGAACCTGACCATCTTGGCCATCGTGCGCTTCATCGTCTCCCTCAACCTGCAGTCTACCAGTGAGTAGTTCAAAACACACTCTTTTTTTTAATCAGCAAGTTAGGTTTTTAATATGTAAATATGCATTAAAGGTGTATCAGTAAGAGCTATGACAAGGGTGTAGGCATGTTTAACTGTCATGTCGTGAAAAAACATGGCCCGCTCACTGAAACACTGTGTGCTGCTCTTTATGTGTATATATAGCACACATATGCACCCACATGATTAAGTAGATGTAAGCAGATTCAGTGCATGCAGAAAGATATAAAAACCGTCAAATTGTCTGGTTCACAACATCATCCATGACTCCCTGCTCAGATAATGAGACATAGTTAAATTTGCATGCATGAGCTAATTTTCGAGACAAAAAAACCCGACACAAGACACAGCTCCTCCAAAACACCTGCTGGATGGAGAGCAAAAAATGTAATGTCCCATGTCCGTGTGTCATGAGAAAAAAATATTGGAGTCCTGTGTTGTCCCCCAGATTATTATTATATCCAGACGGCCTAAAAGAGATCCTCACTCTTCTTAACCCGACGTACCATGTGTGCTCAGCTTTCTATAGAGAAGAGCAGCTTATTGATACTCCAGTAGGTCAAAGTATATTTTATTTTGAAATCAAAGTAAATTGGATGATTGCACCAATTGTCACATTATTATTTTAGTTTAGCTTATTGTGGCAGTTGACCACTAGGGTCCCCTCCAGTTCCAATCAGGGTCAGAATCCTGGTAAAGAGACATTATTAGATGATTTGGTACACAGGGATTTGTGAAATATGCAAAGATAAATATAGTAATAAAAAGTTAATAAAATGAATATGGAATGGAGCTTTTTCTCTGACTTGACATACAGATGTATTTGTATAATATAAATATACTGTATTTTTTCATCTCGACCAAGCGTTCCTGCAAACGTCCTTGCAGATATGATTACTGACTATCTCTGCATTTAAGCTGCTTCACATAAGTGCAATATTGTCTATAATGTGCAGCATGACAAAGAAAGGAAACAACTCCTCTGTTTCTTTCTGCAGAGGAGAAAATCAGCTGGAAGAAGGTGAAGATGCTTTGTGTGTGGATTTGGCTGTGGGCACTGATCTGGGCTCTGTTACCTCTGCTGGGCTGGGGTCGATACGGCCCGGAGCCCTTCGGATTGTCCTGCTCCATTGCCTGGGGACAGATGAAACAGGAGGGCTTCTCTTTCATCATCTCCATGTTCTCCGCCAACTTCGTCATACCTTCTGTCATCATCATTTGCTGCTACTTTGGCATCACCATCAAGCTCTACTTCATCTTCAAAAAGTCCATCAACCCCACCCAGGTCCCAAATATTGTCAAGGTGCACCGGAGGATGATGATAGTAAGTTAATATAATGAGAAAAATCTATTACTACAGGCCTGGGGACTCACAGTGTCTCCTCAGTAGTAGATTGTAGGAACAATGGACTGTTATTTAATATAATTTTATGGGCATTTTGAAATTCCATGTTGCTATATAGAGCATAGGTTTCAACTGTTAGTTGGTACTGTACAGCTGCTGAAAAAAACCCATTTTATATCAAGATCCATTAATTATTTCCTGGGAAATTAAAAAAAAAATGAAAATAAAATGTCTGGATCTGTTCAAGAGTTTTGAAGGAAGCCTGCTGACAAACAAGCTAACAAACAAAAGTGTTCCTTGCCAGAATCATGTCATTAAATGGTCAGTGATCGGTTTGGGCTCCTTCACATTCATGTTACCACTTGGATACCTCAATTAACTGATATGGATTTTTCAGGGCTGACGCTGATACCAATATTAGGGAGTAAAAGATTTCTGATACCGTTATATATGTGTAAACATTTATATATTTTTAAAAAATTGTCAGTGGTCTCCAACATGTGAATGTCATACTCTTATGATAAATCAATGTAATATACTTGATATTCTACTGGTTTACCATAAACTATAACAAACTCAACATAAACTATAACTTAAATATCTATAAATATAAAGAAAACACAAAGACAACCAAATATCAATATACAGAACTTGACGTATATTGCCCAGCCAATATATCATTCAGATTTTAGCTTTACCCACTATCCAGTTCTATTAGCTATGCATATACTCAGAGTACTCATAAGTTATCTTTAGCATTATTTAGTATTTAGTATATTTAGCCATTACCAATTACTTTTGTGTGTCCAACTATCTATCCATTACTGTACTTTACTGAACTTTACTGTTCTCCTGCAGATCGCTGTCCTGATCAGCGTCGGCTTCATAGGCTGCTGGGTGCCCTACAGCCTGGTGAGCCTGTGGTCCATTTTCCACGACAGCAGCACCATCCCGCCTGAGGTCAGCCTTCTGCCGTGCATGTTTGCGAAGAGCTCCACTGTGTACAATCCCATGATTTACTACATCTTCAGCCAGAGCTTCAAAAGAGAGGTGAAGCAGCTGCAGGGGCTGTGCCTCAACTTTAAATGGTGCCACGTTGCCAACACCATCAATGACAACACCATTTACATGGTCAGTGCCGACATCAGGCCCAAAATGGCAGCACGGTCTGAGCTGATGGAATAAAGCGTGACTTCGGGTTGAAAGACTTTCCTGCTGTAAACTATGGACCTGCTATTGGAGAAGTTACTGCTTTAAGTATTGTAATTTCCTGTGTACTGCACATGTCGATTACACAGCACAATGTAAATGAGACAGACACACAGACTTCAAGAAAACACAGTACAAACCAAAGGTTGTACAGCAGAAATGGACAAAAATACTTCACAAAGTGAATGTTACATCTGTAGCTATTTTTTTGTGTGACACACAATCAAAATTGAAAAGGAAAAATAAAAACAGCTGAAAGTTGATCATGTTTTATAAATATCCCTCCAAGAAAACTAATATTGTCCATGTTGTCTAATGGGTTCTTGAAAGAAGGCAGTATCACACAGATAATTGTTGTTGTGTGTCACAGTATGAGACATATTTGTCTCGTATGTTAAGTTTCATATGGAATGTGAGTATGTTATACTTAAAGGATAAGACTGCCATTACTTTATTTTGTAATTATTAATCAAAGAATTGTACCAAAAAGTTAGACATTTCCTTTAGTGTGTCATATTGTTTTTTTGTGAATGTAGAAGATCTGTAAAGTTAAAAAGCCTAAGGTTGGAGTACAGGGAGCTCCTCTCCTCCACAGAAAACACTGCTCTGGAGTCAGACAGGCAGAGAAGATGTGCTTTTCAGCTGCTGCAGCAATGGACCGTTTGAGGAAAGTGATGTGTTTTCTGATCTTTAGAGCATGTAAAACATTTTAAATTACCCAAGTTTAAATTATGAAGCTGAATATAAGAAATAACACGTCTCCTATGATTAAGAGTTTTAGAGGTACTGGCAGGCTGATTTGAAGTGTTGAACTTTCTCTACAACAGTTGTTGAACACCCGCAGAGTTATTCTTGACTTGTTAATTTGTGATCTTTGGGATCAACCAGTTGACTAAACAGTCCCAACCCAAGGTTCACTACCCTGCTTGTTCTGGAGCTTTTGACTGTATCAAAGTCCTCATTAACAGAGTCTGCTCAGTTACCCATCAACCCGAAGAAGAGATCCCAGGTGCTCACAGTCATAGAACGTTGGAAAATACTCCCCTCCACAGAAACTGGTCTGACTCAGTCTGCTAATTAGGATTGTACGATATGGTCGGAAGCACCAGAACAAATGAATCAGGACAGAGACAGTTGTGGAGTTCTAAGGCACAGAGAAATTAGTCGTATCAGACTCATACCAAAGTGTGTACTTGGAGGTGTTAGTAGGATTAATGGATTACTGTGTTTGACATTTCATGGGATTTGTTAATTATAAAAAGAAAAACTGTGTGAACGTTCCCCATCCCTGTCTGCAATCACAGCTGCAGTGCAGCAGTATGCTATACAACACAGCCTGAAAAAATTATTTGTGTCATTTTCCAAACTTATTCCTGACTGAGATCTTTCCTTGTCCGTCTTGACCAGAGATTATTTTTCCACATGTTTTATCGCCTGCAATTTCCTTTTCAATGAGCTGAGTTTTTTATCTTTTATTTTGTAGTGTTTCATGCGGGTTTTGATGAAAAGTAATACACATTCTGAACATAAGTCATGCGCTTGAACTGAAAGACCACACTCTTGAAAAATCCATACATTTCCACTTGTATTGCTGTTGACAGTGTTAAATTATTTTTGAAAGTTTGTAAATGTAGCGCTATAAACCTTGAATATCTGTACGTGTGCACATTTCATTGGACACCTTTGAGAATAAACACTGATTGAATACTATTTATTAGAATAAAGACTCCATGATTAGCTCATTTCACTTCCAACCTCTATGATAAGAAAGAGCAGCGGCTGGGTTTATTGAACACACGATGCTCATTGTTAATTCCAATCACACAACTTTGTCAGACACGTGAACATGCAGTCACCTATAGTATGTTAATTCAAAACGATTCTGACATGCAAGTCTATTTTCTTAATCTGGTTTTCAATGCAGGCCAGAGCTGGTGGCACAAAGGCAAAGCAGCATCAGTCATTTTCTGTATAAATCCATCAAAAACATCTCAAATGCCCGACTTTTGCATACACTTCACATAATCGCTGGTCTCAGCACATCACCAGGACGCAGCTACCATCCATTGAGGACCTCTACACCCAGCGTTGTAGGAAGGGGGCTCACAGGATATTAAAAGACCCCCATCACCCCAGCAACAAACTGTTCTGTCTGCTGCCGTACAGACGGTACCGCAGCATCCGGACCAGGACCACCAGACTCAGGGACAGTTTTATCCCACAGGCTATAAGACTGTTGAACTCCTGAGCTCTGTGAAGGTCACTACATCTGTTTATAGCAACATATTCATTTACATATTATAATATTCATACACACAAAGAACTATATTTATTTAGTTAGTTTATAATAATTCTCATTCTGTTACATCTTTCTATTTGTCATATTTCTAAGCTACATAAAAATATAATGAGTGCAATAATTCATATCTGCTCATACCTCCCCATAACTGCTGCTAAATCATGACTGCACATGTTTATATTTCACCTTAGCACCTTATGTTTTATTATAATGTTTATTGGCACCTTAAAATGTTTTATTTTATTTTTTGCACTAGTTAATGACATTTGTACTTTCTTGTTTATTTACACTAGTGTATTGGTATTTGTATTTTTAGTTACTCTTATTTTATAATTTTTTCTGACACTATTACATGTTGAGTTGCTTGAGGTGCCTGGGACTTAAGATTTTCATTGCCAACGTGTACGCTGTATCTGTTGTGCAGATGACAAATAAAAACCTTTGAACCTTTGTCTCACACATGAGAATTCTCACACAGCGTGAACACGTCCAACACCACAACAGCATGATGTCCCTTTGAGAGTGAAATTAAATAAATTACTGTTTTGTTCACATGAAAACGTAACTATTGAGCCACGTAAGTCAAAGGAGACTGCGTTTCAGAAATGTCTTAACCACATTGTGCTTCATGGCAGTGAATCAAACGTCACTGGCTACAACACACAGGCCTGGGTCACACACTTTTTCCAAGGGCAGTGCAGAACCTCACACGAGCTCTGCCCAGCAAATTAAATCTGTTGATGCAAATGTTCCAGAGTCAAACCTTTGTCTTTCCCTTTTGTTTCCAATCTATACAAACATTTGCTTCCAGTGGCGAAATGCAGATTTCAACTCTGCTGACCCGCTATATTCGCTTTGCATTCACACATGTGTGAACATGCCCCTGAGGTCATGCATGACTGCTATGAATTAACTGCTTATTAAGTCTTATGCTTATTAACTGCATGACTTATGCTTGTCAATAACATTGCCCCATGCTGCTTAACTATGCCACCATGTTATTATTGCACCGTGCTTATCAGATGAACAACTATCGAAGCACAGTGTGGACGAGTGGTTTTGAGAGTCAACTAGTTTACTCGTCTGTGAAGCCTCTAACAGACACTGATGCTGCAGTGTTACCATAAACATAAATAATGGTTGAGACTCTCCTCCTCTATGGGATCTATGCAGTCTATATGGACCATGTGCAGTGTTATTTTATTGTATGTAGCCTACTACATGAGTGGAATGGAGCCCAACCTCAAGGTGATTTTGTTCTGTGCAGTTTAAATTGCATGTTAATGTTTACAAATGAAAATGGAAATAATAATTGAACATGGGCAGTATTGCTCGCTGCCCTGTGACTAATTAGGCATAGCAGGATTTGTAGCTCAAGTCAAATGTCAGCACGCTACCATACTCACGGTGATGAGCATGGTTGCTAATCTTAGTGTTCAGCAGGAGGAAGGTTAACAGATCACTGTTAATGAGGGACACATTCGTTTAAGAATGTAAATGCAACCCAAACAAATGTCAACCTCATTGTGGCCCTAGAATCTCCTCAGTGGACAGTGAAGTTAAAATTCAATCACTGTTGCACTTTTTTCCCAAAACTGAGTTTTTCAGAAGAAGAATTACACAGTAGTCAGATACAAGTCGCATTTGCAATATCCACATATTTTATTTTGAGCAGAGCGCTGAATCTGATTCAACCTACTCAACCCCCCAAAATACTGTCTATAATTCTATAAACAGAAGCTGGTTAAATGAAACAAGATGCAGCAAAGAGGGAAATCCACACAACGCAACATGTCAACATGACTGTCCATGAACATAAAGACAGGGTATTGGCTCAAAAAGGTTTTTTTTGATGTGACTGAATGACACATGTACATTGGACATTCCAATGTAATATCCAAGTGCTTAAAAAACAGGTCAACAGAACTTGGTTGATCTGTTTTTTAGCACTTATATATATACCATGACCTGGATGGTCGAGAATCTTCACAGACATATGCCAATGTTAAAAATGCTGTATTTTGTTTTATATCGGATGGCACTATAAACCCTGGAATGTAATGCTTTTATTGTGAAATGTTTATTTATTTCAACTACACAGGCACTAATCAAATTCTGCTACGTCACTGAGAGTAACACACATTAATTTCACAATAAAAGCATAACAGGGCTGTCTTGTGTTTTACATTTGATTGCATTATTGATATGAATAGTGGAGTCATAATAAAAGCATCATATTCCATGGTTTATATTGCTGTCCTACATTTTATTCTGGAAGGCAAAAAATGCTGAGCAGCTTATCCCAAGGCACACAGTAAATCCTCATCTGCCTTAATGTCTTCCATGATGTATTCTCTAATGAGTATCAGTGTTAATATAGTCATAAATATTAAAGTACATCCCATTTAAATCTTTAATGTTAATCCATAGTCCAGGTTCATGCTTGTATTCTGGGATTTCAAGGATACTTAGATGAGCATACTTTACAGTATTGTATAACTCACCAGTGAAAAGGTTATGAAGACACTATCTGTGATGGTTTTTTCTTTAGATTTTGTGTCATTGCAAACAATAATAGAGAACTAAACAATGTTTGTGATGAGATATTCTTTCCTTCGTGAAGTTTCAGCAAACTGTGAGGATCCTGTTAGTGATAACACTCAGATCTGATCTACGGTTTAAAGAATCGTGAAATCCCGGCTGGTTGCTACTGATTTTGAACGCAGGACACGCTGTGAACTCACAGCAGGGGAGGACATCTTTGTTTTTAACAGCCTCACGCAACCAGTCAAACTGATTCTATACAGAAGATTTCACTCTCACTTATTACTTTTGTTTGTGAGATAGCACGAATAGACAGCTTTTGTTGAAGTTGCACTTTTTTTTCCATTTATTTATTTATTAATTAAGAGTTCACATGGCCTGTCGGATCTTTTCCAGACTCTTCTCAATGTTGTCAATGACCTCCACTGCAGCCTGTGGGATCCTGGTTCCTGGACCAAAGATGGCGCTCACACCGCTCTGGTACAAAGATTCATAGTCCTGCACACACACACAGATTAACACACACACACACACAGACACATATACACACACAAGAGGAACACAGTTTAGACTGAGGCTGCATTTTAGACTACATTTTAGTTTGAGAATGCACCTCCTATCACATGATAGGATAATGAGATGAAACACTTGCAAAGACAGACATCGGTTTAGCTTGAAAGAGCCATACTCAAGCAAAAAGGACTTAATATATAGAAAGATTGATGGGCACAGTCCCAATGAGATAATGCTGTTGATTACTCTAAAGATTATTTGATCATAATTAGCCCCAGAAGAAATGGGATGAAGTATGTTTGACAGAGAATCACTAAGAATGAAAGGAGCAGGATGACAAGAAATGAATCTGCATGGCGTGAATCAAGGCATCCTGTAGTGTGATAATAATACGGATAAGGGCAGCCCCTCATCACAAGGTGAGGGTAATCTGTCCACATTACACAAGAAGACTTTTCATATGCTATCTGTATGATTATCTCACACGATGTGTTCCAATGGCACAGAGGAGGCCGGTGGCCATGCTGGAGGCTATGTAGAAAGAGTGTACATGAGAGAGCTGAGGGGGAATTCATTTATTTATAAAGATAATGAACATGATGCTGTTTAAGTATCTGCAACCTCTCCAGTGACACCAACTACACAAGGAAAAGCATCCACATAAAATTGAGGTTGGATATTTCTCAATATTCATATATATATTTATATTTATATATATCCATATAAACATGAGCTTGTTTTCCACTTTGGCCATTCTCTAATGGATGGGTAATGATTTTCACCTGCTTCTGAAAGGCATAGCTAAAGGTGCACAGTGTGGTAGCATTAGCAACATGACTACCAGGTCAGAAATGTGGAATTTTTTTATATCACATTGACACCAAGGACCTGCGCAGCCTTTCCAAAGAAAATCCTCCAGATGTGCTTCATTTACTGAGATAAAAAATGCTGCACACACTGAGAATATTTGAAAAGCATCAAGCCGAGCCTCACATGTGCTTTTCAGACACAGATGATATTTGTGGCTGTAACTGTGTCCACACCAGCTGTGAAAGTCAAGTAGGCTGGCTCTATCAGTTAACACGGCTAATTTAAAGACTCCCACTGTTATTTACTCCAATGTCATGTGTCAACACAAAGAGCCCAGTTATCTCCACTTTGGTTCCACACACGATGGTGATCTTGTTGATAGCGCAGCAGCTTCAGTGTGTTCTAAACACGACCCTGTTGCCTCGCTGAAAACAAGGCGGTGGATCAGAGGAAGTAAGCTCCGTTGTGCGATTCACAAATGCGTGCAGACACCAAGAAAGCTGGAGCAGCAGTGGAGTTCCACCAAAATGGAAGAATTTTGCCAGGACTTTACCTTTGTCTCTGATAAGTAAAATAATATCACCGTGTCAGCGTTATTCCAGCTGCTCAATATTATGAAAATGAGAAACATCCTGTCTGAAATACTAGTCCAGGCATTTGTTACCTCTGGATTGATCTACTCTTATTCCTTATCATTACAATATTCCAACCAATAACTCAAAGAATTACAGAGTGCTGACAGGAACAAGAAAAGAAGATCATATCTCTCATGGGCTCCATGGGGAAAAAACTAGCATTACGCCTAGGGTTGCAGCAGTGTTTAGTGTCGCACTTTGTTTAGGAACATACAGATTTCATAACTTGCCCACCGGCCACACTGTCTTTGTCGCATTGTTATCTATCAGTGGTAGTGCACATGTCCCAACTTATGACGCTGCAGTTATAACGTGAAAGTGTGTCAAATCACAGAGTAACAGCGTCTTATCACATGATGAGAGGACGATGATGAGGATTTGGAGTTAAAAAAAACATTTGATATTTTGGTCAGTGTAAGAACCAGACAGACATTTTTGTCTGATGTCCAAGTCTGATGCACTTAATGTAAAAATTATTATTATTTAACTTTTGTCTCTTTCTTTTCTCTTTCAGTTATTCTGTCCACTGTAGTTTCTGTATGTCTGTCTGTACTTTATATCTTTAAACTATGTTAGAAAGAAAATGATCTTTATTATGATTAACAGTACTGTTACTACTACTACAAATAATAGAAGGTGCTGATATTATGGGTATTGCTATTATTACTGTCTTTATAACAACCAGTCTGACAGTGCTTAAATGCCACAGTGTAAACAGCTGCTCCTGTCCCTTTCTTCTCTCTGCCCCTCCACTCTATTCTAAGACCTTACTGTGTAAAGTGCCTTGAGATAATGTATGTTGTGACATGGAGCTATAAGAAATTTAATTAAATTGAATTGGATTTAGCTACACACTGAATTATGAGTCATTAAGTTTCCATAGACAGTCTGAATACAGTCTCTGGTGTACTGTAAGCTTGTACTGATGTGGATATTGTTGTTGTGTAAGTTGTTTTTTTTACTTTTGAAAGTATTAATTTTGAAAAATAAACATGAAACTCAGAGTTTACCTGTGGGGGGATGACACCTCCGCAGATGACGAGGATGTCTGGCCTGTTGAGCTTCCGTAGTTCCTTGATGAGCTCCGGGACCAGCGTCTTGTGTCCTGCGGCGAGTGTGCTCACCCCGACGCAGTGAACGTCTGCATCGACCGCCTGCTGTGCCACCTCCATGGGAGTCTGTGCACCACAAACACAGGGGTAGAAAAAAGAGAATAGGAAACAGAATAAGATGTAATGAAGGTCTTTCAACAAAAACTTCACTATCATCTTTATTTACACGCTCCTTTTTTTCTATATTAATGTAGTCTATACTGTATATAACAATAACTATGTGTTCAGCTTATGAAGCAGATTTAAAAAACATCTACTTCATGACTTGCATGCTGCAGTAACATTGATAACTTATGAGTCGCTTGCAAAATAAGTAAAAAAGTGTCTTTGAGTATCTTCAACGCTCAGATATTTCAGATTTAGAAAAAAACCTGTTTAACACAATTTTCTCCTCAATCAAGAAAACAATACATCACAAGCAACATCGCTGATGCCAAACTTGACCTTTAAAGTTGTGCACACTTGGAATCGATTTTCAAAATCTTCAAGGAGTACCACATGATGGTCCATAAAGAGACAGGAGTAATCCTAACCTATAAAGTAAAGCACTGTTCCCAAGGCACTCGTTTTGTGAGCACTGTTGAAAGTGACGACAGTAACATGCAAATGCATTATGTAAGATATATCATTATGTATTTACTCACTGCCAGAGGCTGCACTTAACACTGAGTCATGTGACAAATTAGCCCAGAAACTGTGAAGTGTGGAGCTCACAGATACATTCGGTTCAGGGAGTCATGAGGATGTAACACATTAAATGTATGTAACTATATAATATCTAGCATCAGACTGTGAAGTTGGCCTTGTTATATGTGCAGCAAGCACTGCCCTTCAGCATTTCCTCACCCCCAATATAAATCTGAAAATCAACCACAGTTTTGGTTTATATTTTGCAGTGGCCAGTTCTCACAAAGAATGCAGGTTTATTCTTCATCAGAAATTGCACCCAATCCCATTATTTACATTTGTAAATGTTTCTCTAGAAAATCAAACTTTCAAAGAAATTATTTTTTGCCTTGCAGTTACACCCCTTTTCAGTAGGTGGTGCAGTCGCCCCCTCAAGGAGCATGGCTCTGTGCTAGGCTAGCTCCGTAACCCCCACATCTGGCTTGCTAATACTATGAAAAGTTCACATAACGTCTTGTTTTTCATTTCACGTGGGTGAGCAGAGCTGCCCTTCTAGAGAGAGCAGGGTCGCCTTTTTCTCTGTGTGTCGTGCACTTCACTGTTGAATATTTTACAAACGAAAATAGAAAATACAAATATTTGCAAACCTTCCTGTAACTTACCAAAAAGCACTTTAGTGTTTCTTTTGACCAAATCCATTAATTTGTTCTCACAAGATTTTTATTGTTATTGCAGGACTGGAAGATGCACAACTTCATGGTGTAGTGTACATAGCCCTTCTTTGATTCAAGGAAATACAGTAGTCAAAACAAATAGCAGCTCAACAGCAGGCCTGCAGCAGACACACTCCCTGTGTGAACAACAGATTTGCACAAGATAATGCAGATCAGCGACGCAGCCGTCACGTGCTGCACGCACGCACACACCCAAACCTTACCTGAAACAGCGGGCCAATATCCACGTCAAAGCCCAGGTCTGCGAACCCTGTGGCAATCACTTTGGCTCCTCTGTCGTGACCATCCTGTCCCATCTTTGCCACCAGCAGTCGAGGGTTCCTGCCCTCGTGTTTATTAAAATCTGAAACTCTTTAAGATTTGAGAGAGAAAAAACTAACTTTTAATGTGGCTGAAATACAAAGAACAATCTACCATGATGATTCAGATGCTGTTTATTTTTTGTTCTACCTATTGTTGGCCCGGGTGATCTCTTCATGCTCCCCAAACTCGCTGCGGTAAGCCCCGCTCACCATCCTGGTGCTCGCCTTGTGTTCACCAAACACTTTCTTCATGGCGTCAGTAATTTCACCAACAGAGCATCTGCAGAGAGGAGCAGACAGCGTCTTCCTCAATACATTTTTATCACTCCAATGACAAATAATGCGGTGCAACCAACTCATTTTATCTGTACATCAAACGCACCTTCCTGTATCTGAAGGTTCACCAGTCTGATCTACCACAACTGTTGCAGTGGAGTAATAAAACAGCAACAACCAAGTAGCTTAAGTATAATTTGTAAATGAAAGGTGAAAATTACAAATTTTGGGTAATATGAAAGTATACAGCATTATTATATTGAGATGGATTCAAGGTCTAACAGCCTTAAACCGGCATTGTAGATGTAATGTGAAGTTATCTTGTGCTATGCTACTGCCTACCACCTGAGAACCTACACGCTGTGATCTGCATATGCAGTCTGAGACACAGTGTCTCTCTCTCTCTCTCTCTCTGAGAGCATGTAGAAACAAATCCTTATGGCTTGCAGCACCCTCTCTCTCTCACATTGTCTGTCCATGATTGGAATCAAGTTTGAAACTAAATTGTAATTTACAATCATAAAAAAATGAAAAGCATGCAGATGTGTAGAAACTAAAGCAGAGTAAATTGAGTTTTACGGGTCCATCTACATCCAAACCCTCACCTGTGGTCACAAGCTCTTGGTAGAGAACCGAAAATATGAGGTTGTGAATACAAGCGACCAAATTTATTTTTCTCCTTCGCTGGCTCGCATTAGTCTAAAGATAGTGCAACAAAAAATTATATTCACTCATTCTCTACTACCACTATGCAGATGGAGGGGTGGGTGAAGTGTTGGAGTCCATAAAACACTCTTGGAGTTTCAGGGGTAAACAGCGTTGCAGTGAGTACTTCTTCAAACGTAAAAAAGATCAGAAAAAAACCATCAAATGCCTCCATACTGCTCCTGCGGTGTCATCCAAGTGTCCCTAAGGCCAGCATTGTTGTGTTTTGTGGACTCAAACACTTCACCCACCCCTCCATCAGCATAGTGGGGAGTAGATGCATTTTCAATTTTGCGTGAACTACAGCTTTAAGGATAGAGTGAAGAGCTCAGATATCCGCAGAGTTCACACTACAAACACTGCTCCTTCATGTCGAAAGGGCAAAGTTGAGGTGGTCTTGATATCAGGAGGCATGCCCAACTGGGAGGAGACCCCGTGGTAGACACTACATATCCCATCAGGCCTGAGGGCCTACAGATCCCCTGGGAAGATCTGTACAACATGGCTAGATATAGAGACATCTGGGCTATCCTACTTGGAGGGCTTCCTCTGCGATCCCAGCCCAGATAAGTAGAAGACATGGGTGAAAGAATGGATGGATAATTTTATACAATATAAAAAAATATCTGTGAGCACCTCTCTGACCATCGTCGATCACGGATGTGTTTGAAACATTACCATAAGCCATGCATTTAGCCCTCTTGATATAGCCCGGTTGATTATGGAGCTGCCTCAGTTATGGATAATTATTGACCACAAACATACTGGTAAAAGTTCACTATGAACAGAGGAGCTTTTAAGAAAAATACCACAATGATCATGCTACTGACGAATGAATGCATGCAAGACAAGATCACAGAGGATGCTACAAGAGGAGACATTATTTCACATCAGACATAAGGCAGGAAACTTACAAAACATTATCACAAGTACTTCTGGTATCTGAGGCCAAATCCATGCAAAGCACAAAGTGGTCTTTGTAATTTGAGAGTATCGTGTCTGTAGGAAGTCTGACCTGGCTCGAGCTGCCTCCACAGCCAGGCCTAAAAGGTTGCCCTCTCTGGTTCGGGCGCACTCCTCGATGGCTGCCAGGCACCTCATTGCTGCCTCAGGGTCACGACTTTCCCTCACCTACAACAAGACATAAAAATGGCATTAAAAATTTTATGGAATTCCCTAGATACAGAGTACATGTCTATGTCAAACTTTTTTACACACGTTTTTACTGTTTAACCTTGAGTCCTGAATTACATCAAATAGGTTACAGACTTTCCTCGTAGCGGATATTTGGTTATTAGTTGCACAAATTCCTTCCTGCTGTTGATGATACTGATATTGAGACATTTAAAAATCATGCCATAAATACTAGAAATGTAGTTGGTGACAAAAATTCAGCCTTGAAAGTTCAGCTATCACATCTGCACCACGCATACAGGCCCCAAGTACCGTGTGTATGCTTCAAACTACAGACTTAACAATGCAGAAAATGTTTATTCATACAAAATGTTTATGTTCGTTTTCTAAATTCATGTTTTAATTTTGCAGTGCCTATTCTAAACATTCCTGTGTATCACATATCTAAAACGTAGCAAATTCAACACTGCACTTCTGTGAGGCCTTAACACATAATTCACATGTGCAATGACAAGAAAGTCAAATCTAATCTAATTAGTTATATTTGTTGTGGATAGATGTACAGTTGTTATATATCGGCCAATATATCAATATGTGAAGTTTTTTACTTCTCAACATTGGTATGTTGCCTATCCCCACATCTTGTGAGTCCAGTTGTACAGTCATGTCCTCAACAACACTTCCTTGTCTTTCCCCAAATGTAATCAAATTTTCATGCACATTGACCTTTCAACAAAGGACAAGTGAACCCAAGATACTAAAGCATCCAATGACAGCAGGAACGGAAGTGCTCTCCTGTCAGTTCCAATACCGTATGCTTGATGGCTTCCAGTGAGGTCAGTTCACGTTAACGTTGTATGTATTTACAAAGCTTGATTTTTACAGGGGGGACCATCAAATACGCCACGTAAAAAGAGTTGACCCAGTGTGATTCTTGCTGAAACTACAATCACATACATGCAACTTGTGCCTGCTAGCCCATATGTCTTAGCCCTCCAACTTCACTTTGTAAAATTAAGTTATGGTGCCGCAATGGCTGACTACTGCACTTCTGACTTTTCCCCTTTAGTCAGATGGAGATAAGAATTATAATAAGGTAAGAGGGTATAAGAGGGTGTGTGGATAAATAGAGGCAGGAAATATAGATACAATATACACCAAAATGACTTAAGCAATTTTTTTCAATATTCTGTTGTTCTTTCTGTCTGTTCATTAAAAAAATACACTTATCATTTAGATTTTATTGCTTTAGCTAGAAGTCAATTAGGAAAGATCACTGACCTTTTTCAGTTTATCAATCTGCTTCTGACGTACAATACTGTTATCTATGGCGAGCACCTCGACACTCTCCTCTTTCTCCAGACGATACTTGTTCACACCGACAATGACTTCTGATCCTAAAAAGGAAGGGACAAAAAAAGGAATATAAGTAAATGAATGAAGAATAAAGCCAAAAACACCATAGTCAACATCCGGACCACAAGCATACATTTGTCAGCAACGTATCAGGATTGTTAGAGAGAAAAAAGAAAGAAAGAAAACATCTTTAATAAATCAGGTAAGATTTAACCTGAACGCATCACATAACAGTTATCAACAAGTGAATGAGAAACATTAAACACAGCGTAGCCTCTGATTTTCTCACAGATTATCCCTTCTTCTCCTTTAATTCAGTTCTCACCTACATGCTTCAGTAATCCCTTACACACTTCACCTTTCATTCAACTTATCCCCACTGGATATTAACTTGATAGTACACAAGATAACATACAAATAGGTTTAATTCTTGATGTTTTTACCACTGATTGTTTTTGTTATACTATATAATTTAGTAAATGAATGAATACTAATAATTTTAAAATCGTAATTTGTCGTAAATTTGGGTACTGAAAACAAAAAAGCAGACTGGTGCTTTTAATTCTCTATGTTCCCAGAGCAGTGTCACAAATTGCAACCGATATGGAAGGGCTGAAAAAAGTTCAAGGGCCATCTGAAGAAAAAAACACTGCCAGCAGCAAAGACGTCACAGCCAGCATGAATCAGAAAGCCAATGAATAACAATAAGAGCAGGTGTCAGGGGGATTAGGGAGGAGAGCTTGCCTATGTCTCAAGGTTCTGCTCAGCTCCATTGCAATTATTTGTGGCTTGAGGGGTCATTGTAAAGTAAACAAAATGTCTCCTCACACAAAGAAAAGAATACACAAACTCAGCTGGAGTCAAGCTGTGATACGATCTGTATCGTAGCTTTACAATACCGGCTATCAGTTTTTCAAATCATGGGTTCTAACATCATGGGTTCTAACAAGGCACATGTTTAGGATTAGTGCACTTACAATAGGATTAAATATAAATACTTTTGCAGAAAATCTGATCAGAATCTTAGTAGTCACATCTCCAAACTAAACATCATGATCATTTCATACTCAAATCAGAGCACGACTAGTAAATAATGGACAAAAGTGAATATTTAAATGTATTATATTTTTACTTCAGAAAGGAACTTTCTCGTTTCTTTAAAGGTTTAATCCACTCTAATTATTTTAGGTAACGAGGATTTACTGTTTCTCCCTAGTTTGAAAGTTAAGACGATACAGTGTATTAGGAAGTTTTAAAAACTAAGAGGTTTCAAAAGGTAGGAACCAGCTGCCATATAGCTTGTGAAGATCTTCTCAGGACAAAAAAATTACTTTGTGAAAATGTGAAATGTTTAAGTCCTCAAAAGCAGGACTCTCAGGCTGTGTTGCAGTTTCTTTAAAAAAATATATTCAGGCAAGATTTGGACAATAAATTCAACCTTTCACTCCGACCTTTTTGAGAATTGTGACCATTTTATATTAATTACAGAAATGTCCCATTCAGGTCTGGGTTAAGATATGATGTAGAAACGATTAGGTACTTAAAGCAGAGGTGCAGGACATATACATGGATGTGTATCTGAGTGGTACCTGAGTCAATGCGGGCCTGTCTACGTGCTGCACATTCTTCAATACGAAGTTTTGGAATGCCCTCTGCCACAGCTCTGGCCATGCCTCCCATCTCTTCAATTTCTTTAATGAACTGTACAAATGAAAACACAGGTTGTGAATGAGTCTTTATGATGATGGATTAATTATATGGTGACTTCATGTATAGTTCTAAAACAATATTTGAACATGAGCATTTGGCATGAGTAATTTTAGGGTTGAAAAACCCTGATATCCTTAATTTCAGAGAAAGCCAAAGCAGTTGACAAACCGCCATGGCTGTGTTGTACACGTCATCAGTGAGGGACTCCATCATGTGCGAGCCCCCCCAGGGATCTGCCACTTTGGGAATGCCTGACTCTTCCTGGATGATGATTTGGGTGTTCCTTGCAATACGAGCGCTCTTCACCGTGGGCAGGCCCAGAGCTTCATCAAATGAGTTGGTGTGGAGTGACTGGGTGCCCCCGAACACAGCCGCCATCGCTTCAATCACCGTTCGGACCACATTGTTGTATGGATCCTAGGAAAGGAGCCACAGAAGAAAATTGAAACTGCTGTCCATTCAGTTTGACTTAAACACTTTGGTAATATTCCTATATGACCATGACTTTTATTTACTTGTTCGGTCAGGGACCAGCCTGATGTCTGGCAGTGTGTGCGGAGGAGAAGAGACTTTGCGACTTTGGGCTGGAAGTTGTCATTAATGAGCTTGGCCCACAATCTCCTGGCTGCCCTCATTTTGGCAATTTCCATGTAGAAATTCATCCCAATGCCCCAGAAGAACGACAGTCTGAAAGCACACACAGTTTATATTAAAAAAGAGAAATGTAATCAGTTAATAAAATGGACAGATAAATCGTAAGTCAAAATACAAGTCAGTGCAGTAAAGCCTTTTTCAGACCTTAATAACTATTAATTATGATATCTGCAGAATTGCCTTTCACACATGAAAAACAACACACAGCAGGAGATTCTTTGCTCAGATGCATTCACAACAACAAGGAAACCTCCAGACCGCTCAGGCGAGGGGTGGATGTAACGTACAAATTCTGCAGAACATCTATGCTGGCATCAGCCTTATCACCTAAATCTCTCTTTACATGTTGGTGTCTTCTATGTGTACAGCACTGCTTTTTCATCCTGAGATATTTGTATTCTGTTTGCTTTTTTATAGTTTTGCCTCATTCAAGTCATAGAAAGATCGTCAACATGCACACTCACTCGCAGTGAATCCCTCAGAGGACATCCTGTTTGAATGTGTACATCCATAAATTAATATTTCCTATAGTGACGTTTTCAATTATGTTGTTTGCTCAACTGATCTACCTAGAACCGAAAAAGACACCCAGTTTTCAAAGATATATGACAAAGAGAACCTGTAAATCCCACAAATATGAGAGGAAGGCAGCAGATATTGCTCAGCATGGCGTCTTTACCTTGGTTTGAAAAACATCTGAATCAATTAATTGATTTTCCAGTTTCAGCTCTAGAATAAATATTGCTAATCAGACAAGCATGTGCCTTTCTTTTGTAAAGAAATCACACAAACCACACTGCAGAAAATATTTGCTTTGCTCCTATGACAGTACACTGAAAGCCCACCACTGTGGCACCCTGAAAATGTCATAATATAATGACAGTGAGGTCAATTATCCAGTCTGTGCGTGTGAACTCAAGCGTAAGTCCAGGTCCTGAGTCTGACAATTGGCTGGAGCAGGACATGGAAGCGAAGTGTCCACACTTCGCTTCCATTTCTCACAAAAAAACGACATCTTTGTATTGACTGAGGGTGACCTGTGTGAGAAATCATTATGGGGAGTAAAGGTCAAGCCCTCGTAACCCTGCAGTTGTCAAGGTAATTGAACAGCACTGAGGAGGTAATGGAAATAGAAGACTTATTATTTTAAATGAACAGAGATAAAGTAAAGCCAAGGAGAATCACATATAGAGGAAGCATTTTGACTCCAAGATTATGATTCACAATTTTGTTTCTAAAGAATTGAGTAGTAAAGGATGGTAGTTGTTGGACAGTGTCTCATTAACAGTGGGTGTTTTTTATGTTTTGTGTTGACTGGAGATATGATGAACCTTGAGTTTCTGCTCCAATGAATCTTACATTTAGAATATTATTCAATTGATCTGGCCATAGTCATAAGTAACATATATGTCTATCAATTACGTCAATCAGAATCTTTTACCTTCACACATTAATTCATATTTTGTACCTTGGGGCAAACTCATCGATGGTTAATCCTGCTTTCAGACCAGTGCGGCAATACTCAAGGCCATTAGCAATGGTGTAGGCCACCTCAAGGATGGCATCAGCTCCAGCCTCCTGAAGATGGTATCCACTGATGGATATCGAATTGAACTTGGGCATGTGCTGTGAACATGGTTAAGTCAGAGAATCAACAAAAGTATAAAGTAATATGCAACATTAAAAACGTATTAAATAGTTTTCAAGTACTGTTTGATGAATGCACATGAACAGGTGATGGTTAGCAGGTTCATACCTTGGAGGTGTAAGCAAAGATGTCGGCAATGGCATCCATAGAGGGCTCCGGGGGGAATATGTAGGTGTTTCGCACCATGAACTCTTTCAAAATGTCATTTTGTATGGTGCCTGTCAATTTGGCTTTGGACACACCCTGCTCCTCTCCAGTCACGATAAACATTGCCAACACAGGGATAACCGCTCCATTCATTGTCATTGAAACAGACATCTTCTCAAGTGGGATTTCATCAAACAGCATCTTCATGTCCTCAACTGTATCTATGGCGACTCCGGCCATGCCGACATCTCCGTGGACGCGGGGGTTGTCTGAATCATAACCCCGGTGCGTCGGGAGGTCGAAGGCAACAGAAAGACCCTGCTGTCCGGCTGAAAACAGAGAACGAAAGGAATTGTGGGTTCGAGGTGGGAAAGGGAAGATGGGTGGGGTGAATGTGCATTACAGATGGGGTATAAAGAACAACTTCAAAATCATTGCTGACATGCAATAGCAGTCCTTAAGAATTATAACCACAAAATAAGTAATTTGTTAATAATCTGTGTATTGAGCAGCTTATGTTTGTCTTGTACCAATGACGAAAAAGCTTCTTGTCAGCACCACTTTAACAACACTATACTGTCGTTCTCACAGTCTCTTGTTAATGTTTTAATAAGCTGACAAGAAATGTTCTAATTAGAACTAAAGGAAAGCAGATGTCTAAATTGCTGCTCACCTCTCGAGATACTCTTAATCGAGGTTCTGCTAATGCACAGGAAGTATGTAATTATGTGACATTGCTACAGTAGTTTTTTGTCTCTAATTTATCTAGTTGTAAAATCTTTTATGTAATCGAAATGTAGCCTCTTACATAATAAAACATCATAATAGTTCAATTTATCTAAAGTGTGAATTGGGAAAAACTGTCCCTCAAAATTGTACTTGTGCAGTCAGTGTATGTGAATCATGTGATACCAGGAGAGGCATGTGATTAAGTGTAGTGTTCTGATGTGTAAAAAATTGTGTCTAAGAAAACACAAATGCTGGTATTGTGGGAAAATGAGGACATCAATGCACAAAGGTTTGAATCTATAGTGTTCAAGCTAAAAATTGAAATGTAAATAACAAATCTACCTTTAATGTTATCTTTATAAAACTTGTTGCTCTCCTCCACGGTGCTAAATCCAGCATACTGCCTGATTGTCCATGGTCTGTGGGTGTACATGGTGGGATATGGCCCTCTAGTATAGGGAAAAACTCCAGGCAATTCTTCAGCACCACCAGCTGCGTCTGCTCTGGTGTACACAGGCTTGATGTTGATTCCCTCTGGCGTGCGCCAGATCAGATCATCTGGGTTCTTCCCCTTGAGCTGTTTCTTGGCCAGAGCGGCCCATTCAGGATGAAGCTCAGTCTGGTCCTGCCAGGGCGTGGACGTGTGGATCAGAGAGCGGTGTGTGTGCGTGCAGACAGATGCTCTGACCAGGCGCCGGGCAGCCAGCGCTGCACATGCCCTCTGTGCAGTCAGCATGTTCACTGTTGGCTGGATCAGACACACATGGATCACCTGAGTAAGACATGAATGAACTGATATGAAGCATTGAAAGACTATTAGTTCTGTTAGCAAGTGAGTTTTTAGCCCAAGTAACCCTAAGCAAAAAACAAATCAATCAACTTTAAAATTTCGATCAGTCTTGTTTTAAATTTGATGACTTGGGTACTAAAGCACCTGCACCTCTTTTTTCAAAGTGTCCTATTAACAAGCATTTTTTCCGAAGGCTTCCCTATGGCCTTTATCATTTCAAAAAAAAAAAATTCCTTGATATTTTTATTGAAAATATGGCACAAGGGATACATATCAAAGACATTTAAACAGAGAAAGTCATCGTTAAGGCCTCTAGGAACAATGATGGTACATTTACAGGTACAGCAAGTCTAAATGCGTCCAGTGAAAAATATGCCATAGGTTCTACGTTTATTTGTTTTTTAACAGATATCTTTGAATTCTACAACAAATTAGTAACTGAGATCAGAAAAAAAAAAAAAAATAAAAATAAAATAATAGTAATAAAATAAAGAGTAAACTTAAAATAAAATTCAAATAAATATATAAAGAATAAATAAAAAAGGAAGAAGGGTGGGGTGGGGTTGGGCCCATCAATCAGGACACAGAGAAAGAAGAGAGTTTAAGAATGTTAAGAAAGATTGCCACTTGTTACTTATCATTTCACAATTTAACAATTTCATGTGGCTTGAATGTTCAGTGGGAGAAGTACAGGAACTTAAATTCACTTCTGGAGAAACTCTGTTATCCTAGATAGTATGATGCTTGTAAGATTCCATGTTTCAGCCTGTTTGAATATAGGTTCCTATAATTATGCTACAAAATGAAGTTGCAGTATTTTTTCCCTCTTCCTCTCTCTGCAGGTGTCTGCTGCTGCAGGATCCAGATCTGACACTACTCAACCATTAATAACACTTTGAATGTTATTTGTATTATTACCACTTCCAATATTATTATTAACTGGTGCACAGCTGCACCAAGAGCTTTTTCTCTCCACAGTCGTCAAGTGTTGGCTCGTTGTGGGAACTGTTGGGTTTCTCTATGTTGTCAGGTCTTGACCTCGACATGTAAAGTGTCTTGACATGCATGTTTTGATTTGTAAAAGTCAGATTGGAAAATAAAATTCCACTGAATTGATGGTGTTTACAACTCCGAGCATGTCTCCCTCTGAAGGTCTCTGCACGCCACTGTTTCTGCGTCAGGAATTCAGCCATCAATTCAGCATGAATATCATCAGAGCAGCTTTTCTTTCAGACATGTGTATGAGTGATTGTAATGTCAGCATCGGTTCCGAGCTCGCTGACACCCTCGTCAGTTTAATTTGGTGGGAAACTACTTGAATGTCCGACCACTACCTGTTACAGACTATTTAAAAATGTGAGAAAACAATAATCTACAGCAACAGTGGCCAACATCATTGCAGGACTCATGCACCATCTGTTACACTGTTTGTTTACACTGTTTGTTTACCCTGTGTATATTCTGTGTGCACTGTGTGTATTCAGCACACACTATATAAAATACTTCGATGTCTATTTTGTGACTGTCCTCCTTGCTGCAGCAGCACAGCACATTTCCCTGTGGTGCAACTAATAAAGAATACTGCTAACTCCCCTTATTTACATTGACAGTGCATTAGAGACTGCACAGTCACATCCTCAGCTTCACAGCCAGTGTGAACACAGTTGCAACAGGTTTGAACGTGGTTAACACAGCCAGCACAACAGATTACACGTAACATAATATACAATATAAAAGCAAAGACGTTAGCTCCTGATTAGCATTGAGGCGTTTCGACTAGCAAACAAAACCAACACACGCGTCATATTAGAGGTCACAAAAAGAGTTGGGTGGTTAAACCGCTGCCGGCTACTAACCTGGCTTTTCCAATGAGTTTAAAAAAAAGACACAATAAGTACAAATTAAATTTGCAACAACGTTAACTGAGCTGCTAAGCTAAGCACTTGTTAGCTAACCGGAGATGTAGCATCGCTACAGGCGTTAGCATGCGGAGACCAAGACCACAGCGGCTAACGTGAGCCACGGAGATGAAAAGTTTCCAGCACGTTTGTTTTTGTAAATGTTTCAGGGAAGTTTTCTGACCTTGTCCTGTGTTGTTCTCTCATAAGTTCACTAAAGGCGTGTGTCCGTCTGTCCAATGAGGTTTCACCACATTAACATTCGACCAATCGCGTGCGGCGAACTTCGACCTGCGACACCGGAAGTAGATATCAACACAAAGATTGTAGATTTAGTGGAGATAAGCAACGTGCGTTACTGTTTGTGTGAGTTTATATAATTATGCACAGTGACGTGACTTACATGATAAATACATATTGGTGCCTTTTATTACAAAAACATCATTTTGCATTAGTTTCCGTTCATATCAAGTAATTCACTCTGCCATTGTTCACCAGGCTGGTGTGCACAGATAACCTTCACCACAAGGAGGCGTTGTTCCCGTCAAACACTAAATCTCACGGCAGTCTATTCACCAGTCAGTAAGAATCAGCAACAGTCCCTTTAAATTCAATCAAGCTGCAACAAACTGCACACACTCATTGATATCATCCCCTAAATGTGGCTGTTTTTTTTAAAAAGATCAATGTCCATTAATTATTCTCAACGTAACTGATAAAAATGACAAAAAGATTCTAGATCTGCCCAATCAAAACTTCTCTCTTGGCCCACGTCCCATCCTTTCATCAGTCCTTTTAGTAGTTTTCATATAATTCTGCCGACAACAAAACAACAGATCAACTAGTAACGGAAACATAACCTCGCTGGCACAGTACATCACAAATCGTTATTATTCCAGAGTTTATTGAAAAAAAAAGTCAGCAGCTCCACAGGTGAGCCGCTCACCACAGAGATCAGCTGCCAATCCTCATCACTCTTTATCAGATCCCTTATCTGCCTTTTTTCAGTTTCGTGGAAATTCTGTGTTGTAACTCCTCCTGTCCCTGCTCATCACATCATGTGGATGCACCCAGGGGCGCTGCATGTTCACAGTGTTTCAGGTAACAACACACACATACAGACACACAGACACACACCAAACCTTTCTAGGGCAGGGCGAAAACACAATCTGCTTGGGGAAGGTTATGACACACAGGACTCAGACTTCGTAACAAGGTACATGCCATTTTTATTGAAGAGTTGGTCGATAAACTGTCACAGCAGTAGCAATGCCTCTTGCAGGGTTCTGTACAGTGTTGGGTTGGGTAAGATCGGACTGGGTACACTTGCAGTAATTGTTTATGAGGGATATAAAATATACTTAAAAAAGCAACATTGTTCAGAACATTTCGCAGGACAAACCTCAAAGTGGCAATGCAGAGAGTGGTATATAATGCCCAGTTAAAGTAGAGCAAAAGTTTCGAACACATGTACGCCCCCTCCCTTGTCCTTGAAACTGTAAGGCAGTATGTTTCAATTGCAACGTAGAACTTAGGCTTTTCATCAGGTTACTGATTTTCTCTTGGTTCAACAAAATTTACAACTTCAAATAGCATTAAATGAAAAAATATCCAAACCAAAATGTGGTTTGTGTTAATTTTCTTGCATCATTATTTATTGTGACAGGATGGAAACAAAGCAACAGTCAACGTTTAAATATTGAACAGTAGAAGATTGTAGAACAATAAGAGGAGCCGGTGGATGGTGGTGGGAGGCAGCACCCTGTGGAAACAGGTCGTGACGAATGCAAACTCGTTAACCTTCAGCCTTTGTATTTCAACCCCCGGTTTTACTCCAGCTTGAGCAGCTCCACATCGAATATAAGCGTGGCGTTGGGGGGGATGACTCCGGGGTGGCCTGTCGTGCCGTAAGCCATATCTGGTGTGCAAGTGATTTTAGCCCTCTGCCCCAGGCTCATCTGGAGGACAGGAGGAAAAAATGAAAACATAACTGACTTTTCTTTAAAAAACATCAACCCAGGATCCTCCTCAACCTCTGTTTGTCCTCAGGCTGAGCCATAGTCTTATCAGCAGGATTAATAACTGAAATCACCTCTGTGAGTGAGCAGGACCTCAACAAACTGGTGACTTTCATGTTTTAGACCAATCACAACACTTTTTTGTTTACTTCACATTTTAGCTAGCAAAGGAAAAATATGGTAATACATAATTTCATACTTTCGAGGAAACGTATTCTTATATACAGTTGCATCGTTGTAAAATACATATCTAATTTTATAACAGCTGTTAGCAAAGACAACAGGGTCAGCAACGCTTGTTATTAATTATCGATGTTGCGCTCTTCACTGGTAGAGTTGTGTGGACTCCAGGCGTATCCTTAGCAGAGTGGATGCGTTTTCAGTCTGGATGTATCCTTGTCTGAGAGCAGCTGTGTAGTTTGTGCACCTTCACAGCAATGTGACAGAAGCAGGGGACTTGAACACAACTCCACAGAAAACTACTTCCGATCTTTTTTACTGCATTATAAGTAATGCGACGAATATAAGAATTTCGGCCAAATGAGTGGTACTGTCTCTTCGAACATCACAGACATACATGAAAAAGTGAACTTAACAGCTGTAACTGCTGTTAAAAAGAAATAAATGCTTCACCATATTATGTAGCAAGGGAAAGCTCCTTTCCCCTCTCACCTGTGCTACTCCTTCCTCCCAGCCCTTAATGACCTCAGTGCGTCCAATCTTGAACTTAAAGGGTTTGTTCCTGTCTCGAGAGGAGTCAAACTTCTTTCCGTTCTGCAGCATACCTGCGGAAAAAAAGAGACAAATACAAAATTCAGAGAATGGAGAAGCATTCGGTAAATTAAATGCATTTTTCTTGTTATGTGTTGCAAACACAAACACTACACTAATGGTTTAATGTAAAGTCTATGGTGGTTTTTCTTCATATCACTTGTCCTTATGAAATGTTACTCATTGTTCACATGCAGTACAGTGTGATACTTTATCAATTCACACCCCTTCCTTCAGTGACTAATGTTTTGGAACAACTTATTTTAAGGTTAACAGAATACAAATGCGGCGCTGGCTCCAGCCTGGGGAATTATTTTGGCCAGGGTTTCTTATCAGGATCTTGGGTCTGTTTCAATTATCCAAATGTACAAAGGAAATGTGAATCAGGAGGCAATGGCCTGGTTCAGTGGATTATTTTTAAAGTTAACTAGGCCACTGCTCGCATGTATCTAGATCACAGAGAGAAAAGGGTAACAAAGGCAGACCAGCGCAGGACTGTGCTCCTTCAGAACGCTGACCAGCTATTCAGGCGTGATAACAACACTGGGGCCATTAAACGCTACTAAAGGCACAGAATCATGGCCCCACTTCATTAGTGGTTTTAACATGCCCATCTGAAGCCATGCTCTGAGAATTTTCAACAGCCAAGACACTACTTCACAGTGACGAAGACCTCACAGCAGCTTATACTCAGCTAGTACTACTACTACTTCAGCTTACTAGCCTACTACTCCCAAAGGCCCCTTTTTCACAGGTCAAAAAACCCACTAACACTCTCTAACATCTGTCTTTTTTCGTCTGCAAAGGGAATGGATTCAATCGGTATTCGCTTCTGGGTTAAGTGACTCAGCAGAAGACACAGGTTTTAATCGGCTCCAGCTCTGATTGGCAGTGATGGCAACAAGGCACCCGGGTGAACGTGCTAGTTTAGCAGGACAGCAGAGCAAACTCCTATACTGGCAATGGAAAAGGAGTAAATCACTTTTTTCACCAGGTTTACTTGCTTTCAAAACACTGCATATACTCATCAAGTGAGTAAATTGGTGTAAATTTTAGTTTAATTATTATCTTTTTTCTTGTTAACCTGTTTGTCTGTTTCTGTTTTCTCATTGTAGTGATGGTCTTTCAGTGGTTGTTGTACATTTGTGTGTGCTAATGTGTAAAAGCACTTTAAATATAAATTTAAGAAAACCTTCCATTTCAGCCACAGGATAAAAGATTGCTAAATTATAACTTTAAAATATTATATATATATATACATACATACATACATAGTAGGTCATTAATAATTGTCTGCATTATACTTGGCTTTCTGGGGAAAATATGCATGTCTTCCATAATTAAAATTCTGTATACTGGGATTGAAGCATACATTTCTCTCATTTACAAGGTGAATGATCAGTTTTTTAAACCCTAGTTCAGCCAAATATTCCACAACATCTACTGTCAGTTTGGAGGTTGCCCTGTTAGCGCCTGTTGATTTATTGTTCTCTGTAGTAATATAAGTGTGAATACTTGGCATTTAAAGTTGCATGTTAACTGAAGTTTAGTCATAGTGTCTGGCTCATCTAGTCACATGAATGTTGGTATACTGTACTCCTTCTCCACTTTCACCCCCCCCTCTAAACTTAGTAGGTCCATCATTTCCAAGAATCACAGTAGGCCAGATATCAGTGGGCTGGGCCTGCATTGACCACAGAGTCATCAAGTACACAGCACCATGGCGACAACCACCTGCTACAGAGCATTCAAGCTTTACAGACGCAAAAACCTTCCAGCATCAACTGCAGAAAAGCAGGTTCTGGCTGCAGTGTCTGAAAGCTGCAAGGAGACTCTGATTGGCAATGATCACGAGTGGGAAGTCAGTGAGGGATCATATGCTTGGCATTGCACTAATGAGCCCCACTGGCTGGGTTGGGGTGTCTGCTGAGAGGCTGCTGACGTATGAGAGATTGTACACCAACGCACTCTACGTGCTTTTGGAGGTGGACACCCACTGGGGCAACTGCTCAAAAGCAGTTAGAGGAAAAAATAGAAACCATAGGGGGAAAAGTATTGTTCTAAAGACCCATATTTATCTACTACATACTGCCTTAACTTTTTTTGCAACACAAAGAAAGCTAAATGTTTCACTCCTGGCAGTCAGTCTTTATCTTACAGGAAAGAAAAGATATCAAAAAGCGCTCGTAAAAACCCCACTGCTGCGTTATCACAAAGCAGGACCCTTCCCTTCCTGAGGCTGGCTCCCAAAATCTCTCTCTCCTCATGAGAGGCTTTCTCTCAGTAGTGCTCAGGCCACATTTTGCTGCAAAAGCTGTAGTGGTCAGGGGTGGGGTTATTTTTACTCAGCATACTGTATCCTGTCTCACCCCCTGTCTAGGACGCCAGCCAGCACAACAACCCCAACCCCCCACCGCTTGGCCCAAGTCTGGATGAAATGAGATGCGTGTAAAGCTATCTGTCTACGACAGAGTTGTAGGAGTGTCCACCGCATTTCACAGCTGCGAGCCTGCAGGTCTCAATGGGGAAGAATTAAAACTTGCCTGTGTATTGTATTTTCAGCAGAGAACAATGAATAACAATAAATAGCAAAATTGTTGCAGGGGCACGTTGTTCCTCGGGCAAGTCAATTCAGAACAGGGTATGAGGTGTCTGGTTCTTCAGCAGACCAGCTGGGCTTGCTGAATTATTATTCATGTGCTCAAAAGTCACTATCACAGTTTGCCTCATATTCCTGTCCTGTCTTTTCTGCAGGAAGATATCCTGCCTGCTAAAACCTGTGAAATGCACACAGACAATTCAATACAAGGTGTTCCCTCCTTGAATAAGAATGATACAATTAGGTCTACATTAAATGTATATCCATTATGCACTCACTCGTGTGATTCAAGATATGTCTTGTCCTTGTTTAGAAGCTGCATGTCAACAATTTCTTTTTAAGTTCACACTCTCGGGACTGAATGCTTCCCATGGCATTCAGGAGCAACATTCTCCCTTGCATGTGAAGTTCGGCATCTCCTGACACACAACCTGGTGTTTCAGTCCGTCTATTTTTGTACGTCACACTCCCAAGAGCCATTAGGGCTCGACTTCAGCACGTTTCACGGTAAAGTCTGGAGCTCAAACATGGTAAGGAATGACATCCACATTTAGGCATGACGTCACATCAAGTAACGCCGGTTGCTCCTAAAGGTGCAGACTGGACTGTTGATCACAGCTTAGTGTCAGACTTTATCAATCAGGAAAACCCACAAGGTTCAGTACTTTTCTGCATATTGACTGATATCAAGTCTGCTTTCACTTTTGTGAAAGCCGGAAACAGAGAAATAAGCTTGTGGTTGCAGGTTTCCTGACTCAGCCTGGTTCACAAACCCTGACTCTTCTTGAAATCTGTCATCTGCATCCAAATCAGGCTATTCACTATTAGCTTTTCAACCGTTTTAGAAAAAGATAATATGTGCAGGAGTGATAGCAAGGCTAGATAGATGATTCACACCCTTTTCTTAGTGTAAAATAACTAAGTAAAACCAAACCTATTGGAAAAATAAGCACTTGGATGTACAGTGTGATGAGAACTACCTAAAATAACCATGTTTACGTGGATTTTGACTTTTTGGTTTGGTCAATGTCCCATCCAATAACATGGAGGAGGCAATGGCTGTGGATACAGTCAGCATTCACTACCGGGTCAAATGGATTTTGTCAAATGATAGTTACGTGACACTCGGGTGAACATGCTAATTTCTTTTTAGCGGGCTTGTCTGTGTTTTAAAAAACCTGCACATACCCCCTAATTTTGGTTTCAGATGTATAATACTGCAACCAGTAATCGATCGAGACACTTTGGCTTCACTTTTGGGGAGCCATCATTTCATCCGTCTTTAAATACAGTCTTTGGAAAGACAGAGTGGCTTTATGAATCATTTCATCCTACCACTCTCATGGCACCACGGCTCCTACCTGCCTTGTGGCAAGTGACCGCTCTGCTAATTTGGGCGACCGCAACTCTCATCAGAGTCAGAGGCGGGTCACGCACATATCTGTCTGTGTGCTCTGGTATGTGTGTGTCTGCATGTTTAAAATCCCAAAGGTGAAATTGTGGTTCAAAAAAGGGCACAGCAGTTAGGAGGGGGTTGTGTAAGAGTGTTTATGTGATAGTGAGGTTCTTTAATATTAAATGCTGCAAACAAAGCAGTCTTAAATCCCAGTTAGTACTGGGAGGTCACACTCTCAATAACCCTGGTGTTTATCTTTGCAATCTTAAAAAATGATATCAGTGCAGTGTGCACAGCCAGACGGATGACTTGAACAGGCTTATATGCTAAATCAACAGCTAACCTCCATTACCAGTGCTATCCCTTTAGTAGGTCTTGAACTAATCTTGTCTTTGTGCTTCTAAATAAAACAAATGTGGGTTAGTCTCTACTGCAGCGCACTGACCTGATGATTAAATAATCCTCAGTAGTTTAACTTTGATACAAATTCCTGGATTGCTGATCCACATTATCTCTGTTCAAGGAGAATAACTACAATAAAAAAATATTCAATCCAAGATTCCATGATCATTTTTGCATTTTGCATAATCCCCACAAAAAAACATTGCAAGGGGAAAAGTTCATATTCTCCTCATACATTCCACTTGCAGTTATCAAAGAGCTATAATGTCTTATAAAGTAAAACTATTTTGACATAATGTTGACAGTGTGACCTGTTTATATGTAGAAGTATAATTTAATTTGAAGCAAATCCTCACTTTATATCCAAGGTCTGATTTTCACATGGGGGAGAGCAATACTCTGAAATACCATGACATTTTTATTCTGTCTCCCCACTGCAAACTCATTTCCCCTACTGATGCAATAACGTATTTGTTTCCCTTATTGTGTTCGGTTGGAAAAGGTCTTTGCTTTGGCTTAACTCTGTATTTCGCGTGCCACCACTGCCAAAATACCAGGAGCTTATGAGTAAATCCTGTCAGTCCAAAAAAAAACAAATACAGAGAAAAGGGGGAATTTTAATGAATTAGAGAATAAAAAAAGACTGTTTCAAAAGTAGAGTTCACTTTGAACACTGATGGAGGTCATTAACAGGCTCTGGCAAATTCTGAAGTTATCAGATATTGTAGTTGGGAGACTGCAGAGATTCAAGGGTGTGCAGAAAACACCAGCAGATGATGTGATCATGACAACAGAGAACAGGGAATAAGTGCAGTGGGGTGATGTGGAGACTACAAATCATCTGCTTTTATTAATTCACTAATCAAAATACTGGTAGAAACAGGACAATCTGTCTGCCCGGCAAAGACAAAGCCTCACTCTACAACATGAGGAGCTCAACAGAGAAGCTTCACGTACACGAGATGCATCATTTCCAATTATAGCATAATTTGTTACTGCTGTAGCTGATCTCTGCAAAGACCAGGCCAGAAGGCGAAATCTGATTATTTTTTCCACTGTCCCTAAAAACAAGTTCAACAAGACAACATTTGTTATCCAGTGAAGCATTATAAATATAACCATATACTCGCTAGTCAAACAGAGAAGCAATTCTTATGTACTTCTAACAAGTCAATGAAGCCTAAAAAAATCAATGGACCCACTCCAAGTACTTCCATCAGGCACAAGTAAAGGCTGCATACACGCACACAATAAAACAATACTCAGACAATGCCAAGAAGTATGCAATAACATTTACAGCTGTGTAATAACCCTGTGATACGCAGACAGACTGATGACATGTGAACTGGGTTTTGTTTACTTTCTGTCTGACCTAGTTGTCTGGTCTCCCAACCCAGGGGCACAGAACAACCCCAATTTATTTCCCCAAACGTCTCAGTGTCTCACTGCCACATCTCAAAATAGGCCAATCTGACAAGAGGGAAAGAGGAAAACGAAGGCATGTGTGTGCATGCGTGTGTGTGTGCACATTATTACATAAAAGCATGGTGCAAAAAACACAACGAGACACCCAAATATGCTGTGATTACTGTTATCTGGGTGTGGCTGTGGCGACACCACGCATTTGACTGTGTGAGTGTCACACAGGTGCATACATGTCTGACAGGCTGTGTATACTCAGTGAGAGTCGACAAATTTCCTCTGTCAACAAGGGGACAGGAAAAGATCTGGTTTCACGGCTGCAAAAAAAGAAAAGATTCAGTTACCTATGTAATGAACAACACATGTCTGGCCCTTCTTCGGAAAGGTTCTTCCTGTAAAGAGAGAGAACAAGTGTCACAGTGTGATTCACCTCAGAGGCTGTCAGCGTAATCGTCTACAGAACAATGACAGGGGTAAGTCTGGTGATGTGTTTCCTGCAGGAATGCCTGCAGACATACTGATGTCAGATATGAGTCTGTTTGTAACAACCTTCTGCTGAAACTTTGGCCAGGAGGTGATTGACTTTCACAAGCCTCCTATTTATAAAGATTCTGAGATAACTCTCAATTTAAAGAAACTTACAGAATAAGCTTTAACATCTCATTCATTTAAGAGTCAGTAAATATGGAGTTTTTGAGAAAGACAGCATCCTGGCGTCAGAGATGCTGATACACACTGTAGAAATGTGTCCTTTAAAGACTTCTAATTATATCCCGAATTCTACTATTAGTTCATAGCCACCTCTTGAGTTAACTAAGTTACCTCATACACAACTGAATTGGATGTTTTTTTCATCAATTGGTTTTGAATCTTACAAAATCTCAACGACATTCCGGGGGAAGTACCGAGCCCGGACACCACCACCGACGCTACCCCCGCATTGAAGCGCACACAAGCGGATGAAAACAACTCACCATCACCGGGAGATATCGTCTCGACCTCCACTCCCATGTTTGTGCTTTCCTCGAGGATTAGCTCTAACACATACAACCTAAAATAAGAATTCAGCGGCGACAAGTCGGGCTGTACCGGTGGGAATCATGCACTCACCGACCACCGCCAACCCGGAGCTGCAGCCGACCGCGACACAGCTAAGATGTTTCCCAGTGAGCGAGCGGCGGCGGCGGCGAGATCTTCGACTGCGGCGCGTACGTTCGTCTCCGTCCGCCTCCTCGGAGTCTGGCGCCGCACAGCGGATGTAGTCCTTCAACAGTTAGCTTTGTGCTAATTTAATTAAAGTCCACTCGTTAGGGATATTATTCAAGACAGAAAATATTCTAACTATTTTAATCCTCTTCGGAATAC
This sequence comes from Paralichthys olivaceus, assembly GCF_024713975.1. Lineage (NCBI taxonomy): Eukaryota > Metazoa > Chordata > Actinopteri > Pleuronectiformes > Paralichthyidae > Paralichthys > Paralichthys olivaceus. Next base: position 6,941,484 of record NC_091111.1, read on the forward strand.
ATTTTAATTGTGTTTGTATCTGCCGCACATGCGTAGGGACCTCTTGTGGGTGAATTGTGAAAGTGTATTTAAACTACATATCCCATAATGCAAATGCGCTGCTGGTTAGTTTTGCTTCCGGGTCGAATGGAGTAAACGTTGTGGACAGATTTGGGTAAAACGTGGATTAATGGACGTGAAACTCGCTTTTTACGATTTATCCGGAGTCCACATGAGATGCGTCTTGTTTTTTAAGGTACGTGAATAATAAATATACACGTCCATGTTGATTTGTACGCTCATTTTTAGCTAGCATGCTACACACACGAATAAATAAACTTCAGACTGTTTGAACTAGTGTGATTCCTCCTGTGTCAATGAATGAAACAGCCCTGCTCATAATGGACATCATTTAACTCCATGTTCGTAGACGTAGTGGAAAGTGTTGAACAAGAAGGTCAGCTCGGCTGTGTCATAAAGAAGTTTAAATAAAGTGAATTTGAATCAAGTAAAATAGGTGAATATTAAAAAAAAGCTGACAGAATACCAACATTATTACACATCTTAATCTTAAATCAATTTCTTTGTCTCATTGGCATTTCACATTTGATGAGGGAGGGAACAAATCCCATTTGGATAAAAGGATGATCAGATTTCTCCAAAGTTATGATCCAACCAGAGGAGTGACAGCAGTGAGACACTCCTGCTCCACTCATATGTTGTTAATGCTCTGAGGTCCCAACAGGACCCGTGTGTGCTGTTAAGGTCATCCGGGCATAAGCAGCTATAAGTGTTCGTCACAACGGCCTTAGCTCAGGCAGAGGGGATTAAGGCATGTACTTGGAAGGAGACAGGAGAGAGGGCTCGGCTATTCTTAATCTGCATAGGTAGCAATAGCTACTCTTGTGCAGCACCTATTCAGATCAGATCCCGGTCTCTCATCATTGTTACCTTCTGAGTTTCGTTTTGTTTTTTCTCATTGTAACACGTGTCTTCATACCTGCCAGGATGGATCTTGGTAAGGCAAAGCTGCTTAGGACAGGTCTCAACACCCTGTACCAAGCCATTCACCCCGTGCATGGGATAGCATGGACGGACGGCAAGCAGGTCTGCCTGACTGCTCTCTTCTTCATCAACGGCGAGGTGAAGTTCGGGGACACCAACGTGATTGGACAGTTTGAGCACGTCTTCGGGCTCTTCTGGGGCCCGCTGTGCTGCTCCGACTCCCCAGCCCTGCTGGCTGTTCAGCACAAGAAGCATGTCACCGTGTGGCAGCTCCAGCTCAGTGCCCTTGAGCAGAACAAGCTGCTGTGCACTCAAACCTGTGAGATGAGCGAGCCTTTCCCCTTGCTCTCACAGGGCTGTGTGTGGCATCCTAAACTGGACATTCTGGCTGTGCTGACCAAGAGGGACGCGTCTGTGCTATTTTCTGTCAGGGTGGACAACAGGAGAATCAAGGCCGACATCAAAGGTAGTGGACTCATCCACTGTGCATGCTGGACTAAGGATGGTACACGCCTGGTGGTGTCAATCGGCAGTGCTCTGCACTCTTACATCTGGAACGACATCCAGAAGAGTCTGGTGGCCTGCTCTTTCTGCCCAATCTTCGATGTGGGAGGCTACATATGTGCCATCGAGTCCACAGCTGAGGCACAAGTCGCTGTGGCCACAGAGCTACCTCTGGACAAAATCTGTGGCTTAAATGCAGGCATGGCATTCGATATGCCGCCAGAGCCAGGGTCTCCGCAAAGCCCACACGCCGTGAGATCAGATGACGACAGCCTCCTGGACTCGAGAAGGAGATCCTTTGATTCTGAGCGGTCCTACATCCCCAGCTCAGGCCCTCTGGACCTCACCCACCTCCTGTCAAGGCACCGTCGCTCTGACCCCAGCCCGCTCATCCACCTGCGACGCAGAGACACTTTGACAGGCTCTGGACAGGACTCCTCACACCTCATCCTGGTCACATATGAGCGCAAAGTCACTACCACCCGCAAGGTCAGCATCCCTGGGATTCTGGTCCCAGACATCTTTGCTTTTGATCCGCGTGGTTCCACAGTTGCGGTGGCTTCCAACACCTGCAACATGGTGCTTGTGTACTGCATCACAGCTTCTGCAATGCCGAACATTCAGCAGATCTCGCTGCAGACGAATGAGAGGCCTAAAGGAGTCTGCTTCCTCAGTGACAAGATGCTGCTGTTGATGGTGGGAAGGCAGAAGTCCAACGACCCTGCATTCCTCCCATCTTCTAACACAGATAAATACATTCTCCGTCTAGTAGCCAAAGAGTTGATGCTCAATGGAGAGACTCCAATTACACCACCCCCATCCACTCACAACGAGTCTCCTGCTAATTTCTGCACTGGGATTAGGAGACACTCTGAGAACTCTAAGGACGACAGGGAGCGCACAGGGATAAAGGACTTGGTGTTGCCTGGAGGGGGAGTATTTCGATCACCAGGGAACAGGCGGAAGCTGGTAGAGGAAGTAAGGAGCAACGAGCCCAGCCCCGTCACCAGCTCCGTAGACTTCTCTGATCGAGCATCAGACAGAGCCCTCTCCAGTGCCTCCTCCATCACCGTGGAGAACTTCGACATGGACCACGTCAACCGCATGACCAACCTGGCAGTGGCGAGCCAGGCCAGCAGGGACTCCAGCCGGGCCAGCTCTCCTCGCTTTGAGCTGTCGGACAAGCTCCATGCCGAGCAGACGCTGCCCATGCCTGAGAAGACACCGGGCCCTGCCAAGGAGCGTGCATTGGAGCAGCTCGCCCACAACATGGAGAGGCTTTTTACTCGGTTTGCAGACGTACAGCAGTGCTTGACAGATATCAGAGATTACTCCCAGAATGGAAAGAAGGCCCTGACCGTCTACCCGAATGCCTCTGAACCCCCCTACGTCAATGTCACATGTCAGGTACAGCTTTACTTGCTCAATTTTTACCTGTGAAACTGCCTATTGTAGATTGTGCATTGTTGCACCTAGCTTGCTTTCTTTGACTGATTCCCTCTACCATATGTGCACATGCAGAAGCAGTTATCAGAAAATGTGTTCATTGATGAGCGGAGGCCAGTGCTGCTGTGTGATGGGAGGCTTTGTCTGCGGGCCCTCCAAGACCTCTTCAACCTAACCATAGTGGAGATGATGTATGGTACGTACAGCCTCACTTTTTCACCACCATATTTTAAAATTGACATCACTTTCAGGATTGCGTTGCTGTCAGTTTGATGCCATGCAATTTTTCAAACTGCCTTGTTGTCATGAAGCAGTATCGAAGCTGCCTCTTTAAAATCGTGCGCTCCCTGTAGGATTAAGCATGCTGCCACAGAGAGTGTACGAGGTTGATAAATTAAATCCACTTAGAGGAAACTCCTGGTAGGTCTCTGAGGAAGGGCCCCCCCCCCCCCCCCCCCCCGTGAGCAAGCTTGTGTGACGGGCTTTCCCACTGAACTCACCTGGAAGTCACCACACAGTAGATTATATAAATCAAACTCTCTACTTATGAGATGTTTTTACGTCACATTGACTCAAATCATTTTTACTGTTATAGAACCTGTTCTGTTAACATGTGAAATCTATAATTGGAAGTGATTAAAAGCCTAGGTCAGATTATAAGGTTTTAAACGAAAGCAGCTTACTACATTTTAATGTGCATGGTGTTTTGTCCTGACTGGCTGTCTCCTACAGAGACACAGCAGCATGTCATCCAAATATTTTAAATAAGAATTGTTACATAAAGACGGATGACATGACTTGTCCCCAAGAGTGAAGCCAAAGCGTCTCGATCAACCCTGGTGGCCGACTGCAGTATAGCTCCAAGGTAGTGGATGGGAGGTGGGCCAAATTACCAGTCAAAGAACGTGTTAGAACATTTTCTCAAAGACGGTTTGTCATTTTAGGTAGTTTTATCACACTGATGTGTTTGGAGATATCCTTTAAATGCTAAACTCCCACAATGCAACACAATAGTGTCCCTCAATAGATTTTTACTGCCTCCTTAAGATAAGACAAAAGTTAAGCCTGATCATCTGGATCTCCCCCTGGTGGCTGAATGCAGCTTATGTCATAAACCCTACCTCTTACATGTTGGTAGATGGGACATGGAGCAAAGTAAAAAGTCAAACTACACTTCAATAATAGTTTCAGCCTTTTAGCCAGTTCTTATCACACTGTTTACATTTTTTCTCGAGTTAAATAACTTCTTTGATGCTATAAAACAGGGTGAAATGTCATGATTGACTGCTGAGACGGATTGTATTATTGGTAATTCAATACCGTGACTCCTGCAATTGCTACTGCTTGCTGCTGCAGGAAGCCTCAAGCCTCTGTACGCTGGGCACACCCAGTCTGGGATTCTGAGCCAATAGTCTTTGTTCTCTTCTTTCTCCAGGTCCACTGTGGATTGTGCTTGTGGCAGACGCAGACGGCTTTGTGCCCCTGACATTCAAGCCTAAAGAGGAGCTCACAGTGCGGAACGGGAAGCGAAAAACGAACCTGCGGACTCCCGGGAGTCCGGAGACCTCTTGCCCATCCAGTCCAGCCCCCTGCCAAAACCCTAGCATATCCACAGAGGGCTTGCCGTAGTTAGTGTCTCTTACTTCAGTTCATGGACTTGTACGAACATATTCCCATTGTTTAAATATCATTGGCTCGATCCAAAACCGCAGTGCGAACGGAGCACACGAATATGCAAAAACTGTTGTGCAGAGTTGTATGTCAAATTTATTTTTGTATATGAAAACAAAAGTGATATGAAAAGGGCTGCCTGTTGAGATTTGATGTTTACATGTCACTGCTTTGAAATGAAACTAGTCTGAGCACTGAGCCATGTTTTTTTTTAAAGTAGTGCTGTTATTGAAGCAGGACACCTACTGTGCTGTGATGGCTCCTCACAAACAGCTTTGAGTGCTGTATGTTTTAGAGATGATAAAGATATTCTGACACAAGAACCGAGATAGGCTATCGTATGATGTAAATGTTTTGTTTTGTATTTTACTGGAGGACTGCAGATACCCATATACATCATATCCATTCTAAAACAAAGTGTATAAATATGCAGAGTTTCTGATTCTGGATTAGCACTTTGATCCTGAATATGTTTTAATATAATTTATCAACCCTCTCTGAGGTGTTAGGCTCATAAAACATGCTCATGAGATTTTCTTCTTCGTTTTTGTTGTCACAGTAACTCAGCTGACCACTAGAGGGGGCAATACTCAACACATTTCATAGCTGTGCAGTCTCGTCATGGAAAACAAAATAATACAGAGAAAATGTATTTTGTTATTAGCCTTGTAAATTTAAAATTTGTATAACTTGTGTTTTGTCCTTTATTTTATTTTGCTTACACCTTCCTGGAAAGAAACACAACACAAGCATTTATTGTCTACCAACCAACCTCTACAACATTTATTCATTTCATATCATCAACTCTCTGTAATTATACATCATAAATAAATAACAGTGTTGTAGAGCTAAACACAGCAAATAATAGTAATATACATTCATTTATATAAATTAGGTAATCTTATATATTTTTATATATATATATTTATATATATATGTCCAAGATGACTATCCAGTACATGTGAAAATGAAACAAAGAATGTTTACATTAAAACAATTGAACTATTTATCAGTGTAATATACACCATTCATCAAACTTCCAGTGTCACTGGAATACGTGGCTTTGTTGTTGTTATTCACTCCAGTCAAGGTTCAAGTCACACGTTGTTCAAATCTTCCGTAGTTCTGGAGCTGATGCTTTGTTTCCTGTGGGAGACATGAATATGAGTGACATGTTACACTGGTGTGAAGAGCATTTACAGCACTTGCACTTTTTTATTTCCATTTTCTCCTACTTATAATAGATTTTACTACACTTCAGAGAAATATCCCACTTTCTACTGAAAAACATTTATCTACTGGGGCAGCTGACCATTCAATATTTTGTTCAACAATTCAGATATTTAAGGGTCATCTATGTTGTAACCTAAAGTGGCCACAGGTAGGCGCTAACCAGACACAAAATGTTGTCAATGAAAGTTGATTTATCCTGAATTGCGATGATTGTATTTCCAAAAGTTTTCCTAATTCCTTAGCTGGCTTGAGAGGTACAAAGTAAGTCCAAGGTATTATTATTATTATCATTATTATTATTAGAAGTAGTAGTAGTAATAGTAGTCACTAGCTTTTCTAACGTCTATGAAACTTGACTAAAATACATTTCAGAATTTTAAAAAAAGCTTCCCTAGCTCTTTGGGTATCTTGAAAGGTGCTGTATAAACCAAGTTATTATTATTATTAAAATTATAACATCAGTGTCAAAGAAATAACCCTAATAATCCAATCAAAGCTCTCTCAATCGCTACAGAAGACATAATAATAATCATAGAATGAACTAAACGTGTAAAACAGGCGCAGTGCTCCTTTATATGTTGGTGTTGGAGTGAACCTGTGAAGACTCACCGTAGTTCGTCCAGGCAGAGTTTATTCCTGAGCCGCACGTCTTCACTGATGGGATAGAGGAGTAGGATCATCAAGCCTGTGACAATGAAGGCCACTGGAGCAGCTCCAATCAGCAGCTTCAGGGTGTACACGACAGCAGCAGGCTGTTTGCAGGCACCGGTGTCATAGCCTGCAAACCTACACACACACAGAGACCATTTAAGCACAGGTTAGAGGAAATCGACATCCAGCCTGTCGCGACAACACTCTTCAAATGAGCAAACTCGACCCCCTCTGCACGATGAATTATGCATCAGATCTGGGCTTAATGCATTGTTGCTATGTATCATGACTGGCCGAGCGCAGATACAGAGCGCCGTGCAGTGTGAAAAAATAAACAGTGCACGTGTGGTGTTAACGCAGACTCACTCGAGACAGAGGGTGGACACTCCCAGGGAGATGCCGGCAGCGAACTTGGTGAAGAAGACGTAGAAAGAGTAGAAGATGGCTTCGTGGCCTTTGGAGTAGGGGTTGGCCAGTCTGAAGTCATCCACCACATCTGGCAGCATAGACCTGGATCACACACACGTGCAGAACTGAATTAATATATGTGCATGTGTGCGTTGTCTAAATAGACTCTATCACTCTTCAACATGGTACATTTGAAGCTGATGTGCGTCTGAGACCTCCCTCACGTTACACAACCAGCAGCAATGCAAGAAAAAAAGCAAACCCATGGGCTAAAATTACAGAAGCTAATAACACGATTAGATGATGAGCAGCGGTCTCAGCCCACACACTGGATAAACAATCAGCCCCTTCCAAAATAAACACGTCGCAGTGGGAGGCCCCTGTAATTTGGGGTTTTTAGGGAGATGAGTGAGGAGCACATACACACTGATAGAGAAGACGCTGCTTTACCTTAGGAACTGATTTAACTCAATGATAGTATAGATGATTTATAGTCCAAGCACTTACGTAGCCTCTAATTCTTAAAGATGACATCACTTCTGTGACCATGGTTTGACCTGGGTGAATGCATGGGGGGGCGGGCTCTGGGCAAGAACTCACCACTAACAGCATGTTGGTGCACTGTTGTGTTTTGAATAATGATTGAAATCAAAGGGGACTGACATGAACTGCCGAGCCACAGCGCAGACAAACATGTTGCGGGGCTGGACGTACACAAACAAAATCAGACGTTCAGTTGATTTTGAATGAGGTTATAAGTTGATTTGATGTGAACTGTTACGTGTATTTCATTGTTACACTGTATTTCTTTTAATAGTTTTCAGTCTTTCAGGGGGTTTCCCTGAACCTACACTAGACAGATGGCAGGGAGACGCCTAAACGTCTATTACAAGGTCAAAGACAGAATCTAAGTACCAGAGGGAAACTGAGAGTCTTCATTCTGCCTGGTCCAAGTTTGAAATAAAAAACTGGGGCACCCCTGAAAAAATAGTAGAAACTCTTGATTCATCTGATTTTGCGACAGATGTTTCCTCGTGAAGAAAAAGCATAGTCAGAAGTGATTTGTCAGGATTTTGATCCACTTGATCGCAGCGTGCTCTGAAGTGCTGAGTCTCACCACGGCAGCAGGAGCGAGGCAGCCACACTGAGTCCAGAGGAGACAGCGACGACGTAGGCCACCACCACGTTAGGGATGAACACCAGCATCAAGGTGAAGGGCATGATCCACTGGATAGACAGAACAGACAGATGTTTAAATGCATCATTTATTCTATTTCATGCATACAAATGTTGTGTAGATTTTAAAACCTATATATATATCTTCTAATAACATGATATATTTTTTGGGCCCTGGTTGAGGGCTGCTCTCTCTGAGTGGCGGCATGTTTCTGTGATTAAAAGAAGGATGCCACAGTCCCAAATTTGTCCACAAGGTGGCACAAACATTAGCGCGAACTAGTTTCTGAGGCTGCTGTGGAAAAACCAAAATAAAAACTGCACTCACCGTGATACCGCAGAAAGCTGCTGTCTTTTTCCCAAACCTCTGCAAAAACCATTGCCACAGTGGGATGCTTATCACGGCAGAAACCTGGGTTAACACACACAGAGAGCTCATCACATGATGGTTCAGAAACATTTTGCACTTCAAGGACAAAAACTAAACCACAGACCCCCATTTGAAAAGAGTTTTACTTCTAGTGGTTTTATCATTCGACCATAATAGTCAAACATTCTATCAGTGTGGTTCTTATGGATGAAATTATAGTGAAAACAAATGATTCCCCTTATTGCCAGGGAATCCTTGGTATGAATCTAATGACGTATTCTGAAATAATAAAAGAGTAATGGGGAATATGACTTAAAGTTTACATGATGACAACAATGAGCACAAGTGTGTGTGCAAATTCTACAAGTGCTGATGATTTTGTGTTGTGTAGTCACATTTCCCAGTATGTCTACGTTACAGGTGTTTGAGGGCTTGTGAGGTGAATCTGTGCCTGCAGCTGCACTCACCAGGATGGTCAGCACAATATTCTGGAAGTGATCCCTCAGGTCGGCAGCGTAGGTGCAGAAGAGGACGAAGTTGCTCTGTACCAGCTGCAGAGATCAGAGATCAAACGTTCAGATATTCACTCCGCTCGCTTGTCTATTCAGCAGTGTCGCTGGGCACTCAGCTCGCTGCTCTGAGCGCCAAACTAAGTGACTGGAGAAGCTGCTGACGCCTGTTGTGTGCAGTGATTTATTCCCAGCTCACACAAATGACAACTGACACCTCCTCTGAGGGGGGGTATATACAGTAACAGACGTGATGCAAATGTGGGAGAGTCTAACACTCTGCCTACATGTGACAGACATAAAAAAAAGAAAGGATGCGTGTGGCTGGCATCACCCTCCAGAGTCCTGAGGCTTTAAAAAAACATGAGCTTTCAGTTAAGTGCTCTTCGACATTGATCAAATCAACATTGAGCGCCAGCAATTCTCCTGCATTGTCAGGATCCAGGACCGGCTCCATTTACCGTAATGTCGGGTGTCATGTCTGAGAAGAGCTGCCTCGATAAATTTAAAATTTACCTGAATGGCGACGGTGATGAAGAGGAACGCGGCGGTGAGAGTGAGGTACGGTCCGTGTCTCATCACCAGGATGAAGCCCTGGAAGAACTGGATCTGCTTCTCTGTCCTCGGGGCGTAGGGATCTGAGACATGTGGAATATAGAGCGTGAGCGTGTGCGGGGTATCGGGTATCATGCAGTAAGATAAGGTGGAGGTGGAGATGCCCCTGCATTGCAGTGGAGGCTGTTTGTCCCACTGAGAGTTGACATTTATAGCGTAATAAAGATCGGTGAGTGGCAGGGTTCCAGCCTACAAATGCGTGCAGCTATACTGTAAAAGATGATTATATACATATGTAAGTCTGTAAACATGTCATTGAAATACCTTGTTCCTATTCAAGTATCATCCATGGCATGCAACTCATTCAGCTTAAAAAAAAGAAAGTGAATTTCATGACTTCTGTGGCTTCCATTCAACAAAGGTGCACAGTCAAAATACACCTTGCAGTCAGACATAGATTTTGGAATGTTGAAGTTGAAGGATGCCCCCAGGTTACTAATTCTATCCCCAACTAAAACCGGTACCTCCAGCACTAAGGTTAAGTTTTCATCTGCATTTGTTTGTCTGTTAGTTAGCAGCATTACACAAAAACTCCTGGATGGATCATCACTAAATATGGTGAAAGGATCAGAGAAGAATCCATACATTTCTGGAGCAGATCCTGATTAGGGTTTGAATCCAGGTTATTCTTTCACTGTCTTTAACCTACAGGAGATGTAGGACTGTTTAAACGTTTTCACCATTTTCCCTGTGAATAATTCATAGTTCTTGATGAAACTAATCAAACATATTTAGGGGAATGATATCTATTATTGTGTGTAATTTGGTGCGGCTTGATTTAATTTAAGGGGATTATTGGGAGAATTTTCCTGTGTAGTATTTAAAAAGAAATCATTGCAAATCCTCACATCTGAGAAGCTGGGGCCACATCAAGTTTTACATTTCTTCGCTTAATAAAACACTTAAATGATTCATCAACTATGAGAGTTATACATTTTATGACAGCCTTTTCTGTTCACACACACACGCGCACACACACACACACACACACACACACACACACACACACACACACACACACACACACACACACACACAGAAAGCCTTACCGTCTCTCTCTTTAACTCCCAGGAACATCACCACCGTGCAGATGAGAAACACTCCTCCAATAACACCGGCTGCGATCATGTACACCTCCCTCTGCGGAGAGACAGAACAAACATGCAAAACCTACATCAATCCATCTGTCCTTAAAGAGGTGCGCGCAAATCTATTCTGAGCCTCTGCCTCAATCTTTAATTCATCCTCTTCCCAAATGCCTGAAAAATTTAAGGGACTCTGCAATTTGTCATACGTCTCATTGTGGAGAAAGCTGCCACAGTAGGTGTCAGTTTTTATTCTGACTGGTGTTTTTTTCTTCAAAGTATGATTTACTTTCTGTGTTGTTTTTCCACATCGGTTTAAAAGTGCAAACTCACACGCTTCACACACGCACTGTGGAAATGCAAGCATAAACAGGAAGCAAACCTCAAGTACATCTGCATCCCAAAATACAGCCTTAACCGTTTAAAGCTGAAATACCCCGACAGGAACTGCTCTGCCTTAAACAACCTCTGTTTGTTTGCTGTTTTTTCCATGTGTGGCTCAGCCCAAGCAACTCATTATTATTTACGCACATCAAACGCTCCCTGTTTCCGAGGGCAGACGCAGACGGTGTGCCACCCTCACCAGCGACCGCGGAGGAATTCGGCGGGTGGCTGCGGAGGGTTTGGCACGGCCAGCGGGTCGCCCCTGATAGGGTTCACCCAAAATCCATTGGAAAAGCACCCATTTCAATCCCAAATAGCTGTGGCGCGACCAAAATCCAGGACAGTCTGGACTCTTGGCTTGTTTCATCTTCACATGATAGATTCACAGCAGCGGGGGCCGTGTTTATTTGCAGCTCTGCAAACTGATATGTGGATAAGACTCTGTCAACTCAGTTGCAGTCTCCTTGAAGTAAAAAGACTAATATTCCCAGAGTATTGAATATGGTGTCTTTCAAATGTGCTGGGTGAGGTATAAATAGACTTAATGAGTTACAGACTGTGGAGACCCCTCGGTGTAATGGGGCCACACTTTGGAGATGTGAGGGTGGAACCCCCTTTGTGGTCTTGTGAGGGGAGCCGGCTCAGGATGTCGGGTTCAGATATCAAACAGTGGCGTCTCCTTTCAAACCCGTGGGTTACTTGGGTTGAAACACGAAGCCCATTTGGATGTCAGAACCTGGCGACGCTCTATAATGTGGACCTATTTTCGAACAATCGTCCTTTTCACTCGGGTGTTTAGGAAAAGTAAACCGCCTTGAGCACACACGCTGCAGCTCCATGTTAACCTGACGCTCCCAAAGTTATTTTCAAACCAACTCTGTGGCCTAGTTTGAGCACACCTGGGCTTGACCGTGACACTTACAGCGTGTGACAGGTAGTCCTGCGAGCGCACCAGGCTCTTGACGATCTCTGCCCCGCTGCTGTTGCCAAGGTAACCGGTGGACACGTTGTGAGTCGGGCAGTGCTTCAGCGTGTGAGCGCTGGCCACAATCTGGCCCTGGATGGCAGCTCCCACCAGTGTCCCCAGAACCTCCATTGTCATTCCTGCAATCAAGTGATTACAGATACAATTGTTACAGTCAAGTACATTTATAACTGCTCAGTAACCTCTCTCATACTGTAAGATCTTACGGTAGGCAGTGGCTGAGTCTCTCTCCTTCTGTTCTGTACTCAGGAACATGGTGAGAGCGGAGTAAGGCACGTGGAAACACTAAAATGGAACAAAGAGACACAGTTGTGGTTTAGTTAAAACAACTAATTATTTCATTCTGACACAGCAGCTGGAAAAGTCAGCAATTTGAAACTGTCAACAAGCATCCTTGGTCCCCAGAGGATGAATACGAATACTAATGATGTTGGGGCTACACTGTGATGGACTGCTATTAATGTCATAAGCCATCAAGTCAAAATTCCTATTTGCTTCCCCCGTGTTAGTGGATGGGACATGGGCCAAGGAAAAAATTCACATACAAAGTACATGGTTTTGATATTTTAGGCAGTTCTTATCACAATGATGTAACTGCAATTTTTTCTCGTAAGTCTCAATAGATGCAATAAAAACTGGTATAATGTCATGATGGACAGCTGAGACTGACTCATGATTGGTCGAGAGTGTGTGACCTTGAAACTGCTTCTGACACTACAATCGCTACTCTGCAGACCCCGGATCAAAATGATGCCAAAAGCACAAGATGGTGGCTCCCGTGTCCAGGATATTTTGGCTTCATTCTTTGTTCAATGGAAGGAAGTTGGAGACACGTCGTCAATCTTTTTATACAGTCTGTGGTTGAACTTGCCAAAGATTATACCTAAGACACTCATCACCCATCGCACCTCTTTGGCCTAAATCAGCCTCCCAGTGTCACAAACAAAAGTCGAACTTTTGTCCTCGTTAGCATTTAACATTTGACTCACAATCAGATGGGAACACCCCAGATATCTTTAGTCGTCTTTCATCTACGTGTTCCCGTGAAAAAACGGATGCAAAATATTCTCCTCGCTGACTATATATACTAAACGCAATCTCTGCAGTTTCCATGTTGGCAAACCTCAGATCTGTTTTCTCCTTCCTCACCACCTCTCCCAGAGAATAGGCGAGCAAACCCAGTTCTACTTCGCTTTGTAATTTACACAAGGGCTCAGTCAGCACTGCGGCCAAACGAGCATGCGATGAAAATAAATGCGGCCGTGATTTTTTTTTTTCTGCCTCTTCTGCTGCTTCTACAGCATGTGATTTACGGGGCCTTTCTTGGATGCAAACATTTATAGAATTGCGCGTGAATATTTATCCCATCACGATGGAAGTGAGAAGTGATTAATTTGATGGAAACCCTTTATCCGTTGATTGCATGAGCGGACGACATATTGCACTCTAACCTCTTGTTTACAGACTGCGACCCTCTGAAAGACGGCAGCTGGCCATTCCCAGCAAACGCCACACAAACACCAGATCCAGAGACAATGAAGGGGAGGCTAAAAGAGGTAACCAGCATTTACCCAGCGAGAGGTTCCTGGCAGGGCTGACCATGTACTTATCAAGTAGTTAGAATGACATGCCATTACAGCTCGCCACAGTGCGGCCGCGGCGGTCTACACGCTCTGCAGCACATGTTATATGGGTTACCCCAGAGCAGGGCAGAGCAGAGAGGTTCCATAATAACAAAAGGCAACCTAAATAACTACACTTCCCTTTGAGGTGAAGTATCTGGGCTCTAATCTGCTGCTCGTCTCACAAATCAAACTGTGAATCTCCCCAGGAGCTGTCGGCGGCTGGCATGAGATGACGGCAATCATCTTCTCTTCAAAGTTCGTAGCGCTTTATCTGTACGGTATGTAAAGTATCATCTCTGGTATCAACTGGAGCTTTTATCTATGTTACTCACTGGACGTCCTGCTGGGCAATATGAAGTATCACGCACCAATGTGTTTTTTTTGTTTTTTTATTAAACATGACATACACAGAGGTTCTGAAAGAGCGTGCATGCAACACTTACAGTGATGAGAGTTTGGTAGAGGCAGTAGAAGCCCAGGTACCAGATGAACCTGCCGCCGATGAAAGGAGGAACGAACCAGAGGTAGAAGTAGGAGACCACCAGGAATGGACTGCAACCCACCATCCTGCAGAACACAGACACAAACTTGTGGAATTGGTGAAAAAGCAATAACAACTTTTTTTTATATTTGCCCTACATTTTTCTCGCCCTGAAGGAAGACAATTATATGAATAACTTTTATGCCTCTGTGATTTACAAAAGCAGCCGCTGTCAGCACTTCAAGCCGTCAGAAAATGCATGACAGTGGCTGTGTTATGTAATTTTCAAAGCGGTGTTAAAATCAGACCATATTTCAGGCAGATTACAGTTGGACTAAGCTGACTGCTCAATGATTATGTTGTTGTAAGTATGGCAGGAATCTGTCCTGGGAGGGACACGCAAGCAATGGAATGACCACAATCTTCTAAAACCCATACATATCATTGCACGTACACATGCACACACACACACACACACACACATAAATATGCAGTACACACTCAAGCAAACGCAGCATGAAGCATTTCTGCTGTGTTGTGTTTTTCTCAGGACTTGGGGGCGATACAGTCCATGGACCATGTATAATTCATAAGTAAACAACTGGTATGTGTCATTATGGTTAAAGCAAACAGCTGCATGTTTTAAAAAGGAAGAGGAAAGGGCAGATGATGGACGGTCAACAGTACGAGACATGTGCAAACAGCAATACATCATCGGACTTTCTCCTCCCTTTCTTTTCAAGAGCAAACAGAGAGTATTTGTCATCTGGACTAAAGGCCAGTACCACCAGCACATCTAATGATAAAATATAGGCGCGGATGGAATTTAGGTGACTGTGACAAAACCTGCCGTCGCTCTGACCTCTGACCTCCTCCGCACTGTGAACTATGAAGAGAGAAAGCGGGAGAAAGAGGTAGAGAGAGGCCAGTTTCGTCATTTCTAGCATGGTCCAGCCCGCCCATCCCCACTCTCCTCCCGATTGTTTGCTTAAACAAAGGCGGGCCAACAGCGCTGGTGCTGCAGTATTGACCGCTCGGTCATGTTGAGCAATGAAAGGGCCCCGGGGTCCGCACGGGTGAATGGGACAGTTTAGAATGTTCCTGCAAGATGACTGTGCTCGGGGGGAAGGCATGCATGCTTAAAACACTGTCTGACTGTCTCACCCATGCAGCGACGCATTAATGCACATTCACACCTACAGTTATCTGCACAGTCTTAATTAAGACGGAGGAGGTTGATAGGATGCTGACACTTACAATAGTGTCCTCACTGACTTGTCTGGGACACTTAGAGCAGGCTAATTAGACGATGTGCAGTGGAACAGAGGGGATTTAGAAGAGGTCTGATAGGTGAGAGTGTTTCCTTGGACAATTTTGGGTTTTGTAGTGTTCATATAGCCAAAACATAATAATTACCTAACTACTTTTAGTCAAATATCATGGGTCCTATTTATCCCAGATTTTAGTAGTTGCTGAACTTGAGTATTTCCATTTTATCGGCTTCACACTTCACACCGACCAGAGCTCTGGAGCAATCCTGATGGGACTCATCAACATTAGTGAGGTTTTCGATCCCAACAACAGCAACGATTCTCCAGTTCAGGGTTTTGCGTACTGAACCAAGCTTCATAGAACTTTGAATGAACAGGTGAACAGCTCATCGCAGCGGTGGGGACAAAACGTCAGGGTTTAGATATACAGTTTCAGAAAGAAAGCTGCAACCAGCATCAACACAGGCTAAGAAAAGAGGCAGGTTTAAAATAGGCACTGCACTAGTTATTCACAACTTATAAACCTATCTATAAACAAACTTCGATGTGTAAATTCTCCTTTAAGATTTTACATTGGAAATACTTGAGATATACAGAAGACTGTAGTGTCTGAGTGGGGCCCCTGTTTGTAGTTTTTAGACGTCTGACTTGTCAGCAGAGCCACCAGAGAGTGATTCTCCCTCCAAAATTCTCAGATGGTAATCGTTTAAACAACTCTTTGACACCGAAAGCAAATATCACAGAAATATTCTCCAAAAAGTGAAAACAGATTTGCGCAGCAGAGCATTATTTTTATTTTTCCTTTCTTTCTCTTTTTTCTCATTAATCATCTCACGACCCACCAGATTTACTTTGAGACCCTTTGAGAGGGGAGACTGACGCCCCGGCTGGGAACCATTTGATAAAACTAACCGAGCAAAGTGGTTAGAGGTGGCTGCATATGTATTAAAATACTATGTACTGACGCATTTATTCATCTAATAATGATTCATTAATCTATGTAATATAATGTATAATGATACCAGATTTTGTAAGTGATCATACTTCTTTACTTAAGTGGATTTTACAATTTATTTATAACTGTATTGGTACTTTTACTTATAAATAAAGAAGTACTTCTTCCACCATTGATATTCTCTTACTGTCACATAGTCTTTCACTTACAGAAACAATCTTGTGTGAGAAAAACTACATTTTTACTTGCTTGTGGGATGATGCTCAACTACGATCACAAAATAATAAACACCTCAACAGCCACAGGAACATGTTGGTCTAAATGACTCCATCCTTAAGAGCTCAGGCCAAGATACAAATCTCTTTATGTCTCGGCGTGGATGGGACAGTCAGACGAGGAAAAGCACTTCCTGCTGGATGGACAGAGGGGACTTTCCGAACACACACACACACACACACTCAAACACCCCTACAGCTTCCCAAAGGTAATCAAATCTGATTTAACAGCCATCAGCATAAGCCTGCTGCTGAGCACGACCAGCCACAGTGGACCTGCCCCCCTTCAACACTGTCAGCTTGTGAGTAATCTATGGTTTATAATGCAGAAGGCATAAGGCAGTGTAATTACAGTAAATGTCAGGCTAGTGTGTTCATAATATATTGCACACACACAGACACACACACACACACACACACACACACAAAAGCATACACACATAGCCGATTAAAACTCACCATTGAAAATGGTGATTAATGGAAAATGTGGTCATAGCTATATATAATCTATTAGACACAACCAATGTGTCTGAATTCAGGGTTGCATCCTTTGCATTTTGCTTTGGTGAGACATCAAGCTTGAGTATCAAGTTTCAACTTAACCTAACAGGTAGCATGTTAAAAAAAAGGGCAATAGAACTTTCTTGACGTATCCAACTTCAACTCTGTTATCAAGCTGGTGACAAGTTAGCCAATCACAGAAATCCTCTGTAGACCAGACCGTCTCATTTCGACTTGGTCTTCATGGTCTGCGTGGCCCATGTTGATCGCCTCTTCTTCGTGGGCCGGGAAGACTGCACCTTCCGAAGGATGCAGCCCCTGACTTGAGACACAGCTAAGGACAACTAAACTTGAAGGTCATGAGACACAACAAAGACAACCTGTATGATGTGGGGTTACAGACGTGATGATATGTCACACACCGGCTAAGTTGAAGGAGAGTTTTGAAAGAACGCAGATGAGCTCCCATGGCTGCAAACTTATTGTCGGGCATCAACCGCAAAAAAAACAGAAATGGCCCACGCCCTTGAATTACTGTATGTATAGCTCATCAGAGGGAGCACCAGGAACAGTGTAATTAAAGCACAATGGCTGTTTATGCAGCGCAATCCTCAGGTGAGAGACCTGAGAATAATCTTTTTTAAAATCTGGAGCATGAGGCTTGTTTTTGTTGAGATCTCACACAAACATTAGCGACCTCTGTTGTGTCTGAGGGAGTGGGAGGAAACCAAGACGTGTTTCATAATCTGTCAACAAATTACAGAGCTTTATGCAAGCTCAGCTGTACATCAACAGCAGCAGCACTTAAATGTGTCTTCAATGAGGAGAGTAGGATGATTTACCCAAGATTACTTTCTTGAAATAAAAGAAATAAATCTATTGTCTAGATGATCTATGACCTATTAAATTGTCACATAACTTTGGAGTAGAGCAACAACCCAAAATGGTAAATGGACTATAATTATTTATAATTTCTTGCCTTATCAACCACTCAAATTGCTTTACACTACAAGCCACATCCATCCATTCCCGTGCATCCTTTCTATTCAAACCATTCACACTGCAGTTCAGTATCTTGCCCAAAGACACTTTCACAAGCAGACTGCAGGAGCTGGGTATCAGACCACCGACCCTCTAGTTAGTGTACAGCCAGCTCTACTTTCTGAGCCACAAAACATGCTTCCTAGATTTTCATGATGTAAGGTAATTGTAAATAATGCTTTACAGCTCAGCAATATCAATTTGTGAATTAATTCAGACTTTAATCATTTTCGTTTGTGCCAATAACCTGTAATGACAATATTATAGGTTGTCAGTGTATGTATGCATTTTATCAGATTTTTTCAGAACTGTGTAGCTCAACTTTTGAGCAAACAAAAAAATGCACAGATGTAAAATGTACAGAGTTAGTAAAAAAGAAAAGATGAGGTCTAGAACATGAGAAATACACGAGTAATGGAGAAATACAAGCATTTTTAATCGTAATGTGAGCAGTGAACTCACCAAGGCATGAGTCTGCCAATCTTGGTCCATCTGCTCTTTGTAATGAAAAAACCAACGATGGGGTCAGTCACTGCGCCCCAGGCTTTACCAATGAACAGCACCATAGAGGCCTGGAAGGCTGTGATCTGCAGAGCAGAACAAGGACAGATTGGACTTTACAACACTTGCAGGCACAAAACTACAAAACCCATTAAACATGATCCACACACACTTTCAGAAATACTCTCTAAAGACTTTACCTGAGCGACATCGAGCAGGTAGATTTGCAGGAAGAAGGCTGTGGCGCTGGCAGCCACCTCCTTGGGCGCACCTCCGATAGCGAAACACAGCTTACTGCATAATGTCAACTTCTGGCTCAAGTCGGTCTGCGGGAAGAAAGGTGACAAGGGAAAAAATACTGAGTAAGATGATGGTGTCCTTGTAGGTCAGGATTCTAATGAGCACATTAACTTTTCTGCACTGCAAGCGTTCTTGTGACAACTCACATTCCAGGTGCGAGTGGGGTATGTGAGAAATAAAAGACGACCAACTCTGAAAAAAGCACAATAACTGCTTACTGTTATAAAATATTTATATCTAATGTAATAAACTTAAAATATGGTGACTGCCTCCAAAATGGAAAGCATTTATGGAAACAAATTGTTTGCAAGTCACATATTCATGGCGTGTTATCATAGTTCAAGGCTACGGCCATTAAATGTAAAAGAATAATATATTTAGATGATAATTGGTATGTATTATTCACATATTTCATCAAACTCGTTTCTGGAAAAAGAAGTCAGTGATATAAATAAAGACTGCGTCATTTTTTTGTGAATAAGCGTTGATGATTCGGTCTTAACATGATAAACTGTACGTTTTTATTACACAATCAACAATGAACAACATGTGTGAGCAGATCTTAACCTGAAACCCTTAAAATTCTAACCATCTAAACTACCTTTCCTTTTTTTGATTTTAGTTTTGTTCCATGAATATGTTTAATATTTTTTCCTAATATGGCAAAGACCAGTAACTTCCTGCTCACACGAACGGTAAAAACCTCTCCCCAGACACATCATTAGGGAAGTAGGTGTGTCGCTTTGGAATTAATTAAGTCATGAGAGCAGACTTGTGACTCACAGATAGTGAATACTGGAGTCATTCATAATCTAAATTCTGTCACATTCTACCTCGGGTGCTCAAAATAGCATTCTGTCTCCATCACCTTGTCATTCAGTGATTCAGTGGAATTACTCAAGTACCGACATCATGTGTTGGCTATGGTGTACAGTGGACGGAAGGTGTATTCACTGTGAGGCCTCTGTTTTCTCATAAATTCCACTCCTTTATAAATATGCAAATTGTCTCTAAGTGTGTGTGTGTGTGTGTGTGTGTGTGTGTGTGTGTGTGTGTGATCAGAAGGAGACCCCCGGCTGTTTGGATTGTGGTCTATCTGTGCAGACACTGAGGCTGATGGAGGAGCCTGAGAAACCCACCAAGTCATCCACAGCTCAGTTTCCTCTCTGCTAAAACCATCAGGCACATGACTGTGTGTGTGTCTGTCTGTGTGTCTTTGTGTGTGTGTGTGTGTCTGTCTGTGTGTCTTTGTGTGTGTGTGTGTGTGTGTCTGTCTGTGTGTCTTTGAGTGTGTGTAGAAAGAAGGGCAAGCTTTCATCTTCACACATGAATAAGACAAGACACCACAGTCTCAGGAGCCCAATATTTACGACTGTCTCCGAGGCTGTGCACACAAATCAACCATTGGCTGTTCCCCGCTTCTGTGTACAATCTTTGGTGTCAGGCACACAGACACACACACACACACATACGCACACACACACACAGAAAACAGTGTCACTCCACATCCAGTGGCCCGCAGCTGCTCCCCTCTGAGCTTTATGAAAGAAGGAAATCACCAAAGTAACCACAGCCACGACCGGCATACTGTTATTATCCTGCTCACGTTTTCTCTTCCTCTTTTTTTGTGCCCCATCAAAACACGGAGGGGTTCGAGAACGACAATTACCAGGAGGGAGGTGTGTAATTATTCAATCTCAAGACAAGCGGGTCAGAGGTAAGTAAAGGCTGTGCGGCGGTTCCGACTTCAAAACTCTCTCTTCTCCCACTCTCACTGCAATTACAGCTAATTGGAGAGAAAAAAAATCAAAGTCTCTGGCGTCTGGAGAATGCTGCTTAACTGATGATGTGCAAAAATACTCTGTGCACTGCTCCGTCTCTCTCTCTTTCACTCTAAACACTTATTCTTTCCCTCCAAACTCTTACTGTCAAGCTTGCATTACTGAGTTCTTATCATCAAAGAGGATAAACAGGATATCCCGTCCACTGTTGTCTGGACGCACCAACAAAACCTCATGCACACATGCTTATAGAAACACTCAAAGTGAAGGGAGCATCTGCGGAGCTCGGACCATCAACAAGCAAGGGAGCAAGGGGACAAGGACAGATAAGACTAATCTCTGAAGTTAATGAATCTTTAACTGCTCGGGGGAAAACAATTTAAAATGCCTGAACTGCGCCGCAACTTAAATCAGGATTGAGGATAATTCTACTACAAAGAAAGAAGGAGGGGATAAAAAAAGCTCCTGAGCCAGCTTAGTTATATTCTGCAAATAAAATGCACACACTCAGTATGTTGCATGCCAAAGTTAAGCTGGTCAAATGGATCCATAAAGCAGTTTAAAATGTTGATTTGGTTTTCAAGGTCGTAACACACATTGTGGACACGGGAGTGAAAGCCGCTGGTTTTGTCCCATTACTTCAGATTAGGGATTACGAGTACGAGAGGTGAAATATGTCAGCGATGGCATCAGGCCGCTAAAATGTCAACAGAAGCCCGGGGACACTGGCTTATCTGAAATGGACATAATTTGTAACAATTCATTTATTATTCTCTTAAAAATGTGTAGATGCATGGATTTTTTCTAAAATCTATGTTTTTGATGGATTGGGAGGCTCTTCATACGCTTGAGCTGTGAGAGTTTACCCATTACTGAATAAGGATCCATCATTCTGCCTCATTCACAAAGAGAGGAACATCTTTCATGTATCATGTTCGCCTCAGGCATCCTTATTAGATATGTATCATACATAAAACCTCGAAATTCTTTTCTTGTCCTAGTCCTTCAGATAAATTATTCAATGCCATTCAAACATCTTTACTAGAATAAACTATAATATGTATATTTTTTGTTCTCATTAAACCTGTCATCATTTTTTAAAGAAACATCCATCCAGTGCTCCAGATAGAAAGACTCCGGCCAAGGCTGGATTCAAACCGGCAACTGTCTTGCTGTAAGGCGACAATGCCAACCATCTTACAGAACCATGATTTTCATTATTAGAATATTGTCTCAAACGAATGAATGAAAAAACATCAGATATGCAGTATTTATGTTTATTTAATGTATTATTTAGAGAAAGTTAAACATAGATCTGCCACCATATTTGCATGCACATCATCCACCTCACCTAAGAAGAGTCACAGTAACACACACACACACACACAAAACACTGCGTATTATTAGAGGTTTGGCAGAGACGAGACAGTGGCAGAACTGGTTAGATCATGTGTGGCATTGCCATGGGCACCCGTGAGCCATTGTATCAAAAACAGAAAATGAGTGAGTAACAGCCGTGGCATGGAATTACAAGAAGCACTGTCTGCATCAGGCGGTGTTCTGCCTCCCTAATGGGACAGCACGCCATTTGCCTTGTTTTAACAGTGTGTGCATGTGAGCAGCATCGGTACAGACACTCTCACACTTGAGGAATGCTGCTTTACAGACTTATCACACACTAATGGCATCATGCATTCAGCTAAATGACATAATAGAGGACAAAAAAAACTGACACGCAAGTCACCTCGCTCTGCTTGTGTTTGCAAAATTGAGTATTATTCCTTTCTACTGTCTCGCTTCCTGTCGTGCCCTTGATTATAACTGTCTCGTCACCAAAGTCCGTGGATATCACAGGGATAAAGACAAAAGACAGCAATCACCACCAGGCAGGTCATCCCATCAGTGGGGAGAACCTCTCTCATATGAAAACAATCAACTTCCAGCCATTGAATCCACAATCTGGGGGATTAGAGTTCACAGGAAAACAATGCAGCTGATTACTCACAACCAGATAAGCAACTATAGAGATCACACTTTCCATCTTTTTTCTTCTTCTCTCTCCACATCCAATCATGTCAAGTCGCTCACAGACAAACTTAACTGTAGATGCATGAAATTCTCCTACTACACAGCCAAGGGTAACAGGCATGTGAGGTGAAAGAGTAACAAAACGTGAGATGACAGCCTGTAGAGTAAAAGAAAAGCAGCATCCAAACAGGTGATCTTACCTGCTGAGGTGTTTTGGGGAACAGCGGCTCAGTGGGCTTGATGAGCTTCCCTACAGAGCCCTGCACTCCCCTCTCCCCTTTGGTCATGGCTGAGAGACTGTGCGTGAGGCGGCAGCCGTACTTCTGAGGCTGCGTGTGCGACGATGTGCTGAAGTGTGTGTGACTGTGACTCCTCGTGTGAGCAACGGAGCGAGGAGCCTGCCACTGGGTGGTGTAGGTCGGAGGCTGGAACTGGATGTGGCTCTGACTGCGGGTGTGCTGGGTGTGAGTGACGGCTCCGTGGGCTGGGAGCTCCTCCTGCTCCTCTGTGACAACGGTGCCGCTTACTGCCGCCATTCACATGCTGTTGTGCTCTGGAATGAGGCCACAAGGGAAGGGCAAAGTCAGACACACACATATGCAAAGGAGACACACACATATGTAAAGGAGACACACACACATGCACTCAATAACAAGCATGTGCTGCAACACACAAGCACAAGAATGCAGGCGCATAAAAACACACACATGTATGAGCACAGACAAAGACCTGCTCTTTAGAAAAAACATGAATGTATAAGAGCACAGATGAATACAGATGCAGAGGAATGCACCAAGAAATCACACACACACACACACACACAAAAACACACACAAACATACACACACACAAACACACCCACAGACACACACACACAGTTGTGTCTCCATGACTTTAGAGGACATTACCTTGACTTACATCGAGTCCCAGGGAGACTTACTCTAACCTTAACTAGAGTTCCTACTTGTCTAACCTTAACATTAACCTTAACCTAACTTTACCCTTAACCTAAACCTAAACTAAACCTAAAGCTAATCTTAAACTTACCCCATACCTAAACCTAACCTCAACCTTAATCTTTAACTAAACGTGACCTTAAACTAAACCTTAAACTAACCCTAACCTGACCTTAACCGGAACCTAACCTTAAGCTTGACCTGAACCTAAAGTTGACCCTAACCTTAATCTTACCCCAAACCTAAACTGACCTTAACCTAAACCTAATCCAAACCTTAATTTTACGTAAGCGTGACTTTAACGTAAAGATTAACCTAACCCTAATCTGACCTAAACCGGTACCTAACCTTATCACATACCTTAACCTAAACCTAACATTAACTTAACCCAACCCAAACCCTGGGGGACTTGCAGAACAACACAATTACTACCCTTGCAAACACACACACACGCACACGCACACACGCACACACACACACGAACACACAGTACCAGTCAGTGTACAAGTCATCCAGGTTGTTACCATCACTTGCTGCATTTGACGCGCTTGCACATCTGCTTTTAGAACTAAGCGAACAGGCACGCGCAGAACACGTCGCTGTCCCGTGCAGGACTGTGATGCTGTCTGCTCACATCTTACTATCACTGTTAGTGCATCCATCAAGCAGGCGCTCCTCTGCGCACCGATAACCCACACAAAACACACCAACTGGAAGAAGACACACATCTTACCCCGTGTTGGTGGAGAAGCAGCCGGAGCTGTGGGTCAGTCAGTGAGCCAGGTGCTGGTCTAAGTCAGAGAGAAGAGCAGGATGAGACAGAGACTGCGGAGGATGGAGATGGTCTGCGCGCCTCCACTCTCTCTGAGGTTCGGGTCTGCAGTGACGGAGCTGCGCCCTGCAGCGGCCGTGACGGTAAATACTGTGGGACACCAGTGTGTGTGTGTGTGTGTGTGTGTGTGTGTGTGTGTGTGTGTGTGTGCGTGTGTGTGTGTTCTTGGACTTAATTCCATTTACACAGTCAGATTGTAGGGATTTATTTTCCTTAAAGCCACAACATTTTAATCCCAATGACTTAGATCATTAAATATTTGATTTGAGATAGACATGATTTATGGTAAGGTTTAGGTTTAGTTTAAGGTTAGGTTTAGGATAATGTTAGGTTTAGGTTTAGCTTAGCTTTAGGTTAGGTTAAGGTTATGTTTAGATGAAGGTCAGGATAAGGTTAGGTTTAGATTAGGTTGAGGTTAAGGTTGAGGTTTAGGTTAGGTTTAGCTTATGGTTAGGTTTAGGTTCAGGTTGGTTAAAATTAGGTTAAGGTTAGGTTTAGGTTATGTAAATAGTAAATATGGTTAAGGTTAGAGTAAGTCACATGGCTGTGTGTGTGTGCATGTGTGTGTGTTGGCTGTAAACACACTGTATAAGGCTGTGCAATAAAACATTTCTTTTTGTTATATTTCCTTGAGGCTAACTTAGTGGTTTAGTGTCAGTGACACAGTGTCAGTGACACAGCGACACAACAGTGAGTCGTATGTGCCGATGCATCTTACACCTTGATTGAGAAAACCCCATAACATGTTTCCATCAATACACAAGTATCTAACACACCTATAATCAACGGGAATGTCATTCTCATGCAGTGATGTGGTGGAGGAATGTTTCAATTACAGTTTGGTTCGGTCAATAAATCTGTGGAACGAGGAACTGGAAAGGTGTGTTGCTGTGACAGGAATTCAACAAAGGGACGCTCAAGCATCCATCATGTTTCACATACATATTTTCCACACTGTCTCACCACCATCACCATCATTATAATATAACCATTACCATCATTATAGTGTGTACCAAGATGGCATAAGGTACGTAAGGCGTCAATGCTTAAAGCAGTACAGGACAAAGTGTTCAGACTTGTATTTCCCATAATGGGCTTATTAAGTCTCATGATGCCATTTCCAATAATGCAGATTTGGTCACAACAACATTTAAAATGGTTTACAAATATCAATTTTTATTATTTTACCAACTGAGCAGGTAGTTTGCAAGCTTGTTGGCTGAAATATCCTGTTAGTAAAATGCTCAGAGGGGGAAACAACACAGCACAGAGACACTGCTATGAGGAGGTTTCCTCACCAGTTCACCAGCCCTCCCTGCAGGTCTACTCCCTGTGAAACCAAACCTGTAGAACCAAATACTTTGTTCATAGTTGTGGATTAATTTCACTGTGCCACCTCCCAATCTGAACACTCTGTTGTGTCAGACTGAAGCACAGTCATCGTGATGAGTAAACAGAATTTCGGTTTAGTTTCGACTTTGTCTGGCAGGATTAAGATGTCAGTTTGATTTCCACTGTGGGTATATTTTGCTGTTGGATCTACCTTGATGTAATATGCAATGTGTACAATGCACTCACAGTTGTTTTCATGTTACGTGAGCAATTTACATCTCCACTTAATGCTGTGTTACTTTTGTGCAATCTACGATGTACAGTGCACTCTGTTTTCTCATGTGCAACATATTTAGATTTACGGGTGAACTTATTATTTTTTAATTTATTTTAATTATCTCTCCGTCTGCTTTTGAGCCAGATGGAAAAACATGTTGTTCAGATGTGATGGTGTATAATTCTTGAATAAACAAAACTTTCATACTCTTGATACGATTAAACAAAAGGATGCTTTATAATAAATTATTCTTAGGCTGGACTCAATTAAATCTACTAAAGTATGTTTTTTCTATGCATTTTTCAGGTTTGGGTCCCACACACACACATGCTATTTTTATAGAGCCCTTTCCTTTAAGTCTATATGACTTGTGGCATATTGAGTGCCCTTTGTTTTTCCCCACAAAGCCCCTCATAAGCAGTCCTTTTATCGCAGGATGATTATTCTCCACAGTAAGCCTCTCCTCAGAGTATGACAACAAACATGTCATGGAGACCTCGGCTCCTGAACCCTGCACCTCTCCAATGAATTCCAAGCACGCACACCAAAAAAACTACATTACTGACAAAGCAAAAGGCACCAAGACATGAGAAGTCAGGCATATGACCTGCATTAGAATGGGTATGTTTCTGATAATGCGTGAAGAGGAATGTGCAAAATGAAAGGTTGGCTGCTGCGCGAGTAAAAGGGTCATTCTGAAAGGAAATGTGGGAGTTAAAGGGAAAGTAATTCCCTGCATACTTAGCCTTATTAAATATGTAGCACAAAGGAAATGTGCTCTCTTTTACTCTTTAGCCAGACCCCCTCTGGCTGTCAACGGAGTGATGCTCACAGCCTGCACGTTCAGGTTAAAACATCCTAAAATGTGCAGCACGGCCTCATGAGAGGGTAAATCTTCAAAAGGGGATTATGATGTTTCTGCTGCTGAGTTCCTTCCCCTGACCTTGACCATTCTGAGGCTGTCATCTCAAATGCACACACACTCACATCCCTCCGTCCCTCCCTCCCATTGCTTTAAATATTGAAGATGGATAATGGCGTTCGCCTTCTTCGCAAAGGCCGGGCGGAAAAGCTTGGACACAGAGACGCAAGCACACACACTTGTGTAAAAGGACACGCGTGTTCTCACACACGCCAAGAAAAACAAGATTCAAGACTCACAAGGAAACAAAAGAGCAAGGATCAACTCTTTTTCACCCCATCTGAATTGCATATTTTTTCTTCACCCCTCTTCAACTCAGAAGCCACTGACTTCTACAACCTAATGGCCTCTGTTAAACTCAGTGATCAGTGTAGTTCCACCTCATTCCATCAGATAAATGCTTTTCATATTCAGCAGGATGGGAAAAAACACAGTGAAGACAACACTCCTCCGAATCTGACTTCTTTGACATCAGCAGCCCCTCCTCAATCTCAGCCCCCATTAAATCAGTACTGACAGCACAGATGTTGCATTACAACATGAAACAAGGTTCAGCTTGGTGTTAATGCCATAATCACCATACCAGCGGTCTGCACACAACGCCTGGGCAGCATTAATATGAATTCATAAATAAATCAGAAAAACGCACAGAGGTTTGAGGAAGATTTTTACTGTACAGTGATGTGTGATGCAGTCAAATGAAAGAATACAAATTATACATTTTGAATTGAATATCGTCCCACGAAAAAACGGCAAATTGGCCCCCCCAAAAAATCAAATAAGTGATGGACCTTAACAATCAGGCCAAAATAAATAACAAGCTGTTATATATATTTTTTCTGTTTATCATATAATATATGGGGGAAAAGAAGTATAATATGGTCAATAAATATTTTTGTAAACCTACGAGATAAAAACTGGAACATCAGCTGCTTGTTTTTACTGTAGATAGTGCAGAAAAATGGTTATCACAGTTTAGGAAGACTTTGGAGAGTTGGTTGTTGGAGCTGGTTGTTGGTGGTGTGTGATTATGGGGGATGGGTGAATGCAGGGTTACGTGTGGTAAACCGACAGATGGACATACATGGTCGACCATCTGCGCAGGACGACAGATATGGTTTTGCGTTGATGGTTTTTCTGCAATTATTGAAGCTCCACTGGCAGATAAACACAAGACAGAGTATTGACAACAGCACCTCGGCAGAACCTTTGTAAGTAACAGACAATGTTTCCATTAGATATTCCCACACAGAGACTGCAGAGGGATATAACAATCATCAAATGCAGCAAATTGCTGTATATTAAGGTTTGAAGTTACAGAGGGCATTGAGGATGCTGTCGCGGTGGTGGGGATGTGTCAGTGAGGAGGAAAAGTGACGTGCTGTGTGAATTACGGGGCCCTGTTGGTCAGGAGTGTCCGAATGGCGCCTGTGTGTTCAGGGGTCTCTGGACAATGACAGCGTTGGCCAAGTCTGCCTCTTCCAGGCTCAGCTCTTTGTCGCTGAGCTCTCGGAAAGGAAGCGATGTGGTCAGGATGAAAGGTGGACAGCTCCTCTGGCAGCGCGATACGAAATCTTGAACGTCGGTGATCCTGGAAAATAAACAGAATTATATAAAAAGACAGAATATTCCCTCCTGAACACCTGCCAGATACTATAAAGCACTATACTAGTATCATCATCTATTATTTATCACGACTCAGCATGCACAAGCGATCCTATGGCGGCGCATGTCTTCAGACCGAGGCTAGCTGGAGGTTGCAGGGGTTCAGTCCTCTCTATCCTTTATCTGCTAACCCTGTTATATAAAAGCTGCATCAGAGTTACGCAATCTCTCTCTCTCTGGGGATTTTATAGATCCACTCCGTTGCTACATCTCAGATTATGTTTTCTGCAGCCCCATGCACTGTGGCAGGGGGATAGAACATGCACCGTGCCTTCAAACTCCAGCAGACTAGAACAAAGCATTACGTAATCCTCCGACAAACCCCCCTCGCCACTTCTCGAGCTGGAACAAACAAAAATCTTTTGTCATTCCTTGAGCTACTTCTATCCTGCAATGCATGAGATTACGGGATTTGCAGACAGCACAGCAGGAGTAGAGAGAATCAAATTTTTTTCCCCTTACATGGGACATTAACACTGTTTTTTTTTATATGTAGATGTTATTTGATGTTGTCGAGCTCACAGACTGAGATGTGCAGAAACGTGTTTTGGCCTTGACACCGTGATACTTACCGATGCGATAGGTTAAACCTTTGGACCAATCTCCTACCGTCAGCCAACCAGATTTGCAGGGAGGTGACGGGCAGGGCGTGGTCTAGTGTTACCATGGGAATAGGAGGAGATTCTCCATCCTCATGCACAGACGGTGACCTGGCCACAACTCTGGGTGCAACACTGGGAAGAGGCAGGAATAAATAACAGATTAAGAACCAATTGGGAGGACAGTATTTATAGCCTGTGCTGTATGTGTTTTTCTAAATTTGATAACAGCTATGTGTGGGCAGAGAAAATCTTGTACAAAAATATTTTTGGCCTCTCTGGAAAATTTAGTATTCAGAAAGTGATGCTCTGAAAATGCTGGGGCTCTCGGTTCATTAGTGTGACTGTCGGCCTGGTCAGATTGGCAGGTTTTTTGATACATGGATTCAGAGGGACACCTAGTGGTACAAAGCAGTATCGCATCTTGAAACATAGACACTCCTAGTGCTGTATATAATAATGGCAACACACAGGTACATTATTACTCGTGGAATTGGTTCCCAAACTAGGGGTCAGGACCCCCTGGCGACTGTGAGATACAGAAGGAAGGTTTCTGGCACAGTTATTTTGGGGGTCAGGAGCTGAAAAGTTTAGGAACCTCTGACCTATGAATATATGTTTATATGTGAAATGATTATTTGTACAAAAGGAAAATTATTAAAAAACACGTGTCATTCTCTAAAATTAAGTGGTTTACTTGGTTTATCGCTGCAACAATCTCCTACCTGCCAAGTCGGTATCCTCGGCCGCTGAAAGGGTGAAAGGCCTTTTTCTTGGGAACATAATTTTCCTCTGTCAGGTCCTCCACATTGATCTCCAGCTCCTGCTCTTCTGCTCTGCTCTCCCACTCTGCAGGAAGCTCTCTGGGAAAAAGATGATCAGGCATGGAGTCTTGTCAGAACGATCAATATGACAAATGAGCTCTAATGAGCATTATGCTTTATTTGTCTTATGGCGCCTGGTTGTGGAGCTAATTTTCCCTTTTGCGGACTCGCAGGTTTGATTGAAAGGTCAAACCAAAGAATCATAACAAGGGCACACGTCATGCTACATATGAGATAAATGCAGAGTTCAGCTCTCGGATATATACACTGTGAAGACAGCAAATACACTTTCATGTAATGTGAAGCTGTGGTCAGTCTAAACACACATCATACACGGTGTAATTAAATTGTTGGTATTTGCTTCTTTAATTTACTTTCTTGTTAGACTGTAAACCAGTAGGTCAGTCTGGTACCGCTTACTGTAGCTTGCAATGGATAAAAGCCAACGGTAACATCTGAAGTAATAGGAAACGAGTGTAATAATGACATTGCATGATTATCAACAGCTAGAAAACAGGTGCTGTAACACAGGCCACTTGTACATTGTGATGTTCAATTTAAGTGCTTTTCAAAACTGAGTTATCAAAGCCCCAGTTTTCAGCATGTGTGAGGTAATTACTGTTTCCCTGGAAATAATCAACAACCCAATCAGACATCATGATATTGCTGTTCTTTGTGCTTTTGAGCGGCTGAATAATATGCAGCATGCTTTAATCTTTAATATTCATAAGGAATTCTGGCAAGGCCTAAATTAACTCACCCCCTCTTGATTGCATCCAGGAAGTCTTGGTTCTCTGGTACGGAGTAGCTGCGAAACTCCTCATCATTTACAGTGAAGCCGTCTTTCCACAGCCTCACCACCATCTCCACCTGGACAGAAAGGCCACACACGAGCTCTGATCAGCCTGAAACACAGCAACCTCAGTGGGTAGTAAACTGGCTGAGACTGTGTGAATTCAGAACTCTATGACTGTATCTATGCAAAGTGAATAACTCAAGAGAAAGCTGTCAACACACTCAAAACACAGCCAGTGGACATGATGGAGTTTTCCATTGCATGCACAGCTGCATGAGGTCAAATTGCAGATATGGCTCTGAGGATTTAGTCATTCAGTCCTGACCTTTGATGACCCAGATGCATCGTAACAGATCTTCTCCACCTCATCGAGAAGGTCTTCGACTGAGAAACTACGCCTCATTGGAGCCTCCTCTGCATTTTCTTCACTGACAGCCCTTCGGGAAATGCACATGTATGTAATTAGGTCATTAAACGTCTTATTGAGTTGAGCCTGCGGATGCAAGGTTTATTTCATTAAGTCTGAAATGTTTGGCTACTGCTTTTGTCAGAGGAAAAGTTAATTCATGGGCACTTTAAGGAAAAGTATTTTATTTAAGTTGCCAATAATAAAATACACAGTGGAATAATGCTATATGTAACTGCTCACAGTCAGATTCACCACAGCTCTTCTCTGTCATCAGTGCCCAACCACTGAAGCCCTAAGGCATTGCATTTCTTTCTTTGTCTGGCAAATATTGTAACACTGTATTTTCTGCTTTCTCCACTGTACATCTTGTACACAAAAACCCCTCCACTCATCCACACACACTTGCAACAATAATTTTAATCACATTTGCACTTTCATTGTTGATGTGGTTATGTCTGGTTCCCCCCTCTTGTTTTGTGGTGTGTCTTTTTGTAGGTCATCAAACTGTTTTGCATTATAAGTGATTAAGAAGTAATAGTAACATTAATAATTGTAATGAACTCATTGTTTTTTATGATGATGTGGTTAAGTTTGGTTCCCCCTCTTGTTTTGTGGTGTGTCGGTGTTAGTCACCAAACTGCTTTGTATTATTATAAGTGCTTAATTAATGTGTTATTGTTAAAAAAAAACTTATTTTCATCATCATTATTGTTAATATATGTGATTAACCCCCCCCCCCCCCCCCCCCCTTGTGTTGTGCTGTATTTGTGCTGGTCCTTGCATTATAAGTAATTTAATAACAATAGTAATATGCAATGGACTTGATACTTACCAGTTGTCATCTTTCTCACCCCCCACAGGATCAATCTCTTTCATGACGTCCTGTGTTTCTCATCTAAACACATAAAGACGCATTGGGACAAACGTATTAAACAGTGACAGCACAGGTCATGATGGAGTCAGCTAAAGCTAAAGCTTCTTGGTGTGTTGTTGTTGACCTTTATTAGCTTGACGGGTAAAGACGTAAATTGAACTACTGACATTCAGTGTGTTGAGTTTGTTGAGGATGGCCTAAACGTGTTGAGCATTTGATCCATAAACAAACCCATCATTTATTTATGGTTCATTATGTAAGGGGGCGTCACGGAGCCGCGGACGCGCATGGAGACACATGTTGGCTGTGCACAACACGACGAGGATTAATACACACACAGACACACAATGGCTGCTCGTTCACACGCGCGGATTGAGGTTAAGGTCAGACGGTGATTTACCAGTCAGTGTATGGTCGGTTGATCCAGAGGTACACATCTGCTGCGTCTCTTCTTCTTCTTCTGCTGAGCAATAATGTGTGACGCAACGCTGCCGTAAGTCCACAGCGACTGTCGTAACACCACACACAGTTTACAGTCTATGCACACAACACACTGCTGGCTCAGCACATCTTCAGTTCACTTCACTTCACTTTAGATTCATTCAATTCAAATGTATTCGATTCAATTCACTTCAAATCAAATTAATTCAAATTCAATTTAGATCAATTCAAATTAATTCAATTCAATTCAATTCACTATCTATCTATCTATCTATCTATCTATCTATCTATCTATCTATCTATCTATCTATCTATCTATCTATCTATTTTTTAAGCAATTGTGATAATTGTGTGTAATTCATTTGAAATTTTTAGTTGGATATAAAATGTATTTCTTTAGAAGATTAGAATTAGGCTAGGAAACCATAAGGATTAACTGTTAGTTGTTTGTTTTTGCTTTAAATAATTTCGATCACTTTATGTATGTGAACATAGCGCTGTACGTTTTCCAAGAAAATAAACAAAGTTTTGATAATGTTTTCCATCAAATAAAACGTTGACAAAAAAAAGAAATGTATATTAAGCACAGTTGCATCTTCCTAATTTTGTTTTTACATTGTAGGACAGCTATTCACACTCTCCTCTGTTATTGCCACACCTGCAGTAGAGACAAAACAGCTGGTTTAATGAAACAGTGTGAATCCACCCTGATGATTCATACATTTATTATTTCACATTTCTCCAGTGTGGGAACCAAAGGACACAGCGCACACAGTGCAGAGCAATACTGATGATAACTTACACTCGAGTTGCATTGAGTTCCAATATTCAATGTGTGTCCAGTTTATGAGACTGAATTGAACTGTGTTGTGAACTTTTTGCAGTAAATGAAATGCAATCCTGTTTGTTTCCTGCCAGCTTCAAACCAGAGATCTCCTTGATTGATTTCTTAGCTTCCTCTCCTCTCAAATAAAACATTAAAAACTTTGAATCAAAGGAACATGTAGTTCCTCGAAGGGTACACTGTGTACTCAACATTCCAAACACTGCAGATTTTCTTTTACCCAAAATTGTTTCCTTCAATATTAATTTATATGTGCCTCAGGAGAAGTTATTTAAGTGACTTTATTGAACTTTAAGGATGTGTGAGTGTTTGATTATGTAAATATACCAAACTATTGACTGCAACTTATAAAACATAAACACATGTGTTGACTGGAGTGATCTGTGTGATGCATGTATAGTATCCTCATGATAACTGGGCCACTAGTTCATGGTGGGAATCGACCAGTCAGCAAAAAATAATGCACCTGCCTGACAGTCCCACATCCACAGAGGGGGGAGGCAGAGAGAGAGAGAGGGAGGCAGAGAGAGAGAGAGAGAAGCAGGGAGAGAGAGAGAGAGAGAGAGAGAGAAGCAGGGAGAGAGAGAGAGAGAGAAGCAGGGAGAGAGAGAGAGGAGTAGAGAGAGAGGTGTAGAGAGAGAGAGAGAGAAATGGCGCCTCTATGCTGCGCTCACTGAGCCAGTGTTTGGAGCCGGTCAGGAGAACCAGTAAGGGCAAGACAAAAGAAAACTAAAAACATGGTGAACACAAGGAAGAGCTCTCGGCCGGGCTGCGGCCCCTTCATCTCCTCCAGGACCCGGTCGTCTTCGAGAACCGAGCGGAACTCTGAGGAACATGTAAGCCGGCGTCTTCTTTTCTGTGCCGGCTGAGCTAGCTGCCTGCCCGGCTCTCTCGCTAGTTGGCTAGGTAGCGGTAGCCGTGGCCTCAAGGTGCTCCGCTCAAAACGCGTCGCTCCCGCACAAACGCGGGCACCGTCGAGCCTGACACCCGCACGGCCACGAAGGTACACAACGTAGGCAGTGCACGCGGCGGGTCGTGCGTGTGCCCCCCGCAGCGAACGCGTCGCACAGCTGTCAAATCACGAGCTAGCGCATTTCACTCCCGGCTAGCATCAACTTCAGTTCCCTTTGTGTTTGGCAATTTCCCCCGGCTCACTTGTTTCACTGCTGCCTCCACAAACTAGCGCCGCAATTCAAAGACAACCGGGAATTGGACACGGGGCCATCAGCCGTGGGCCAGGTCACCATTCTGGAAGTGTCTGCTCATTTATATTTCTCAAATGTGTAGAGATAAAGCGACACTTGAGCTAGCGCTTGTTGGCTGGAGCTAGCCTGCTAGCTTACAGTGGGGGAAGGGAGTCCCCAGTTCACAACAGTTGGCTGGCTCCAGTCCCGTATTTAGCAAGTCTGAACTTGGTGAACTTTCTGTTGTGTGTACCCCAAATACCCCCACAGTCAGTTTCTACCAGACTTGCTTTTTAAAGCGTTGATATGTCATTAAACGGAGGGATATTTTACTACTATAAGACACGCATACTCAGATTATAGCTTCAGTTTCTCCCCTGGTCGTCTGACCTACAAGCTGTCTGACAGTCTTTGTCTCAAAATGTAAACACAGAGATTGTGCAAGGCGACAGACTCCGCGTCAACGAGCAGTTTACGGTTATTATTGCACTTAGCACGAGCGATCAACATAACTCATCCATCTGACCATTTATTGAGCCATTAGCACATGTCTTAAGTCTCACTGGGTGATTTGGCGAGGACTTACACTTTTTCTAAATTTTGGCTGAAGAAATTCGAGTCAGTCCTGGTTTATGTCCAGTTTATGCCAGGCTGACTGATGACACATGGAAATGAAATGATCTGATTAAAAGGCTCTAGATTGATAGCCCTTACACATTCACAATTTATCAAGTTCCCAAGAATTTGTTTTTGCTAGACCTCAAACACCTGTGGTTTAAAACGGCCATAGCTGTGTGACATTCTTTTGATGATTGACTGATTACGAGATGCAACTGTCAGGCCACCTCTGCTCATTCCTTCCCTGTTTATGCATCTTGCACTTTTCAGTCTGTCTGCGTCGATCCAGCCAGTCAGACAAACCCCTCTGCAGGCATTGCAGACAGTTGCCTATGACGACAGTGAGATATGCTCACATATCAGCAGGGAAGTTGAGCTGTGAAGGGCGTGAGCATCAAGGGCATATGTCTGCTTGGTGCTGTGTTGTGATAGTAAGAATACATTGAGGAGTTGGGACAAAGGTGCCATGTCTCTCACAAGACTTCTTGTTTTGCAATTTGTAGTTTTGTCTTTTCCTTTGTGGATTATTATGGATTAGATATTTACTTGATCAGTTGGGTCGTACCTGCATTTTCGTCACCTAACATTCTGATTTATATTCTGATTGACAGGCTGGATTTTGCTTTGCAAATTTGCATAAAAAAGATGTCACGGTCTATTTTTCCGTCACTCGCTTATTCTGGTTGACTGACAGATTGGCTTTCTACATCTTTTAATGTTGGTGTGGTGTTTGTTGTGCAGAAGGAGCCCAGTAGTGATGTGAGCAGTCCCAGTAGCCCCCGGCTGGCTCCCCCTTCCAAGCGGACGAGGAGGCAGACGGCCTCTGAGCCCAGCTCCAGTGATACCTCCCCATCCCCTCAAACCAAGGGCCAGAGGGTCAGCTGGGACATCCCTACCTACCGCACTAGGTAAGTCGCTGGCATTTAAATCATTCATCATAAGTGTTTGTGAATGATCTATGAAATCAGAGCATATCATGGTTGTCCTTGTCAGAAATAAAAAACAATTTAGTACAGAGTTGTATGAAGGTAATTTAGTTTATTAATGTATCTGTATAAAGTAACAGTGAGAGTATTCTATATGGTTATTTAGTTAAACAACATGCAATCAGTGGAGCAGTGACCAACTTAAACATGGATTCTCAAACGGTTTTATGTGTGATTGATTGGAATCTTCAGATGTCCATACATATTTTCACTTTGTTTTGTTTTTTTCCCAGGCTGTCCTCTCGCATAATGCAGAATGGGCATGGTAATTCAGTTCTTTTCAATTTGTTCCTTTTTTAAGTTGTATACTGAACATATGCAATTAGGAAGTAAATAATCCAAAGTTTTGGCCTTTAATATAATTTTTGTCAATGCTTCAGCCCATGTGAGTCACCGGAATGATGAGAGCGGAGGTGGAGATCACTCTCGTATGAATGGCCATGTGGAGCTGAAGAGGAGCTGCCGGGTGAAGAAAAGTCAATTTGAACACCTCAATCAGAGCCTGCTGTTTGATCAGCTGGTTAACAGGTATTATGCACTCAGACTGCTGACACATGTTCTACAGTTGTTCTTTAAAGGTGACTTCAGTTTGTCATATCCTTTGTTGTTCTGTGTGTGTGTTTGTGTAGCACTGCTGAGGCTGTCCTTCAGGAGATGGACAACATCAGCAGCATCAGGCAGAACCGTGAGGTGGAGCGACTTCGCATGTGGACTGGAGACACTGTGGAGGTGAGTGTGGCCGTGCTGCAACATTAAAAAAAGCACAGCTAGAAAAGCACATTGCTGCTGCATTATGATCCAGTTTGAACATGAGTGATATTAAGACATGTCTTCTTTCAGGAAAACATGGACATGTATTCCCGGGTGAAGCGCAGGAAATCCATGCGCAGGAGCACTTTCAGCATGCCAGCACACCACAAAGTCCTGAGCAAAACAGAGCAGGAGGAGGAAGAAGGGACGGAAGGTCAGCATCCTAATGTTTCACTCATGATTCAGTGAAGGGAAGCATAGATCATGAAATCTTTATGATGTATCTCCTCCTTAAATCCAATATTATCCATTGGATAATCTCAGCAAGCTTATATTGGTAGTATTTTCATTTGGACTTTGAAAACCATATTTTTGAATTTCAGAATCTCACGAGGAAGAGGAGGAAGATGCGGAGGATGATGATGAAGACGATGAAGGGGATGAAGCAGAAGAGGCAGGAGAGGAAAATGACAGACCGTACAACCTCAGGCAGCGAAAGACAGTGCAGAGATACGAGGCACCACCTATTGGTAATTAGTATTTTTTTTGGACAAACTGTGTACTGTATAGTTAATGTAATTATGTTCACTTAATTTGATATCACTTAAGTCTAGATCCGTGACAATCAATTGTTTTGTCTTTGCTTTTCTCAGAGCCTGTGAACAGAAAACAGAGCAACCCCTCACTTTTTGACACCCACAGATCCCCAGCAAGAAGAAGCCATATAAGGTTGGTAGAAATGTAATATGTGAAAAATCCCTGTCAGATCTGATGCCGCATTTATAACAATGTGTTAGTTATTAGATGCTTTTTCAGTACCGTGACTAATCAAGTCTGTGATTCTAAATAGCTTTATTTTCACCATTAAGGACTGTGATGGTGTTGTGGTGTGATACTGAATCTAGATTCTCCCACTTCTCCAGAGTGAAGAAACATGCCATTCACAGCAGTGACACCACCTCGTCATCTGATGAAGAGCGGTTTGAGCGGCGAAAAAGCAAAAGCATGACCCGGGCCAGAAACAGGTGTGGCTTCTGTTTTCCATATTCTGCACTTAAAACTCCATCTGCCTCTGATTTACCTCCACTTTGATTCACTATAGTTTCCATTTTCTTTTGAATTATCTCTAAATCATTTGATATCTAGGGCTGCTAACATTTGTACAAGAGCTGTAGCAATGACAATGATGTAGTTGTACTTTTTAGAAGTAATCACACATATCATTCTTATTTGTTTCACAGATGTTTGCCCATGAACTTGAATGCAGAAGACCTGGCTAGTGGGGTTTTGCGAGATAGGGGGAAAGTGGGTGCCAGCTTGGCTGATGTGGATCCCATGAACCTGGATAGCTCTGTGAGTGGAAATGCTGATAAATAGCAAAACGATGTAGAAGAGCTTAGTATTAGTTTGTAGTTTTGAAATCACAATATGTTTTGTAGTCAAACAGAGCGTCCTAATATTTTCAAAGATTTGCAATATTCATGTCATGTGGAAACTGTTTTCTCCTCAGGTGAAATTTGACAGCGTGGGTGGCCTCAGTAATCACATTCAGTCACTAAAAGAAATGGTAGTGTTCCCGCTGCTTTACCCTGAGATCTTTGAGAAATTCAAGATACAGCCTCCCAGGTGAGAAAAAATAACATGTGGCAGGTTGTTTCAAGATTGTAACTATTTTTTGTAGAGTGATGAAAAAGAGACTAAATTGAAACTCTACAACAGTTGCTTTGCCACTGTCATGATATTTTTGATTACAAACACATTTCCTCCCTCTTCCATTTTCAGAGGGTGTTTGTTCTACGGCCCACCAGGGACAGGAAAGACCCTGGTTGCGCGGGCACTTGCCAACGAGTGTAGCCAGGGAGACAGGAAGGTTTCCTTCTTCATGAGGAAAGGAGCCGACTGCCTCAGCAAGTGGGTCGGCGAATCAGAACGCCAGCTACGCCTGCTCTTTGATCAGGTGAGTCAGTGCTTTAGTAAGGTCAAAAGCAAATTTGATATCCTAGCAACCATCACTTGTCTTATTTTTTCACAATGTGGAAATAGAAAACGCGTTGCTTGCTGCTTGTTGAGTATTTTGACTATGATGTCTCTTGTGTGCTGCCTATTGTAACTTATTTTAAACTCTTTTAACTTCTTGAATATAAGCTAACTGAAATGAGCATAATATTATTTTCTTTGGCCTGACCGTTTTTTGCACATATGTTTTTGATCAGGCGTACTTGATGAGGCCGTCCATTATTTTCTTCGATGAGATTGATGGTTTGGCTCCCGTTCGCTCCAGCAGGCAAGACCAGATACACAGGTGAGACTAATGTGGTGTACCTACAACATGGCCCAGTTACAAATTAGAGAGGAAATGAAATAATTTTCAAGTATATGAAGGTCCTGTAGTTCACTCAGAGACTCAAACCAAACTAATCCACTTTACACATAACTTTTTAAATGCTAACAGACGTAACAAACCTCGGCTATACTTCACATTCGGATGATATGCGTTACTGAAAGTGTTGAATGTGTCATTCCTTTACTCTTGCACACATCTGCATGCTGGTATGTCTAGGTATAAACTGCTGCTACTGTTACATTCCTTGCCAGAAGGTGGCAGAGGTTTGCTGGAACTGCAGCTTTGAGTTTTCTTTTGGAAGACATTGTGGCTGCATCTGGAATTTACTGCTTCAGACCAGTGGTACTAGAGTGAATAGTAGTTTTTTTTGACAGGCATTAAGCAATCATAGCAAGAAGAAATGGGTGATCATAACAAACAGCTTGCAGTCAATTGCTGAGAAATGACTATCTAAAAAAAAAAAAACGATATTTGTATATAACATTTCAATCCCGGAGCACAATTTATTCAAATTGGAAAAGGACGAGCTTATTACACACATGGAGATCTTGTCAACAGGGAAACATAACAGTTGATATTGTTGTCTCACACTGTTCATTATGCTTGTTTGATTGACCAAGTATTTGCTGAAATAAGACCTTGTTTATTTGTAATAAGACCGGGGCCCTGTACTAGGAAGCAGGATTTGCGGTTAATAGCATAACTTAAGGTTTAGTCAAGGGTTTTCGGTCCTACAAAGCGAAACAGCTTGGTATCGGGTAAATCATCATAGTAACTAATGCTGAACTGCTCCAGAGCAGGTTAAGTTGGAGATGAGAGATGAACCTGTGTAAATCTCCACCCATTGACCATTCACCTTGTTCGTAGTACAGGCCCCTTTACATTGAGCTTTTATTTTATTGCTGTCTTGAAAAATTATAAGGCTGTTTTTTCTTATTTTGGGTATAATTTTAAATACAGCAGAATACTGAAAGTATTGCTAAATGTATTATAATCTCTTTCCCTTTGTCCAGTTCTATTGTGTCCACTCTGCTGGCCTTGATGGATGGCTTGGACAGTCGTGGGGAGATAGTGGTCATTGGTGCTACAAACAGACTTGACTCTATCGACCCGGCACTCAGGAGGCCTGGACGCTTTGACCGGGAGTTTCTGTTTAACCTGCCAGACAAGAAGGTGAGACGAAGCTGAACATCTATATTGGACGTGTGTACATGGACACAGGCATAGTTATCACTTCAAATCTAGCACTGCACTGATTAGCATACCTAAAACATTGCTTATTATAACATATACCTATATAACCTTAAATTGCTTTACAGAATCTGTATTTCTCTAAACAAACACTAGGTAATAGCCTGCAGTGTTCTGTGGAAGGTTAGCTTAAAGCATAAACAATACTGTACCCACATGTACACCCAGGTGAAGACACAATATAATGCTGATATAATTACTGTTTACTCGTTTAAGTCTGATGACAGAATTAGTGCACGCAGCCTCTATTAAGAGTTTCCTCTACTGTTTTTAATTTACTGTTGGGTGTTTTGATCCAACAAGCAGATGCTCATTAGTTTCCTGTAAAATTATTATGATGAAGATCTAAATGCTTTAATGCTGCATTTTGGGAAACAAGTTTTTTCCCCCCACTTCTCACAAGACGATGTTACATGTGTGTTAATGTGACTGTGAGTAAGAAGAACAGCTCAGTGTACGTGACACCTCCTCATCGACTCTGTTTAATGGGGTCACCTGCACTCACCTTACATCGCTTGTCCACACGATAGGATGATTGGTAATCAAAGGCTAATCTGCAGGGCAGTGGAGGCTAAGCTCAGCACTAGTGAGCTCTGACTGATTAAAAACCTCGATCTAGTGCAAGTGGTGATCTTCTCTACTCAGCTCCCTCCTGGTGTTGCAAGAAGCCTGTATGAATTATGGCCCAGCTGTGTTGACTGCATAGAAAGGGGGGATGTGATGAAAGATGATGAAAACTGTTGCCCTTGGTTCATGACATAGCCCACTTTGTTGTTAATGCTTCATCATCAAAGCACAGTCACGTAGAGACGTTGCAGTGAATTGAAGAGCGTCTTGTGCTGTTGTGGTAGCGAGCCCTTTAGTCGAGCTTGTTCATGAACATGAGCAAGTTATTGATCTTTCTCCTGGCGTTATTGGTTCTAAATGGGGGGGGGGGCAATTATAAGAACAATTGTATTGTTGAGATTTGAACAGCACAGAGACTATTACTGGTACTCCTTATCAATCTGGTACTGTGACAGATTGTAGGATTTAATATATAATTATTGCATGAGGGCCTTTTTATTTGACAGTGTTTTTACTTTGTGGTAATTTGCCTGCATCCTCCAAATGTGGAAATCTGCCACTGCTTTTATTTATTTTTGTCAAATTGCTTAACAGTACAAGTTGCGTTCACCCATCATACACATTCTTCCAGTGCTCCTGTATGCAGTGCTTTTTCTATTGCACATGATTCATACACTGTTGGCACAGACATCTGGGGAAATTTGGTGGTCAGTATCTTGCCCAAGGACACTTTGAATGCAGACTGGAGGTGCCAGGGATTGCACTACCAAACTGGTTATTGGACAACCCTCTCTACTTCTGGAGTTCAGATGATGCTCTGACCATTTCAGATTGTGTTTCCAAACATATGCATAACAATCAGCTGGCTAATGGTTACGTTAATTATTAACCTATGCTTATATAACTTAATTAAATTTGTGTGTGGGCTTCAGGTTGTATTTATAACATCCCTGTGAAAATGACTGGTGAACTACAAGCTTTACAGTCAAACTGTGGATTTATCTGGATGTATGTGGTGGACTTTGGCTGTATGTTTTGACATATTACTTGAGTCAATTTGTCAAAGACTGTTCTTGCCCTGGCCACCACCCTACAGACGCTACGGAAACTGGAATCAGTTTCTTTCCTCAGGCCATTCATGCTCTCAGTAAATATTCAAAATGAAAAAAACAAAACGGTAATAACTGTGGACTATGAATTTAGCTGATTGTGGCATTTTATATTCATTTTTATTTAAAAAAATCTATTGGCTTGTTTTTAAACTGTGATAAAGTTTGCAATGTGTTCTTTTAACTTTTTATTTTAACTTTTGTGCATTAACCCAGAGCAACTCTCTTAAGTTAGTTGGTTTTTTTTTACAATGCAATGACAACACAAGCTTTTTGTTGCACTCAATTCTATTCTTCACTTACACATAAGACTTTAACCTTTATGTAGCACTAATAAATATAGCTTATAAGAAAACGCATTTTCTTCATGTCTCTACAGAGCAGAGGCGATAACTTCTGAGCTTATTGATACTGCAGTCTTATACAAATTAGCCCTGAATCCTGTTTAATACCGGCTTTCTGTATTCATCCCTACACTCAGTA
Organism: Paralichthys olivaceus; assembly: GCF_024713975.1. Classification (NCBI taxonomy): domain Eukaryota; kingdom Metazoa; phylum Chordata; class Actinopteri; order Pleuronectiformes; family Paralichthyidae; genus Paralichthys; species Paralichthys olivaceus. Next base: position 6,984,327 of record NC_091111.1, read on the forward strand.
TGTTTAAGTTATGATATTAAAGATGTGATTTCTCCAGGTATCAATGACATGCTTTCTTTTCTTTTCTTTTGTCTTATGCAACTTACCATGTACATGACACATAAATTCTTCAGGAAGGCTACACAGGGACTCGTGCTCTTTCATGTACTGACCCTGCTTTCTTTTCTCCTCTGTCTTTTACCCTTGTCCACCACAAATCCTCTTTTCAGGCCAGAAAGCACATCTTGGAGATTCACACGCAGGACTGGAGTCCCAAATTGGCTAAGCCATTTGTAGATGAACTTGCAGAAAAATGTGTCGGTAAGAGTGACATCTGTGAATAAAACTATATCCTTCATGTCAAATACTGCATAACTAGTTGACATTAATTTTCTCTTCTAAAAATAAGCTTTTATGGAACTGAAATTTAGAGAAATTAAATATTAACTTACCTTTGTGCATCTGGTTTGCTCTAAGGCTACTGTGGTGCTGACATCAAAGCACTTTGCACAGAAGCAACATTGGTGGCTCTGCGTCGACGCTACCCCCAGATCTACGGCAGCAGCATCAAACTAAAGCTAGATGTTACATCCATCGTTCTGGGGCCTGGCGACTTCAGCAAGGCCATGAGGACAATCGTTCCAGCCTCCCAGAGGGCCCTGGCTCCCCCTGGCCGAGCCCTGTCCCCCACCCTCAGGCCCCTACTGGCAAGCTCTTTCTCCTTGGTGCTGAAAGCTCTGCTCCGAGTCTTCCCCCATGCTCAGTGTACTGACAGGGACAACACACACGGTAGGGATCTGGGACTAACTTTTTTCACTGTGCCTTTTGGCACCGCAACAATATAACTATCATACCTTTCTTGCCAGTTTCCACATATATTGGTAATTTCTTGAGGGGTGGTTATTGCCACTAATTTGCCACTAATTTCCCCAATCGATAAAATTCCAATTCACAAGGTTTCAATTCGATTTCTGATTTGATTCAATATTAATTCACGATATTTTGTCCCAGAAATTTTTGCGATGATATCATTGCCGTCATTGTGAAACCATTTTAAACCACTGTTATAATGATAATATAATAGCATAATCATGCGATTGTACCTTTTCAAAGAGAGAAATTAACTTAATAATAAAGAATATTCAGTCAGAGATTTGAATGATAAATAAATATATTAAAATATCCAAAATAAAAAAACAACCACAACAATAAATTCAATTTTCTCTCTGGCTCTGTTAACAAAAATATCTCTAGAATAAATATTAAACATTAGGCACAGGATACATGTTATGTTGCCAACAGGATGGCAGGTTTATGATTTAGATGATATTGTATTAGGTTAGTATTCCAGTGTCATGTCTAGGATTCCGTGTGTGTCTGTGTGTGTGTGTGCCGGCTTTTCACATTTTCGATGTTTTTAGATATGTGTCTCATGAACTCTGGAGCAAATCAAACAAACACAGAGTAAACTTCAGTATCGTTTAGGACAGGTCCTTATAACTTGACATGGTACAAACTAACGGCTGCTTCTGCTGTGATCCTGAAACAGCGACGCTAATCGTTTAGCGTTAGCGGTCCGTCATGGAAACCCCTGTAACACTTTTTGTCGCCACTCTTGGACATTTACCACCTGGTTCCCTACCTTTCCACCGTCCTCTCTGCTTCAGTGTCCATGTGTCAGTGTGTGAGTGAGTGGGGGTGGGGCCAGCCTGGGGCCTGTGTGTGTGAGTGTAAACTCAACAGAGGCGATGAGATGAGGAAGTGACACGACTCAATCAAATACAGAGGCACACCAGCTAAATGTTTGGTGCACTGAAAATGTTTTAGTCGCACTCTGGAGCCCTGCTGTATCATTTGTTTTCCTGCTGTTGCTTCTCCCACCTTGACTCTGACTGGCCCTCTTCTCCCCTGCTACCTGTCTCAGTGTGCTTTCCCTGTTAGCACTTCTTTAATAAGGTGGGGAGATAGAGATAATCAAATACTACAAAGTGCTTTGTGCCAAACGCATACACTGAACAGTATGCAGAAGTGATTGTGCAGAGATTTGATAACCAGTCATCCTGTGAGCACTTCAATAACCCAGCTCCCACTCCAGTCAAGAATCTTTACACCAGATTAGCTGCACTGTAGCACAGTCCCAGAGTTGTACTTCTTGCACCCAATAATGACATGAATTTCCGAGGTTGCAGTGTCACTTAAAATTCACATTACATCTCGCCTAATAAGCCAGCTCTCTTTTTTTGTTATCACCTTTTTGGCAGAATGACCACACTAATGTCAGTGATTTTGTTGCTCTTAGGATTGAACTTTGTACTAACAACCTTTTAAGTGCATTTACCACCATTATTGTTTAGTAATTCCAGGAAAATTGAGTTTCTGCTTGTGCATGGCTGTATAAGCAGTGCTTATCTCTGTCCTAGGCGGTGACAATCAACTGCTAGAAGAGGACTTGTACAGCGACAATGACGATGAGGAGGGCTCTGCTTCAATCTATGAAGTCGAGCCTGCTGCATCCCCAAAGAGTCCGCTCTCTTCTTCTACAGTGCACAGACCCTTCATCCATTTCTCTTCGTAAGTCCACAGAAAAATCATTTCACGGGCATACATAAGTTGTTTAAGAAAGTAAACGTTAAGTACACTACTAAAAGTGAAAAATATTTGTCCACATAGTTTGTGGTATTTTGACAGTGAAATTTGATAAATGTTGGCTTTTTGTGAGGTATTTTCTGGTCAACAAGCCAAGCACAGACAGAATGTATATTTACTTATACTTACTTTTTCAAACATGGTGGTGATTTTGATACTTTTTGTCTGTACAAGCCAAAGTGTTCTTGTTTTTCTTTGTAGTTGCCAAAATTGGAACTAATATAGATCTAGTGTGTCTTTTGAAATCTGCCCAGGAGCTTAAACCAGTTTGATTTATACCTACCAGCTGAACCGTCATTTGTCAGGTTTTGAAAAATTTAAAAGAAACAGACATCATCAACAATCAGCACTAAATCCTACTTTTTTTTGCGTTAGTGAAAGCAATATGACAATGTGATGAACAAAATATTATTTTTACAAGCAGACTAACAGAGCCAGTGTCTGATGAGCTCGGAACAATTTTTTGTCGAGGCCGACAACATTAAATGTTAATAAAATGGATTTAATCGTGATTGAGGTAAAAATTTTAATAATCTTGATTTGGATTCATATTGCCCAGCCCTATAAGTCTTGACCTCAGATACTCTAACTAAAACTGCGCCAATGCAGTAACATTTTGGATTTGAAGCAGACAAAGGTTGTTGTTGGAATTAAAAACATATGTCACTCAGTGGTCCTGCTGTTTGTGGCACTTCTTCACGATCTGCTTTTAATTGAGGGTTTATTGGAAGTTGGCAAATCAGCTGCAAGTTGCATTATAGCCACCAAGTGGACTGAAGTCACTACACTCTCATTCATTATCCCTCAGTCTCATTATATTCCACTTGGGAGTGTCAAATGTGACACCTAGTGGTACATTTCGGTACACCGGTCCAGTCAAGTTTGGCCTGATATTAAAATGTTTTGAAGATTTTCACACTACCCAACTCTAAATTCAAATATGATCCATTATTTCCCACACAAGTCATTAAACATGTCAAACTGTATAACAAGATGAATGAGCATCAAACAGCTCAGTGGCTTCACAGGCAGATTTAGTGGAGACCACATGGTTAGATCAGACAAGAGGATAAAAGTGGAAAGATGAAGCAAAAAGACAGCTCTAAAATTTGTCTCAGAGTCTTTGCTTCAATTCAGAAACTGAGACAGACATTGAGATGGAAGAAGTAACTGAATTACTCAAGCACTTGCTTTTCATTTACTGGAACCTAGTAAGCAGTTATCAAACTTCAAGTCTTTAATGCTTTTGCTTTTTGTGATTATATGAAAGACATACATGTACACACACACAAATACACACACGCACACATACATATATATAAAGACTTTTGTTTGCTGGTAAACAAATGGTATCTAAACAGAACTAAATGTCTATTGGCTCTTTGTTTTCATCAGATAACTGCACCACAATGGAAGCACACAGATCTCTAGTAGTTTCAATTTGACTGTCCTTTAGGTGGAGTCACAGATGAACCATAATCATGTAAGAGCAAAATGAGGGCAGAGACCCAGTCACTTCTGGCTTGTCTCATATTTGCAGAACTCTCGGTAGCATTAGTGTAATTATGAGCAAATGCAGATCTTCTAAATCTGCTATAAGCAGAGCCTATGCTGCAGGGATGCTACCCTCTGTGTGTCCATATCACAGGTACACAAATGTATCTCTTTTATATAACATGGTAGAAGGTCGAGGTTAGCGCAGACTTTACAGGCTTTTGCTACCACTTAACTTGGTATGTCAAACTTTCTTTACGGTGTCAGGGTCTCCATTTATCACCTCACTTGGTCAGACACGTATCAGCTTTTATTCTCTGTTGACTGCTGTGTCATGGGACATTCTAATTTGTCCTGCCACAGTTTCATAATGAACCAAACATATTTTACACCTATGTGTAAGAGTCAGTGATCATGACGTAATATATACCAAGCTAACTATGAACTCCCATTTGCTTCCAGCTCTGCCCTCCAACAACCCACAGCATACCGGCCTCGTCTTTTGTTGGCAGGGGCCTCTGGCTCAGGACAGAGCTCCAACTTGGCCCCTGCCTTGCTGCACCACCTGGACAAGCTGCCAGTGCATCGCCTGGACTTGCCCACTCTCTACTCTGTCAGTGCTAAGACACCAGAAGAGTCCTGTGCTCAGGTAACACACACCCATACACACATGCAGATGTATGTGCAGATATTCACACACATGGAGACCCACACAAGGCTATTTGTATGGGTGGTTGAAATTTGGAGAGAATTAACAACATACCTGACTTAAGGTCTATAAAGAGGCAGCACTGACCTATCTGTTTTCTTAGGTATTTCGTGAGGCTTGCCGCAGCGTACCAAGTGTTGTCTTCATGCCACATATCTCTGAGTGGTGGGAGGCAGTGGGTGACACTGTGAAGAGCACCTTCCTCACCCTTCTGCAGGATGTGCCCTCCTTCAGCCCTGTCCTTATCCTCGCCACTGCGGAGACTCACTACTCACAGCTGTCAGAAGAGGTACAAACACAATCTCTGTTCATACCTGATTAGTAGGGTTCACCCATGACATTAAAAGAAGTCTCCACATGCGTCTTAAGTGACCACTTATGATTATTATGCCAATAAACACATAGATAATTTCCTTTTGCAATGACCGGGGGGGATGTTTTCAGCTGGTGAAAGGCTAGCAATGCACTACCTGTGCATATTCTGCCAGAAATAAAGAAGAAGAAATCATAACATGGCAGACTGACAAATCAAATAGCCAGAGATGTTTTGCGCACTTGTAAACTGTACGTGCTTGTCAAAATGTTTAGATGTCCTGGACAAAGTGTGTGTTTTTAGAGGATGTCAGTTGAGTAGGGCGGTACTTTGATGTGGACCCAGACACATTTGCACGCATACTGGAAGAAGAATGTGGCCACAGGCAACCCCCCAAGACCCATGGTAATGCCCGGTATTAGTGGCCACACTCACATCTGAGGTGACATTCCCACATTTATCTGGAGGCCTGTCCTATGTTTTGGGTTTGCATATTACTTTTGATGAAATTGCTTCCATTTTGTGACAGGGTTGTATGTTAACTTGAAGTCTTTTTTTATATGGAATAGAGGCTAAGTCCTGATTCAAATGTTTCTTTCTTTCCTCTCATAGTCAGGGGCACTAGTGCAGACACACACAGAGTTCCCAGTCAAGGTCTTCTGCACCCACAGAGTTTTTATCTACTTTGGCACCATCTGCCTTTTCTTGTCATTTATCCCACTGCCCACTTTTCTCCCTTGGTATCCTCAGCATTGCTCCTTTATCTTGGATTTATTATTCTCTTTCTGAAAGCCAAAGCAGAATCAGACCACCCGCAGTGGGCTTGGCTGTTAGGGAGGGATTGAGAGAGTGAGGGGAAATGGGAGAAAATTAGACTGGAAAAAGAGATGGAGGAAAGTGAGGAGGAGGGCTCTCTCTTGTCAAGCAACAGAAGGGATTTAATTAGGTCAGAGGGTTGGCAGGCCCAGGAAACACACACCCTATCAGAATGTCTGTGCAGACTGTTTTTTTACCTTCCTGTTTCTGTATTTGTGCATCAACCCTGGACATGGTTCAAAGCTGGAAGGGCTCATGGGATGTTTATCTCCCTGTAGCTGACAGGGAGACACCTAGACTTTTTTAATCTCTAAAGCTCTAGTCGCCACTTTTTCTCCTTATTCTTTCCTATTTTCTTCTTGTCTTGTTATCTTTATTTTATGCCATTCTTCACTTTCTTAATGTTTTGGTTGATAGTTCCCTGCAATTCTCTGCATTGTTTTAGGTTTTACCTCACTTAACTCCACCATTTTCTTTGATTCACATGCTGTGTTAACAAATTAAGCATGAAAATGGATGTAATCACATCCTGCAGACCATTTAGCTCTTCATTACATACTGGGTGACTGGCAGAACCCGCGCAGAATTGGCAATTACTGCTTTCCTTATATTACCTTTTATTTGGTCATTGAACACAAAGCAATGTTGATTGGGAAACTTGATGGGACCAATGGTGTGCTCAAGTCAAGATTGAGCCAGCATGAGGGTATCAAGTCTGTCCTAGACTATCTCTTGTGTACTATCCATTTTAGTGTCTTGCACTGCTAGTTCGCAGTAGGGTTACAACATTACACTCGAGAATTACTTCCTTTCTTAACTTTTTTTAGTTATCTATCTTATTCCAGAAATCGTTCTGTCTTTGTCTATGTTGCTCAAATATCTTGAGAACCGTTCGATCTAAGTGGCTTCCCAATCAGCAATGTATTGTTAAGGGCCCATGGAAGTGCAGTGTATAATATGGTGCGATTTGGATATTCGATTCAGTATTAATAAAGTTTGCAATAAACAGGCGACCAGCACTTCATAGCCGTGGCTGGGACTCATCAATATAAGTGATGTCGATTGAGACAACGGTGCGTCACAGACAATGGCAAGGACAACTGATTCTCCAGCTCGGGATTCTGTGTACTGAGTTGAGTTTCACCGAGCTTTGAATAAACAGGTGAACAGCTGCAGTTAGTCTTAACTTGCTGGGGCTCAATTACTGCAGGAAACCTTTACAGTTTCAGAAAGACAACTGCAACCAACATTACCAGAGGCCAAGCAAGCAGCCCATTTTAAACAAGCAGGTTTAAAAAATCTTCTCTTTACTCATTTATAAAGTTATATTTCAGAGCATATTAGTTTGCTTGTACTACACAACAGACCTCTGTCCTCCCACACTGAAAATGATAAAACACTTTGTAATATGTGTGATGATGAATGCTTGACAGAAAGATGAACATTATTGCATTACCCTTGTGCTGGACTGCTGCCCAGTTTATGCTTTTATTTACTCTGAGAAAATGACTTAACACCGCTGACATTTTGGCTGCTCTGTAAATGAATTGAAGATCGATCTCTTTGAAATAAGCTCCATTTGGCCCCACTGGGTGCTTCAGACAAGCTTCCGTTTGAAAGCTTAGCAGTTTTGGTAATTGCAGCTGTTCAATGAATTATTTAAAATACCAGCAATTCTGGTTATTTGGGAGCAAAGTCTCCTGTTATGTTGAACCTTCTTATGACCAGATAAATGCATCAACCCAGTCTGCTGTTTTCAGACATTCAGTGAACTGCCAGCCCCTAAATAAGACAAAACCCCCCATAAAAATACAAATATCTCAGGAAGAGGAACCGCACGTAGAAGATGCCAATGGAGAGGTCAAACTGGAAAGACAAGATTTGAGAGCTTTTAGTGATACAGGCTGATACATGTACTGTAACAAAACGTGCAATATCCATAGAGAAATGTATACGTTATGTCTTGCCTCCTGCGTGCTGCGTGCCAGAGATTTTCTCTCATTGTGAACGCATCTGCACCAGAGAATCTCCTTCTGCATTCTTCATATGTGAAACGCCGGAGAAAGTCTGGACCCAATTGTGTAGTTTGTGTCTGAAAATGGCTTGTTTGACCAAAACACAGAGGACAGATTCCACAGAGCTGATCATGATTTTCAGTGTGATGTAAAGATTACAAGCTCTGTGTTTATGATGCTAAGGGGATCATATCTTGTAGTTGGACCCACTGAAACGATGTCCTAGGATTTCCAGAGAGAGTCTGATTCGCAAACTTACAGTTTTTGTTTTGTCCAGTAATTGGATCAAGAAAGTGTTTTGTTAAACGTTGCTGCTTATTTTTGTCTCTGGAGTATTATTCGGGCAATGTTTGGTTTTAATGTTTAGTCATGGACATGCTGCAGTCTTTGGTGCTTTAAGTGATTTGGCTATCTTTGAGAGTGTTGCTTCACTTTCTGGCTCCGAGAACACAGTGACAGCTGCTGTCTCAGCTCCAAACCTCAGCAGGGAGCAGGCAGCATTGCTCCCCAGCCAAAACTGACACTGCAAGCTCAGGTCCAACTACATGGCCTCCTTCCCTCCGTTAACAGCCGTTTACTATGCATAGATTGACTTGCTTATCGGTGGAGGACTGATGGAAATTGCTAGAACATGAGATTGTCAGGGTGAAGTAACAGCTGTTATTGACAGCAGTCAGAGAGAGAGAGATGGCGTCGCATCAGTATTTATATTTACTACTTTAACACTTTTTTTGGATCAGTGTTCTGTGGCATCACAAGTGCATTATAATGCATGAACGGCATATTAATTATGAATGTTACGCTTCATTTTACCCCAAGGACATGATTATTGATGCACCAGGAATCTGGTGTCAGTGCTGAGGCACAACAGATGTAATGTAGTAAACAACAGCTATCTCACTTCACCAGTGTATTCAGACCTTTTACTTTCGGTGGATTTTGGATATGGGTTTTTCAATTGCAAATACTGATGTTTAATGTGATGGGTGGCAAACGGCTGTTCCATAATGCTGATAACATGTTGTTTAGTAATAATAACAAATAACACACAAAATTGCTGAAGTTAAGTTAAAAATTGTTTAATGCTGCATTGTTCACTTGGAACACAAAATATTTGAAAATAGAAAATGTGCGTTATCTCTGTTAAGTAGAACTGCAGTCTGTAAATACAAGTCATAGAAAATGTCTACGCTCTGCAGACATATTTTTGTTTATTGGCCTTGTGAGCTCAGCAGATGGGGTTTATCTCAAAATGCCAGATTGCTTTAATAGTTTTTATTTCATTGCTTTTCATAATTTTTTGTCACACGTGAGTTACTGAGACGGTTAATTTTTAAAGTGAAGTCATTGAGCACACTACATTATTTTATTTCTAAGATTTTAAATCAAACATTATTCTGCGTCACAGTTGACATCTATAGTTTGATAACTTCTTACAGACATTTTTATCATGCACAAAATGTTTGTTACCTATTATCTGCTCTGAATTATTTTGCAAATGTGAAGAAACCTACTTTGCAACACTACCTGACTGACTTTTATATTTCACTTGGTAAAATCTTCCTGTCACAGTGGCTTTCTTTTTTCATATATTTGATCTTTAGTTTCTTGAGCACCTAGTTAGCTGTTAAAGTTAAAGTTACGCTATAATTTTGCGGAGCATTCCTGCAAAATTATAGCGTACTCACATTGTCAGTGTGGTTTAAGGTCCTGTGTGTAGGATTTTGGGGTTCTATTGGCAGAAACTGATTATGACATTGACAACTGGCCTTGCTTGTGTTTCTCTTATTTTCATATGTACTTTATGGACAACTCTTAAAGACACAATGACCTTGATGACTGAGAATATTAATTATTATATTTTCATTAGTGTGAAAAGTAGTTTTTGTTACCTTACAATGAGCTCTTAACATTCACAACAGGAGTGGTTCCTCTTCCATGGAGCCAGCTGTGTTACACTGCCATGTCTTTACATTTGCCCAGAATGGACAAACCAAACACTTATGCCTGCTTATAAAGTGAAACATTTCTACAGATGACAATTGATCATGCTATGAGAATGGGTGTCCGGTTGTATTTTACAGTTTCTCTAGTCAGTCCCCAATTTCCTTTTTATTCCCAGCGCTCTTATTTAAAGCCCATCCTTCTTTAAATCCATTCATCTATCCTCACAGATCTGCTAGCCCTGCCTGTGTCAACACCCCTGCAGCTTCTACCATGATGAAAAGTACTGATAATCATTACCTGCCTCCTACTTTGACGGCCTCAGTCTCCCCTACTGTTTTCCTCGTATTTATTCCATTCCTCCTTTTTTTCACCCCTCTTGTGCAGAGAGAATCCAAAATCCAGAGAGAGAGGATAAGAAAGAGAACAGAGGGAGATATACAGAGAAAAGTAGAACAAACACGCCATGCGTAAGGGAGAGGATCGATGTGAAAGACAGATGGGGGGAGATAAACTGGAAAGCAGGTGCTTAGCCAGCAACAGGGCTTCCCGTCGGGAGCAGCCTTAGCCTCATAGAGCTCAATCACAGAACAGGATTGGGATCTCTGTAGACCCAGTGTATACGCACACTAGACAGTGAGGTAACTGGGATATGGCTTATGTATCACAATATCATTCTTTTTTCTATATGTTATGAATATAGCAAAAAAGTCATTGGTTTAAAAAAATCATTGATAATGGGGAAAAACGCTTCATCACTGGTCTGCATTCAAATGATCAGGCTTGACATAAAATATGTAAGTAGTTAATATCCAAGCAGCATGTTTGAGTTTCTACTTGAGTTTCTACTTCAGTTGTGCTTTCACCTGGTGTAGTGGCTGATGAGAAAAGACACATCAGCTTCTCTGCATACTCAACAATTTACTTTATCTTTGTGCTCAAGTAATTTACACTGTGTACCAAATGAAATAGAATTTGATTTAAATTAGTATTCTCAAAATTTATGATTTAAGAAAATATTAAATAAATGTGTCGATTTTGTGTGCTATCCTATGAACAAAACCTAAGACAGGACAGAACCTGTGCTATTGTACGATTGGTTCCATGCTTGTTCTACATTCTATATAAATAAAAAGTAGTTTAAATTTTCAGGCTTTTACAATATATGGTAATGGGTATTTTCTTAACCCTAATTGTTTTTAATATAGGTGAGAAGTTTGTTCCAGAGGACCTATGGGGAGGTAGTAACACTGTGCCCTCCAGGAGAAGAAGACAGGAGGAGCTTCTTCTCCAACCTGCTGCTGGTCCAAGCGGCCCGGGCTCCACCACGCCTCAGGAACACAGGTAATTACTGTATTCACTCGTACATCTCTGCTGTCATTCCTAGAGGGCAGTGTTGTCCATGTGTACTTCTCTCCAGCCTTGCTCTGTTTGCAGTCTTACTCACAGTCACTTTTAGGTGAGAAGTTGTTTGATTGGCCTGTTTGCAAAATCCCAACCTCGATCACATTTGCATTCTGGAGTTAAATGACGGACATGTTCAGAATTTCATATCAGATTGAGAGGAAAGGGATAAAGATGCAAGATGTTTAAGGTGGTGCACACTCAAGTGTAAAATTGGCCCAACGTGAGCTCAGACAGATAGACATTCCAACTACCCTATGTCTTAAGCTCCTTTTATTCCACCTCGCCGTTCTATATGAAAACTACAAACAGACTGGAAGGGGGCATTGTTCTGCTTATGTCTGCAGTGGTAGTCATAAAGCCATTCTGTGGAAAAGGGAGAGTCTGCATGGCTGGACAGGACACCGGCGCCCTCTGTTTCTGGTTAGTTAGTTTGCTTTTTGAAATAACACATTATGTGGCAAAATACATGCTTTTGTGCATCAAGTGTAAATAAGCAAAGGTGGCATGACAAGTGGTCTTCTAATGGTCAATCTTTAAACAAGGGGCTCTTGCGTCACAGTCCTCTGTGCTCTCCAGTGTGCTGTTCAATATTACAGAACTGTCTACCAAGGCTTTCTAATGGAAATGGTGCCTAGCAGTGTTCCGCCAATTCCTCATTGACACAAGGTAGGGGTCCCCTGCTTTACTTGCCCGGTGCTCCTCAGGGGTTCCGGCATGACTAAGACAGCAGGCTGACTTCCAGCAGAGAGGACAGCACAGAAGTATGGAATGGAATTAGTATGAGACAGGCCCGGCCACTATTAGCCATAATTAGAATCAGGCGTTGGCTTGCAGGTCGTGAGTGAAGTGGCCTCAGGTGCTGTTGAGCCCTCCTAACTATGTCTGCATATGCCTTGGGCTAAAACTGGTGCCTTGGGAGAAGAGGAAGGATATCTGCTTACCTTGCTTCATCACTGTGTCATGGCCAGAGGCTATTCCTTAGTGTGTTTCAAAATCTGTGTTTGGGAAGGAATGTGGCTGTATTATTTTCTTCATCTGCAAGAATCTTAAAGCATGTTTTTTACAAAGTTATTTTCCTGTGTTCTTTTAATGGGGTTAAAGGAAATGGACACAGGTCAGGTTTGAGATGGAACTGTTTGGTTGTTTACTTCTTAGCCTATGTTCTAACTGTGCTTATATTATATACCCAGTAAGTTTTAGGGATTTAGCCTCTAGCTGAGGCCTTTGTGCTTTGTTGTGCAGCTGCAATCAAACACAGATTCTTTACCCTTTTTCTTAAACTATTGGTGTCAGATTTTTACATCTTGCTCATTAACAGGAGCTGTGTGAAAAGTGTATTTATTTTGGGTTGTCCTCTTCTATTTTCCAAACAGAGAGGTTTAAGGAGTCACTGCCAGTGGCTGAGGCTCCAGGCCCCAGAGTGCTGTCAGCAGAGGAACAGCGCCGTCTGGCTGAACAGGAGGAGAACACATTACGGGAGCTGAGGCTCTTTCTCAGGGACGTGACCAAACGCCTGGCCACTGACAAACGTTTTAACATCTTCAGCAAGCCAGTTGACATTGAGGAGGTAAGTGAGAAATGGATTCAGAGAGAAATTCACACTCTGGTATCTCCATGACCAGCTTTGTCATGTTTGACAAAGCTGGTTTTAGGCCTTTTATTAAAATTGTGTTTTTGTGTGTTAGGTGTCAGACTACCTTGAAGTCATTCGGCAGCCGATGGACCTGTCTACTGTCATGACCAAGATTGACACCCACAAGTACCCGACAGTGAAAGAGTACCTGGTGGATATTGACCTCATATGCAGTAACGCTTTAGAATACAATCCTGACAAAGACCCTGGAGGTGAGGAGGAAAATTACATTCATGAATACACACATGCATATATCTCTATGATGAACTACAGAGATGCACATGCAATGTAGAGATAAAATGCAGAAAAATATGTATTCACAATTCTTGTTTGCTATCCAACAGACTGCCTCTAGGTACATAAACTCAATCATACCACTAATCTTCCACAAATAGAATGACAGTTAAAATATGTAGCCTTTTTGGGCTAAGCTAAGCTCACCACAGCTCTGTCTATCAACGTTGGAGTCCATAGCTATTGTCTAACGACAAATTATTCTCTGGGGCAACAAACAGTATTTGGGGGTAGACAGTGTATATCTGGGACTGACCTCTCTCCAGATCTTACAGTGATGGAGCTTCCCATACAACCTACACTAGGAAAGCTAACTAGTTCCCAAGCTTGTAAATTAAAAAACAAAATTCCCAAACTCATGTTTGTCTTATACCTTTATCTATAATACGTATAGTAATAGTAATATGTACATCTTTTGTGGTGTTATATTACTAACCATTGATATTAAGTCAACATTGAACTATCTAAACAAGTTTAATGCGTTCTTCTAGTTATTGTTATGTTCCATTAGGCTCAGAGTAAAAATGTGATTAGATTTACCACTTAATGACTTATGAAGAGAGCTTCCAGGCATTAAAACTGCAGAACCTCCAGATAGTTTTCTTCAACTTGGAAATTAAAATGAAGTGAAATGCATATAGCCCAGTGAAAATAGAATTAGCACTATGTAATTCATGTTCTGCAGTTAAGGAAGGCTGCATAGGCATGAAAATTTAATTGTCTCCTTTCTTGCAATTCTAACCAACTTTTACCTCATCCCCCTTCCCCTCTCAGCACCTTTTCTAAAGCCGAATAAGGTCTTCATAATTAGTGCTGGAACACTCATGCACACACACACAAACAAACAAAGAGGCCTGTTATTTGCAGTAGCTTCCAAATAAATTGGATTTGTACAAATTGTTTAAATGTTGTACTTTTGGGCAGGACAGGAAAGGCCTGTGTAAAGAGAGATACATGTTTGTTTCTACACAAAAAAATAACATGGGAAATTGGAGAACAGCTTGTTGCACAAAAGAATAAAAAGTTATTTTCTACTAGAATCAAATCCTCAGTAGAAATACCATGAATGTTAGTTGAAAGCTGCATACAGTAGGTCTGCTTCTGACTATTCAATTGATGCAACCATTTTAATATCGCCTTGTGTGTTAAGCTGCTTCGGTTCCCTCACAAGGATATAGCTGGTTGCTACTAATGGGAAGCAATTCTCTGCCAGCTCAGATGAATAAATCATATCTCTGTCTTTGCAGGGAAAGGCCTAGGTCATTTGTTGGAATGCAGGTTCTACAAATGATACACTAAAGGGGAAAAATGCAATTACGCAGTTTAATAAAGAAGACTAACGAAGGCTCTTGCCTGCTCATCCAATGCCCGGCCCGGGGAATATGGCCTAGACCCTGCACAATTATGCTGCTGGGGAAGTTCTACACCAGCTCAAAAAATGCTGAGAAAAAAAACCTCATTATCCCTCTGTGGGTCAGGTTATCCTTGTCCTTCACACTGACTTCATCGTACCGTTTTCCATGTACAATCAGGTCGTCTTACTTGTCTTTTACCTTCCCAACTTGCTAAATAATGACTTCATGTTAAAAGGGTAATATCTGCTCTATATCTCTCATCAATGTGACTCGGTGTTACAAATACTTGAGGAAATGGCGTCAGCCCTTAACCTCCCTATGAAAGAACATGTAAACAGAAGGGTTGTTTATCAAGGTGGCTTTTTCTGTTTTTAAAGGGGAGGTTAGGCAGGGCCCATAAGGATGCCGAATACCTTTCTTTATTGCGCCTGGCACTTGACGCCTTCCAGCTTTTTTGCCCTTGTAATGTACTTGCAGACACATACTCAGAAATCCTGTCACACAAACATAGGTACACAGAGAAAGGAGAGAAATCTATCCTCTATCGCAATTAGCCAACCATCCTCTCATTAGACAAAGGAAGCTGGCATATTGTGACCCTTCTGTCACTTCATGCCTGAACTGTTCTCCTTCTGCCTGCCATAATGAGAGACTGCCTGTTTACAGTGGCTGTGCTTCTGGCCTTCCTCTTCATCTGAGTTTTTTTTTTCTCTCTCCATGGATGTGGGAGCATGAAAAGGAGGAGGATTTAATGATGCTGTCATACTTCTAAGGGTAAAGAAGCATAAACGTTATGAAGGACTGTGCCCTAGAGAGAATGAGTATGCATAAAAAACCGAAACATTTTCAGTCATTTGTACTGTATACTGTACTTGCCTGCATTTGTGTTTATGTATGCACCCACCCTCGTCTTAAATGGATGTCAAGACTTTGTTTCATGTCTGAGTTCTCTCCGTTTAAATTTCTCAAACAAAAATCCAATACAGCGTCTATACTTTTATTCCAAACTGTGAGAAAATGTTACAACCCCCTTTCTCACAGATACAGTAGAATGGGGAGGGCTTTCCATCGACTATCTGCCTTACGTACATGATAGGACGTGGAGAACATGCAACATCAAACTGCAAACTATAGTCCAGCACAACCCTTGATGATGGGAGAAAAATAAATGTATATCTAAGGGAATAAAAACTCTTGCGTTGCCATGGCAAAGATACTGCTTCATATCCTCTGTTACAAAGGGCATACCCTTCAAAGAGTTTTCTGTTATGTGACACTTGTGTCGTTATGCTGTGTCCTCTTTTCTCAGACAAGGTGATCAGGCACCGAGCGTGCAGTTTAAAGGACACGGCCCACGCTATATTTGCCGCTGAGCTTGACCCCGAGTTTGACCGCATGTGTGAAGAGATCAAGGAAGCTCGCAGAAAGAAGGGTAAGAAAACCATTTCAACAAAACAGAATGGAAAAAGCATGTTTTTTTTTCAGTTACTAAACTAACTCACACTTGCTATTATACCTAAAAGCAAACCCATCTCTCGACACTATTGTACCTGTAAGAGGTTGCACCATAAATTCTGAACAGATCTGTTATTTTAATAATTTGCAGGCGCAAACATATCCATAAGTACCACATAGCTACTAAAATATGTGGTTTTGCATTTTTACTGTAATAACAATTTTAAACAAAGTTTATTACATTTGTCTGGAGCCATAAAAACGTAAACCTTTTACGTAAAGGTAAAAAAAGATTCATCAGATTTAGCCAAGAGTTAATTTCCCTCTTACAACTCTAGTTACTTGATAAATATCCAATATTTTGTGTGCACTGTCCTCTTTGTTTAGGGATAGTTGATTTCATCATTTTACATTTGGAGCAAACAAATGTAGCACACTTATAATTGTAAACTTAAAAGCATAATTTATGTATCTAAATAAAACAATACTCATTTACTTTAATGAATATTTGCATAGAAGGACTACAATAGATTCTGCTAGAAAACAGAAACCTGCCTTTAAAAAATGTCTCATGTAGCTGAGCAGTACTTGATGAAGCAGTCAGCTTTTAGTGCAGAGTTTGTGGCGCAGAAAAAGGAGATGCCTGAGGCTCCAGTGTTCCAGACACTACCTTCTGTGCTAGATGTCTGCTTGGCGCTCTGCATCTGTACACTCACCAAACAGCCCCAAGCAGTGCTGAATGGACTTTGGATAACTCTGAGTAAGGCTTATGCACATAATGCACACATATGTTGTCGTTAAATAATGGGCACAAGGTTTAAAGGCAAATATCCCTGACACCACACAAGATATAATATGTAATAATTCATTATTAGAAGTAGATGTAGTTATGTTTATTGACTTGTGTACTTGAATTTTCCAAAATGTTTCCAACAATGTTTAAAGGTACAGTGTGTAGAATTTTGTTATATCTAGTGTTGAAATTGCAGCTGAACTCCCCTCAACTCACCCTCTCCTTCCAAAAATGAAAAATTAACTGTGGTAGCCTTTAATTGTCATAAAAACTCAAAAGGTGTTTAGTTTGTCCAGTGTGGACAAATGTAAAAAACATAGCGGCCTCCATAGAGAGCGTCCCCTCGAAGTAAATATAAAGTATTTGAATTTAAAGGGCCTTTTCGGGGGTAAAGAAAACTACAATTCATACAATTTAGATGAAACGAATTAGTGAAAACATCATGAGGATTATTCTACATTAAATTTCATTCATTTCATCATTGTCGTTTGCTGAATTACATGAATATAACTTCAATACATTAGCTTATCTGCAAATTTGATTTGCACCTGAGTCGAGTCAGGTAGATTTTGCATCAACAACGATGGTGAAGACTACAGCTCCTATTATCCCACACTGCTTCATGATACCAAACTAAGTTATTTTAGTGATTGAGAGAACCCATGGAAATTACATATTGTATGTTTAATTTACACTTTTGTATATTGAACTCTTTATCTATGTAAAGTTAAAAAAGGGTTTAAATAGACTAAAGAATTGTGTCTTATCAGCATTTGCATGCACACCTGTACATGTTATGCACAAAATCTTACACTCAGCCATTACAAATGGATCTGTTGGACGACAAGACCAGGCTGTCACTTTTTGTTCTTGCACCAACAGTATCAGAGTGCAGTGGAAAAATTACTTTAATATTTAACAGCATTAGAAAACAAAAGCATTCTCTTACATCAGAGAGACATTTGCAGTACAGAGTACTTTTCTCATCAAATATGCCCATGTCTTTACTTTGCACAGAGACGACACTCATATTTCGCCACTTTTGTTGCGGGAGCTACACAATTAGACCTGGTTTCTCTTTTAAAGTATTAGCTACAAAATGCACAGTGCTACCCCCGTGAGGGCCTATTGACTCCTAACTCGAGCCACAGAGGCCTGACTCCTCTATGTCAAGCAGGGAACTTATCAAAGAGGAAGCAATTTTCAGAAGTCACTCTGTTGCTTTTGATTTTCTCTTTTAGCAACTAAAATCACAAGATGCTAAATTAATATTGCAGGAGCAGAAGTCAACTCCCTGACAGGAGGAATACAGCAGTGTAAATATTTCATCTCGCGTTCAAGGTCCTGTTGTAAAGCTATCAATTAGCTGAGCACTGCGTGATGTCCAGTTGCACTGTTCACAGCGCAAATGGGTGGGATTTTCTCCACCACGACGAGGTGAATGGGAGCTGTGATGAAGCTGATAATCTCGGCCGAAAACTTAAATATCACTTCATGTCAACATTCAAATGACTCATTTTCAAAGGCTTATGCTCCACGTGTCATCTCATTTTTGTCAAGCTCTTGGAGTAAAACATACAGCCATTGCAAATTATTATTTGTATTTCTCGTGTTTGTATCGATATTTGTTGTTGATTGACATGTAGTCATCATTGTCTGTCAGAGTACCTTCCTAGACGCACACAAACACAATACCCACACACACATTATCTTGATCTTTCCAGCAATGCATTTCAGTGTTTTCCCATTAACACAATCACTCACACATGCACATACACACACACTCCAAAGAGTTTTGTCTGTTGTCTGTAACTGATCCTCTCTGGGCTCTGCAGACCTCCAGACGCCAACTCCGCAGACGGCAGCTCCGGGCGCTGTGGCAACCAGAAAGCACCACGCTGCAGGAGAGGAGCCGGCCAGGAGCAGCACTCAGGGCGAGGCAACTGAGAAACAGTGCACCACTAGTGGGTATTCAGTTTTTTTGCAGCACACACTTTTATAATTGCTCTGCAACCTGAGCTGGGTGATTGATGAGAAGTACAGAGTGATCATGAACATGAGCTCCCTCTTTACCCCAAACAGACACTCCTTTTATAGGGCAAGTTAGATGACAGGAGTGCTGAGTCCACTGTCAGGGCAGGGAATACACACTGTCACCACACTAAAAATCATTATTTTGTTGGATACTGTACATTATCTAACCAATTTGCACATGTCTTGGTGACAAATGACTTCCAATATTTCATATTTACAACAATAATTGATAATATCTAAAAAAAATGTTTTACTTCACCTATTCAATAAATGCACAGTAGCTTTTGGGGGATATGCACACACTGAATGCAACACATCCCCAGTTCAAACAAAAACTGAAATGACACATTACCCCTCTGTTTTATCACACAAACTCAAACCTCAACTCTTTTTCTCATCTTGTGTTTCTCAGTCTCTGATGCAGCTGCAAGCAGCTGTGTTGCACCACATCACTTTACCAGATGTACGTGATGCCATACACCTGCCTACACACACTTGCACACACATGCATCACAGCAGTAGAGAAGCAACACAGCAAGCAGCCTCATTAGTAAGACTGCTCACTCCTAACCACTCAGAACTTGTCCACGCCACAGAGCAATTACATGCCCACCTGGGGCAAACGGCAGGTGCCTAAGGGTGAAGGGAGGGCCGGGCACGAGCAGGGGGCAGACTAATGAGACTGTTACATGAACAAATCAGGGGTAAGCAGGTTTTTTTTTCATGTAATCCAAAAAAATGCCCTACAGCCTTCACCTGGACAATATGGAGGTTGAGATGGACTGAAAGGGGCAAATATCAAATATCATGGTGAGATCATTGTGAGATGTACAAAGTCTACATCAGTCAGGAGTGTTCAGGCAGGGCATGTGGAATGTGTAGTGACATATGCTTTAATTGAAAAGTGATGATTTGGTTAATATTAATAATTTGTTTGTTGAAGCTAAAGTTGAGCCTGATCTTTTTTCTTTGTGGTCTTTGTAGTTCAACTTATGGACACAAGGTGGTGCTTGTCTCTCATGAGATCACTGCTAATAGAACCCCTGCTGTGTGTATAAACCATCCTATTTCCCTGGGAGATGGGTCCCCTCTCAAGAGAAGAGGGCCTCTTTTTGCTACCATAAATTCTGTAAGACTCTGGGCAAGTCTAAGTTTTGAGCTCAGTGCTGTTTATCTTGTCATGATAGACCGGAAAATATGGTAGAGAGGGTATATTTAGACATAATTATATAATTTTATCCCCATAAAATCAGTCCAGGGTAAACTTGTGGAGCCTGGATTGATACAAAGGAAATTCCTTTGGGGTGGAAATGTAGAAAACATTTTACACATTTCAATCTAGTACTGTGCAACACAGCCTACGACAGCACAAATTGAACATATCTTATTCCATCTTATGATATTGTATGTAGTGTATCTTATAAACTTGCACATTGGTGTCTGTTAACCAGGGCTAGAACTACGTTTTTTAGTATTTATTTAACAATCCCATATAATGGCAAAACAAACTAATTATTAATTCACAAATTTGCATTGATGTGAAACTATCAAATGCAAGGTAAAAGATGGCGATTGCTTGACTTTGTATTCAGAATTCGGGACAGATCTGCTTTTACGGTTTACAGTCAACCGTTGGCCCGTGCACGCTACTTTTCGCTGCAGTCTTTATCTACAAAGCTAAATGTCACAGATGCGGACCACCAATTTAGTAGCTCTTGGGAGAGTCATTATCAGCCTCCACCAGAGGCTTAATTAATTAGGCTAACTCAGGTGATTAATTTGTGATATCTGCAGACAGTTCTCACCTGGAGCACCTCAGCAAGGCAGCTATTAGGCTAATTGATCACAAAGTCAGTTATTTCTTGATATGACACAGCCTCACAGTGAAAGTGCAGCGCGTCTGAAATGCCAGGTTTCTCTGCTGATAGTTTAATAAAAGAGAAATAAACAGTTCATGAAATTCCAACCAGTGTAGAGAGGTAATTCTGGAGTTGCTGGCCTTCCCTTCCTCTAATGTTGAAGGTCTGGACACTTGAAGGTCCAGGTTATCTTAAAATCATTACCTGTAGGGTGAAGCCTATCTGGAGCTTTTTTGGTATCTTCAGTTCTATGTTTATCTGGGCCACCTTCCATCCCTTTTTGCCGTTTGCCTAGAGCTGAAAATTGCCTGTGACATTCAGATATAACAGAAAGTGGTGGTGGAAGGGATGAAATGTCTGTTTGGAACTACAGAGAAAGTTACGTGAAAGGCTTTTTCAAGACTAAGGATATCTCTGAATCATCTTTTAAAAGTAGTATCTGTGGATGGAGGTCCACTTGTGACACAGATAGCTGGAACATCTTCTACCGCTTTAAGGTCTATCAGGTGTAGGAGGATGAGAGACCTTGCTACTGTTAATGCTCAAGAAAACATGAAGAAGAATGTGGTTTCCATTAGTGTGCATGAGGGCTCTGTCGTGGTTTCTCTACTTCCTTATTCTTTTTTCTCCACCCCCCTCGCCTTTCTCCTGTCACTCTGTCCCAGGAGGAGCAGCAAACCTAAGGCCCATTACCTGGGCACAGCCCTGGGTTCATTCGTAGTGCAACACCACAAGGATCTGGTTCATATGAAGTGCTTTCCTTTCATCAATAATTAAGTCCTCTCAGTTTTCTTATTCACTCATGACTGTTTTTCACAAGCTAAATCAGCTGGGTTTATTCTGTGACAGTCAAAAGGCATATGTTATGCATTGCCTTACCAAAGATTTCATATCCGATCATTCTCTTGTTTTCTGTATTTGTCACACTCCAACCAACATAAGTCTTGTGCTGCTTTTCCAATTTGGCAAAAACCTTTCTCAGTCTCTTTTTCTTGGCACAGTGAGACAGTATTTTTCCTCTTCCAGTTGTCCTTATTCAACTGATTGCAGAAGAAAAGAAGAACGATGCAGATGCTGCATAATGTGTCCTATGCGTCACTCAATAGCACGCCCAAGGCAACAGCCACCAGGCTGCATTCAAGTAGATTGAACACTGCTCCGTCTTGCCTCTCCCCTTCCTTGTATCTCACATCACAGTAAACAGACAGCTCCACTCCCCGTTGCCAATGTCAATCCATCACAAGACCTCGATAGGATATTTAAAGTCATAATAAACACTCTCATAGCCTTTCACCTTAGACTGAAGCAGTTATTGCATAAAAGGATGGCCTGGTTTTTTTTCTAAGGACAACAGGCACACAGGCAGTAACATGCTGAGGTGGTCACAGTGCACAAGGAAATGGGTTAATAAGAAGACACATTTTCATTTGAAAAAACACAAAGCACTTTTGGAGACAGTTTTGTTTACCTGATTTTCTCATCTATGCCATCCCTCTTTACAAGGACACAGGATCCATTACACTCACAGAAGAGATGAGTTTAACCTTGAAGCCAGTGTTTTTTGCATGGTAGCTCATGTCCTTAGTAGTATTTGTTTTACCTTCAACATTTGCAAACCAGTCATCGCCATTATTGCTTTTGTAAAGCTCAACTCTATGACTTCAGCATTTGCTGCATAATTTCAGAAAACTTGAGACTTAATTGACATATGGAGTACTAACTGTTGGCTGGTTTACATCAGTGTAAAAATTGCTTTCAATCCAAGTGACCTGTAAACCCTTCAAAACCGAAGACTTTTCATTTCTCCCTTTGCCATCACCTTTTCTTTTCCATGTCATCTAATCACTCCATCAGATTTTTTCTTACTTCTTGTCAAATGTTTTGTTTCACATTTGAAAATGAAAAGACAAATGTGATAATCAAATGGAAAACAGGGTTTTAATCAAACAAAATCTCATGCCAACATAAGTCTTTGCACTATTACATTCATATATGCAAATGAGATCATTCAAATTAAATACTTATTTATATTAAAAATAATATGAATAAATAATTATTATATTACATTGCCACTACCACATACCAATCTGAATGGCATGTGATCCATATTTCAGGTGATGAAAGGAATTATATTTTTCATAAATATGTTTGTACAAAATTAGAAAGTAGACTGCCTGTCAGGAAGAGGAAAAAAAAGCATTTACCTGAAACTGAGCTGGTTACCTTGTTATTAGTTATAAGAACTGGACACTGACTTCTCCCCAGCTCCTATTTGCCACGAGGCAAAAACAATCTTGAGTTGCACACTCTGACACCCTGTGGCGCCCACTAATAAAATCCATGCAAAGCATGCAAAGCCCCAAGCGAATAAGCACTGAGCGTAAGCTGCCATTTGGGCACAGATTCCTCATGGATTGTGGCACCAAGCGTGAAATGAATGTAAAATCATCTATGATGCCTCTTGCCTCCATTTATTGTTTTCGGTTGATGATGAGCTGACATCAGTATGCGTGTTTCTGAAGATTCATCCTGTGTCTGTGGGTCTTTTTTCCACTCCCAGTATATCGCCATGCACAGTTGATGCTGCGTGCTAAGTGTACACAGTTGACAAGGTTGGGTGGTGATCCTCTTCGTGGGATTTTAAAGCCTTGTTTTATTACTGTGCTATACAGATAACCATATTATTGTAAACAGCTTACATTTCTGCCTGAAAGAAATGAGCCTGAAGAGTTGCACTGAAATGATTGAGCGTTGCTGCTCACTGCCTCTGTGCATGCTCAATGACTACAAGCTGTGCTGCCCAAGGATGTTAGAAAGCTGATGGAAAACGAAAAGAGAGTGTGAATGTGTGAGACAGAATGAATTATAATGCAGACAATTCCCAACTATGATATAAATTGGTCGCTGCCTTTTCAGATGCTATGCTTAATGTTGTACAGATGATGCCAGGATCACAGCATTTAGGCTGTACTACAGACAGAAAATTATACAAGGCCTCCTGAGCTTTTACACTCATTGTTTTTAACCATAGAGCAGTCTATTCGTCAGTTTCAGTAAACATCAAAAGCTAGTAAACATCAGGTAGCCAAATGTAGTGTTTTCCCTCTCCTGGTTCTGATAAGTTGTAATTGATGGAACAACTACAGACAAAAAATAATGCATTAGTGCTTGATTTTTTTTGAATGACTTATGGATTTGTAGGTGACATCCAATTAGACTAAATACACTACTCAGTAAGTGAACTATAGAAAATTAACTGGCATCCGTTTCCCTCTAAGAGCTGCCTATTTATAATGTGGTGTAATTGTGTATTAAGGTTTTCTGGAAACTGTTTTAATTTACTCTGAGAATACCACTGAACATTTTTAACATCCACGCAGACAGTCACACCTCATAGTTTTAGCTGCAGTTGTGGAATGCAGTTCTTTCTCTCACCGCCATAGATTTAATTCATTTTGTGGGAAAAACTGGTTGTGTCAAAAATACAGAATTTAACTGCTCAACTACTGTCAGCAGGGACAGCAGGGTCAGCAACACTTATTATTGATTATCCATGTTGTGTCCTACGCTATTAGCCGAAGCTAGTGCTAATGTTGTTTTCTTCTGGAAGTGGGTCATGTGATAGGAGCCTTGCGAATCAGGGAAGACTACGTTGTGACTGCACAGACCCAATCAGCAAGCACAGCGCTAAAGCTTCAGAGTAGTGCTCTGTACCAGAGTTTATGCATTTTCAAATGAAAACTTATGGAAATGGCCTTAGTCCTTCAGTTTTGGTCGTTATTGGTACTGATACTACTACATCATCTTTCCTGGAGTATTGTCTGCCAATGAGCTAATGCCTACATGCTCTGTGGTGGAAATTAACTAACAAACTCCACTCAACTATCCCTGCTTGCATCTCTGGGGACTCTAAAGGACATGGTGTCGTATCAGACTACCATAAGAATATGAGTGCGCCCATTAATGCCCACAACTGATTACTCCTAGACTTACACTTATCCAGGATAATTGCCACCTCTCCATTCAACCCAGAGATTAGATGCAATGTCTTTCAACACAGCCGCCCGTTTTTAGCAAACCACTCATTACTGTCAAGGACAGTAAGTAACTCATCAGTGAAGTTAAACCTATAAAAAGTGCATTATTTATTAAGCCATCTTATCTGTGACATGTCAGTGACTAATGGACCAATGTCCATTTGGCGTTGACATGATAAATTTAAGTAACATTATAATTGTTTTATGAACCAGGTGGTACCATCATGCTAGTCTGCATCAGTGATAGTAATATGCTGTAAATCGTTCTCTCCTTCACAGACCTTTGCGTCTGATTGGATGACAACATATTTTTGTTAAGTAGGTGTCTTATTTAGCCATTAAATTGATTCATGTAGGTATGATCATGTTTTTCCATTGACTCTCGGTGGAGCTTCGTTCTCTGACGAATGCATTGTTTATCAGCTCCTGGTGTACAGGATTTTTAACTCCATTATATTTGTATATGCATCCATTCACAGGCACCTCACTAATGCAATCCAGTCCACTGTCACCATAAACTACAACATCAGAAATAAACAGCAGTCACTTGACTTGCCTCAGAATCTCAAAAATACAGCCACTAACTTGAAAAGGAGAAATATGTTCATAGAAATGTTGATAAAGTGAACAAACTTTTTACAGTATCGTTCATGCACATAACACATAACACTTTGACATCATTTTTACCATATTTTTTATATTTTAAGTTTTATCATTGCAGTTACATTGCTCATGGTTGTTGGACAATTTCATCCACTTATCAGACCAACCCAACATTTTTAAGAACGGTTTTTATACATTATATTTGGGAAGAAAAGTAACCTGTGTAAATGTAAAGATTTTATTCAGCTGCAGTCAAACACTACCTTAGGTTTTCTAAGGTATTTTCTATTGCAGCACAATGCCAAAGCAGAAGCAAGAAGCTAAAGAAACTAAACAGCTTCCCATGGGGCAGCCGTATAGTGTATGAATGCATTGGAAGCACCACCAGCACAAATGGAAGTTATGAATGTGCAACTCAGTTTGACACCTTAAATAGACCATTCAGTTGCTGTACCAGCCTGAACAAACCGACTCACTTCATTTCAGCAAGACAACTTCCATCCTCAATAAGGACATTTTTGTTAAGTATGTTAATAGAGGTTTTAGTTTGTTGTCACGCTCTGTTGATAAGCAGATTTGTCAAATCAGCCATAAAAAGAGCTGGGACCAATCAATACTTACCCTCCAACACCAATTACACCTTTGGGAGTTTGAGTTAAGATAGCCTTTAGTCTACTCACTCTCTGAGAAAACTGTCATTAGTTAGTGGAAAGAAACACAACTGCACAACAAACTGGAAACCCATTTTTCTCTCAAGGAGATACCAAACAATGTAAACTGTTATTTTCCCTGGACAACAAAGGATATGTGATGTACTGAAGCAAATCCCCTATAGGGCAGCTTTATTGCTACAGAAACTCAACACTATTGATGCGGCAGTACACTAGGTCAGAACCCCTTGTTAGCTTCAGAAACCAACTCTCCCAGCAGCTCTTTGTTGTCATTTTTGATGGGTCTGTGACCATGACATGACGATCACAATTTGTACTATCGTCCAGTGTGCAGAGGTGAGGGAGTAAGCTGTAAACAACCATCTGTCAAGGTCGTTACACAGCTATTTATTGCACAAATTGTGTACACTAAAGAATGCAACACTATCACATGCCCTCCAAGATAGAAATACTGCAGTTATCCTTATATTTACACTACATCAAATCACTCTCCCTCCAGTGGCAGTTGGATTTTCAAGCTATCTTCGAATGTAGCTGTTCGGACAAGATATAAAGAAGATTGAATCTTGTCACGTTGCACAAACTTGTTATTTTTAGCATAACCTATCTTTTATTCTGAATTATGGAGCAGCTAATTGTATCCTAGATGGGCCCTGCTTTTCAGTTCTTATTTGTGAGCACAGCAGTATGTCTTGCATGCAGCAGTGATCAGCAATCATAACACAAAAATCTCCCTCGATGCTGTTTGGAACATCAGGAGACCATTGTCTCAACTTTTGAATATGACTTTTAAAAAACTTGCTTTAGAAATGCACTAATAGTAAATGTTATGAAAAAGTTAGATTAGTGATTAGGAGTCTTTCCTAGGATTATATTACAGTTTAGTCATGTAAGGGAGCAGACTGCGTTTTAACATTAGCACTGTGGAGCAGAGGATCAAAATGACTCACGTTTGTTGAAATTTGGAACATGGAAAATAAGTAAACGGTTGCTTTCAGGAAATAATCGCTCTATTTTTATTATTGATTTAGTATAATATTATGACTGATGATTATATGTGACTTGAAGAGAACTTTAATATCTGTCAATAAAATATGCAATAAATATGAAAAATTACTGATTCGGTAAGGTGGTTATGTAAAGTGAAGAATCCCTGTGTAACAGTGTGTAATTTAATTTCCCTTTCTGTCTAGTCCTATTAATATACAGCTGTGACGACTTCAATCCCTTAACAGACTCACAGGGTATCTAATTGGTATCTAACCTAATCAGTTTAGCAAGTGTACAATGGCTATCCTTCACAGTGGATGGAATATGGCTCCAGATCATATCTTTCATCAGACAGTCAGCAGAGTGTAAGAAAGCATAGCAGTACTGTTTTTATATATATAGATATCTATAGATATCTATTATCTATAGATATCTATCGATATATATCTGACATGCCATCAAAGTAGCTTCTTTTACCATCAAATGGAAATGGTAACTGTGTAATTGTTAAATTTACAGTATAGCTAGTTGTTGAGCATAGTCATTCTCCCCAGAAGGCTCCTTTTAGCATGCCCATCTTCCTTCCTCCACTGCAAGCAGTGTGATAATGCATATCAGTCAAAGTGATTCAAAGGAGTACACAACTCCTAACATCCTCACTCCTGCCTCGCATTTTGTCGGTATGTGTGTTTCGTCTGTGGGCAACAGACCTTTCCACTGGAAGGCTTTCATGCCATGTTTTGTATGTACATGTGGGCGTAGGCTGACATCTTCAGTAGTACTTGGAGCTGCTGGTGCATTAGGGCATATCTGTCTTCAGAGAAGGGGGCACCACTGACACCGTCATCCCACTGGCCATTTACTGAGCAGCAGAGAGGACAGAAACAGACAGATGCTCTGACTGAATCATGTCTTCAGTTCCTCCACCTTGTGACCATTTCTTCTTTGTTGTATTGATATGCAGCCAGTGCATAGCCAAGCTTTTAAACATGTGTAATGAGGTTTGACATAATTTCCCGGTGGTCTACTGTCCATTCTTTTGTGATTCTTCTAAACCAGTGATATTGAGTGCCATTGAGAGTGGTCAGTGCTGTAAAATGGCCATAGTGACACATATATATTTCAAATTATGATTTTAAAAGAAAACTAATGTTTTTAGTTTGTAATTTGAAAGAGATAAACTTTTAAAATTTCGCAAAGCAAGGTGGCTGAATATTCTGGGTTCATCCATCTATCAAAGTTATAAGATTGTTAAATATAAAATGCACACATCGTTGCATTTGTGTCATGTGAGAGCATATGCAATGGGAGATAGATATCATTGGCCACTGGCAGACAGGTGTTACCTGATCAAATCTAAATCCAACCGTGGTAAATGAACCATTTTACCACACACGACCCTACATATTTATATAGTATGGAAGGTAACTTTTAAAATGTATTCAAATCTTGCGTGTTCACAACACATGCTCACTGAGCACTTTTGCTTTTTCATACAGTGATCCAGCGTGATCCATGGTGTTTTAGTTACTTAAACCATAGCACAATTGTTTGTGCCAGCCTCTAATTAATGATTTTGTAGAATATAATGACACCATATATGAAATGAAGGGACCTTGTTTTGATTTAATTAGTCACAATATATAAAGTCAATGTGAGGAAAAAACTGATTCATTAAGGTGGTAATGTAAAGTGAAGAAGCGCTGTGGAAACAGTGTTTATTTTATATCCCGTTTCTTGGTGGGGTATAATTTTAAGGAGGGTCTTAAAATTATAACCCCTACTCTGTCTGTGATTGGATATTGTTCGTTGTTTGTTTATGGGTATAGTCAATTGTTTGCTTAGACAGAGTTTGCATGTGTGCATGCAGACAAAGGCACAGAGAGGAACAGAAGCAGAGCACACATAAATCAAAATGCACTAGAGTCTGAGGATAGTGTTTTATTTGATGACTGTTTTGCCACAAGCATTTTCCTGCTTGTGAGGTAGTAGAGTCCTCTGAGATCTCAACCAAGAGAAAATCTACCTGTATTTGTCAATTGTTGGGTATTTTTTTTTGGACCCTGGCCACATCTGTGTATTTTTGCTGACCATGTACAATCCTTTATGGCCTCAATTTACAAACCTCAAATGGAGACTTCGAGAATGATAATACGTTGTGTCTCAAAAAGTTGTGTCCAACTAATTCCTCGAAAATGACAACAAGGTCAGTGAACTTTAGTGGCCTCCCCAGTCACTTGATTTGAATAGAGCACCATAGCAATGTGGTAGAACAGCATTAATTTGTTCATGTAAAGATGTGATGCAATCATGTAAACAGAAAGGAAAGGAAGGCTCTCCTCTGTATTACTAAGGTGTTTCTAATAAAGCACTTGATGAGTGTAAAAGCAGGCGGGGTGATATGATCATGTGGGCACTTATGTAAGAGAAAAGGAGTGAAAGATGGAAAAAGGACAACACAGCAATTGAAGGAAGTGACTGATCTTTTCATTTCAAGAGGCAATGATGGGATCATTTATTGATCTAGACATTTCATTAAGTGTCAGCGCAAAGTGTCACATCAGGTGACAAACTGCATGTCTTCCTCTCATGACCCAGATGCCCTGAGGCCCTGTGTCACCATGATGATCTTTTTTCTTCTTTGTCTTGAGTTTTGCTTTCCTTTATGTAATCTCATTTTCCAAACAAGTTATCTTATGTTGATAATGAATACAGTCATTAGCTGCATTTCATGATGAATATCAATGGTGGAAAATAGTTGATGAATTGCTAAAATAATCCTAAAGATAAACTGAACTGAGATCAGCTGAATCGAAACTGTATTAATTTTAGCTCTGTTTATTTCCAGCCTGATATATAGTCTTCATTTTGTTTCCCGCTATGCTTAGAATTCTATATGTAGAGCCTCTGGGGTATTACTTGCTTACTAAAGACATTATTTATGCATTATCATTATTTTTGTTATATTAACCTTGAAAGGTGTGTTTCATTAGACCTGTGTTTTTAATATTCTGCTTTGTGTGCACTTTTAAAAAAGAACATTTTTAAATCACTCCTTAGTGAAAGTCATCACTGAATTGGAATTTGTTCACTAGTCATGGCCGTGGATATTCAACCATTGTGCTGTGTTAATTACAGCTCAGAGGATACAATGTGAAAATATAGTTTTCAGGAATATATTTTTATTGCTTATGCTTAGAACAGCCAACCAAAGCTTTCCACACTGAGCCTTGTTAATAAACCTTAATTTCCTTAATAACAAACAAAAATAGAAATATCTAAAATTAATGCAAAACCTTTTATTTTTGCTTGTTCATAGATTCATAGTCTATTTGATATATGGCTCTCGCACATCTGCTGGCAAATGTTTTTTTTACTTAAGCTGTATAAACATATATGCAGGACATTCTTGTAATGCCACTGACTGTTTTAATTTTTCTAAGAGGATAAATGGCAATAGCGGTAATCCTCTCCATCTGAAATATGATGGAACTTTAGTTTAAAATAAGCTACTTGCTGAAAAAACTATTAGAACATGTTACACCAATGTATAATTTAGTAATGGTTGAACAAGAAAAAGATCTATCACATTCGTTCTTTATAAAAAACTAACCAGGATTTTACAATAACAGTATGTGTTAAAAAAATGTGTAAATGTGTATGGAAACGGATACTATATTTATATAGCGCTTTTGTACTCTTTCAGTACAAGTCAAATACATCTTTTCTCGCACACATTCATACTGCACCTCTATACTCAGGTGTATGTCTCTCCCTTATGTTTATGTCAAGACTGCGACACAACTCCTAACTCCAAGCTCCTCCCCATCAGTTGCAGGTGATGAGAACCTGGAAGATCAATATTTCATTAATGTTACACGATAGAGCCCCAAGTCCAGTCGATTCCAATGAACCTGAATGACAAAAAGAATTGAGTTGGTTTGGGTTATAGGTTTGTGCCTTTAGCTATTCTTACAGTATCTGCATTCTCTCTTATAATACTGTAAGATTATTGGTCATAGTGACTTGGAAGGGCAACAGATCGGCAATTGAATATTATTATCTCAATCTAAATAATGGACATTTTGGACTATTTTTACAAGAATATTCAGTGAATAAACATAATTAGTAGATTTTCATAGTACACTCATGCATTTCAAGTGGAACATTGAGGCTCACTCTCACGATGTCCACAAGTCAGCTGACTGGGTTACCGTAGAGATGTGCGGATCGACTGTAACGACATCTGAATCCGTTTGCATGCTTGACTAATCCGCCCATCACCCACCTGAAGGAATTATTTTCTCCAATTTAGAAATTAATTAATGATGTATGATACCTATTTAACCCACCCAAACCCGTACGCTATTTATCAGAAGTGCACATTTTTCCCCTACCCACCTGACCTGAGGATCAACGCCCAGTCTACGGATATAACTGGAATCCGTGCATCACTTCTGTCGAGGGTGGACTTTTCTCTCATTCTTGTTTCCTCTTACCTAATTATTTCAACACTTCACATTTTTAAGACCAGTCTTATTGAGCGCATCATTGTGACAGATGTCATTCTTGGCTGCTTGACAGATTTCCTGTCTCATTTCAGCAGTAAAGTCAACGGCACTTAGAACTAATTTTCTTTCATCATGTATTTATTTC